>NC_135880.1:227588151-227945820 GCF_964194155.1 Cetorhinus maximus | reverse complement strand
CTCCCTTCCCCCTTCCCCTCCCCCTCCCTTCCCCCTTCCCCTCCCCCTCCCTTCCCCCTTCCCCTCCCCCTCCCTTCCCCCTTCCCCTCCCCCTCCCTTCCCCCTTCCCCTCCCCCTCCCCCTTCCCCCTCCCCCTTCCCCCTCCCCCTTCCCCCCCCCCCTCCCCCTCCCCCTTCCCCCCCCCCCTCCCTTCCCCCCCCCCCTCCCTTCCCCCCCCCCCCTCCCTTCCCCCCCCCCTCCCTTCCCCCCCCCCCCTCCCTTCCCCCCCCCCCTCCCTTCCCCCCCCCCCTCCCTTCCCCCCCCCCCTCCCTTCCCCCCCCCCCCTCCCTTCCCCCCCCCCCTCCCTTCCCCCCCCCCCCCCCTTCCCCCCCCCCCCCCCTTCCCCCCCCCCCCCTCCCTTCCCCCTCCCCCTCCCTTCCCCCTCCCCCTTCCCCTCCCCCCCCCCCTCCTCCCCCCCCCTCCCCCCCCCTCCCCCCTCCCCCCCCTCCCCCCTCCCCCCCCCCCCTCCCCCCTCCCCCCCCCCCTCCCCCCTCCCCCCCCTCCCCCCTCCCCCCCCCCCCTCCCCCCCCCCCTTCCCCCCACTCCCCCACTCCCCCACTCCTCCCTTTATTAATACCCTGCACCTGCCAGTTGTTGTTGTTGTTATGCTGGTTGCTGCCAGTAGGTGGTGGCGTTGCCTGGATATCTGTTTACTGCAGTTTGCTGCCTCCTGACTGGGCCCACAGGAGGTTGGCCGCCATTTGGAGATGTCTTTGAGATTTTTTTAAAGTGCAGATTGGTGCCATTTAAGATGGAGGATTGTCCTCATGGTACATTGCTGAATGAACAGGATGGTTTTTTGCAACAATCTGGTAGTTTTGTCACCATTAATGAGAGCAGCCCTTTATTCTCGCTTTATTAATTTATAGAATTGTATTCCCAGTTGCCATGGTGAGATTTCAACTCCTGTCTCCAGACTATTTGTCCCAGTAACTGGGCTACAATATTCCAAACCCCTCGATTAGATTCCAGTCTGTAACTCACTCCCGGGTATCTGTTATTTTAGATTTATTTACTTTGATTTGAACACTTAGGAAGAAATGTTTAGTTTGGAAGATAGGATGGAAACTCTAGACTGTGGAGGGTGTCTGATTGACAGTTTCTGTATCTGGGTTGAGAAGTTGGTGATGGGTCTGTGGTCTAAACTCAGGCTCTTTGCTGAAGCTTTGTTTCCTGTTCAATGCTCAGTGGCTCCAACAACAGCAGCTCTTAAACTTGCAAGCGCGTCACGAATGCGAGTGCACAAGAGGGGAAGGTGACAGACTGATACGCACCGACATATAATCAGCTCTAACTCCATCAACCAGACCTCTTTTTATGTTTATTTCCCACTTTCTGGAAGTTTCAAACAAACGCAGTGTGTGACCACGTGAAGACTAACAAGAGAGTTGACGCCTGTAAACCTGGCAGCGGCGATGAAGGGAACACACTCTGGAATTGTATTGGTCGTAGTCTCACTGTTTTTGGGTGAGTTCAGCTTCTGGTCAGTGTGTAGTCTGAAGAAAAGAGTTTTGTGAAATTTTGTGGATTTAATTTTATTGAATATTTTTCATTGCTTTCAGATTAGTTTCATCAGCAGGTCGTTGGTTTGAGTCCTACTTTTTTTATTGTTTGACAGGATGTGTGTGTCGCTGGCTGGGCCAGCATTTATTGCCCATCCCTAATTGCCCTTGAGAAGGTGGTGGTGAGCTGCCTTCTTGAGCCGCTGAAGTCCATGTGGTGTAGGTACACCCACAGTGCTGTTAGGGAGGGAGTTCCAGGATTTTGACCCAGTGACAGTGAAGGAACGGTGATATATTTCCAAGTCAGGATGGTGTGTGACTTGGAGGGGAACTTCCAGGTGATGGTGTTCCCATCTATCTGCTGCCCTTGTCCTTCTAGTTGGTAGCGGCCGTGGGTTTGGAAGGTGCTGCCTAAGGAGCCTTGATGAATTCCTGCAGTGCATCTTGTAGATGGTACACACTGCTGCTACTGTGCGTCGGTGGTGGAGGGAGTGAATGTTTGTAGATGTGGTGCCAATCAAGCGGACTGCTGTGTCCTGGACAGTGTCAAGCTTCTTGAGTGTTGTGGGAGCTGCACTCAACCAGGCAAGTGGGGAGTATTCCATCACACTCCTGACTTGTGCCTTGTAGATGGTGGATAGGCTTTGGGGAGTCAGGAGGTGAGTTACTTGTTGCAGGATTCCTAGCCTTTGACCTCCTCTTGTACCACAGTATTTATATGGCTGGTCTAGTTCAGTTTCTGGTCAATGGTAACCCCCAGGATGTTGATAGTGGGGGATTCAGCGATGGTAATGCCATTGAACATCAAGGGGTGATGGTTAGATTCTCTCTTGTTGGAGATGGTCATTGCCTGGCATTTGTGTGGCATGAATGTTACTTGCCACTTGTCAGCCCAAGCCTGGATATTGTCCAGGTCTTGCTGCATTTGGACATGAACTGCTTCAGTATCTGAGGAGTTGCAAATGGTGCTGAACATTGTGCAGTCATCACTGAACATCCCCATTTCTAACCTTATGATGGAAGGAAAGTCATTGATGAAGCAGCTGAAAGTGGTTGGGCCGAGGACACTACCCTGAGGAACTCCTGCAGTGATGTCCTGGAGCCGAGGCGATTGACCTCCAACAACCACAACCATCTTCCTTTGTGCTAGGTATGACTCCAACCAGCAGAGTGTTTTCCCCTGATTCCCATTGACTCCAGTTTCGCTAGGGCTTCTTGATGCCACACTCGGTCAAATGCGGCCTTCATGTCAAGGGCAGTCACTATCACCTCACCTCGGGAGTTCAGCTCTTTTGCCCATATTTGAACCAAGGCTGTAATGAGGTCAGGAGCTGAGTGGCCCTGGCGGAACCCAAACTGGGCATCAGGGAGCAGGTTATTGCTAAGCAAGTGCCGCTTGATAACACTGTTGATGACCCCTTCCATTACTTTACTGATGATGGAGAGTAGACTGATGGGGCGGTAATTGGCCGGGTTGGATTTGTCCTGCTTTTTGTGTACAGGACATACCTGGGCAATTTTCCACATAGCTGGGTAGATGCCAGTGTTGTAGCTGTACTGGAACAGCTTGGCTAGGGGCACGGCAAGTTCTGGAACACAAGTCTTCAGTACTATTGTTGGAATATTGTCAGGGCCCATAGCCTTTGCAGTATCCAGTGCCTTCAGCTGTTTCTTGTTATCACGTGGAGTGAATCGAATTGACTGAAGACTGGCAACTGTGATGCTGGGGACATCCAGAGGAGGTTGAGATGGATCATCCACTCGGCACTTCTGGCTGAAGATTGATGCAAATGCTTCAGCCTTATCTTTTGCACTGATGTGCTGGGCTCCTCCATCATCGAGGATGGGGATATTTGTGGAGCCTCCTCCTCCAGTGAGTTGTTTAATTGTCCACCACCATTCACGACTGGATGTGGCAGGACTGCAGAGCTTAGATCTGATCTGTTGGTTGTGGGATCACTTAGCTCTGTCTATCACTTGCTGCTTATTGCTGTTTGACATGCAAGTGGTCCTGTGTTGTAGCTTCACCAGGTTGACACCTCATTTTTAGGTATGTCTGGTGCTGCTCCTGGCATGCCCTCCTGCACTCTTCATTGAACCAGGGTTGATCCCCTGGCTTGATGGTAATGGTAGAGTGGGGGTTATGCCAGGCCATGAGGTTACAGATTGTGTTTGAATACAATTCTGCTGCTGCTGATGGCCCACAGCGCCTCATGGATGCCCAGTCTTGAGCTGCTAGATCTGTTTGAAATCTATCCCATTTAGCACGTTGGTAGTGCCACACAACACGATGGAGAGTATCCTCAATGTGAAGGCGGGACTTTGTCTCCACAACAACTGTGCGGTGGTCACTCCTTGTTATGACACAACAATTGGTAACGGCTGAGTTGTTTAAATCCCAGAGGGAAACTTGAACAACTGTCATAACCTACTTTTTCAATTGGTATGTTTGAGATGCAGCTCTTAATTCAGGAATAAGACCACTGACCCTCAAGAGGTTTTTATATAAAACTAAATTAAACATTTACTAATTTAATAACAAATTAAACACATGCATATATCTACAAATTACTACCATAATAACTTTTAAACAAACCCCCGAATTAATCACTCCCAGCTAAACCTTCACCAAGGCAACAATAACCAATAGACTCTAAACAGACACCAGGCAAAGCACATTTGACCTCAAATTCAAAATTAGGTTCCTTGCAATTTGTTTCCTTTGCAGACAGTTATAGACTTACAGGCTGGTTAGATTTTAAATGCCTCTGACTTACACAAACTCCTTTCTGTTTATACCTAGCTCCCCCTTTGAATATAAATTTTCTATCGTATTACTAGGTTTTTAATTTTACCTCTCCTAACAATAATCCTTTCATTCCATCAATTTTATTAATAATATAAACACATTGCTTGGCATCTCCCACCTAGGTGCAAGATTTTACCTATTCTTTTGAATAGTTTATTCAACAAATGCAAATTTACACTTTACCTTTCAACTTTCTTACATTTATCTAATTAACATCTCAGAACTACTATACATCAAAGCACCCAGACTAGCTGGCTTTCATCCAGTTAAGGCACACATATAGAGAAAGCCCCTACTACAAGTCCAATTTCAAAATAATTTCCAATAACATTATAGACATTAATATCTCTTCATGACACTCCTACTGTCATGGACAGATGCATCTGCGGCAGGCAGATTGGTGAGGATGAGGTCAAGTATGTTTTTCCCTCATGTTGGTTCCCTCACCACCTGCCGCAGACCCAGTCTAGCAGCTATGTCCTTTAGGATTTGGTCAGCTCGGTCAGTAGTGGTGCTACCGAGCCACTCTTGGTGATGGACATTGAAGTTCCCCACCCAGAGTACCTTCTGTGTCCTTGCCACCCTCAGGGCTTCCTCCAAGTGATGTTCAACATGGAGGAGCACTGATTCATCAACTGAGGGAGGGCGGTACGTGGTAATCAGCAGGAGGTTTCCTTGCCCATGTTTGACCTGATTCCATGAGACTTCATGGGGGCCAGAGTCAATGTTGAGGACTCCCAGGGAAACTCCCTCCCGACTGTATATCACTGTGCCGCCACCTCTACTGGGTCTGTCCTGCCGGAGGGCCAGTACTGAGTGAGTGCTGCACTGTCGGAAGGTCAGTACTGAGGGAGTGCTGCACTGTCGGAAGGTCAGTACTGAGTGCTACAAAGTCTAATTCTAAGGAACACATTAACTGACCACTCAATGCTGCCATTAGTGAGATTTTTCTCTTTGCAGAACTACAGCTGATCTGTCACATTAACATTTCCAGTGTCAGGGAAACTGAATGTAGAATCACTGGAGACAATTCTGACACTTGATACAAACACAAGGGATATTTTACTGTTAGATTTTAATCTTTAACTTAAATTAAAGTTCCAAAATAAATATAGATTTTCTGAGAAATATTTAAATTAACTTGTAGATGGAAAGTCTAATTAAGGCTCTGGAATGTTCCTTTGTTCTAGAATGTGCAGAAATGCAGGGCCATTCCATCCAGCATCCTTCATCTCTGAAGGTGTTGTGGATGAAAATTGTTTTTGTTTATAGTCATTCAAGGGAATGAATAGACGAGGCCAGCATTTGTTGCCCATCCCTAGTTGCCCTTGAGAAGGTGGTGGTGAGCTGCCTTCTTGAACCGCTGCAGTCCATGTGGTGTAGGTACACCCACAGTGCTGTTAGGGAGGGAGTTCCAGGATTTTGACCCAGTGACAGTGAAGGAACGGTGATATATTTCCAAGTCAGGATGGTGAGTGACTTGGAGGGGAATTTCCAGGTGGTGGTGTTCCCATCTATTTGCTGCCCTTGTCCTTCTAGATGGTAGTGGTCATGGGTTTGGAAGGTGATGTCTAAGGAGCCTTGGTGAGTTCCTGGAGTTCATTTCTACAATATTTATACACTTTTATTTTTAGTTTAAAGATATTTAAACATTATTGGGATTTTTTTCTCAATGATTAGAACAAGTTATTTTATGACATTTTAATTTTAATAATGTGTTTTGTTCTTGTCAATCTTGCTCAGCTCCAGCCCCACTCCTGATTATTCTGAGGTCAGGTGGAGATGCAGAGAGGCTCTGTCTCTGTCTCTGCTCCATATCCAGGTGATTCTGGTGTCTACCAGAGTGACAGTGATTGTCGGTAAGACACCGGGTAGAGCACACGACCCCAACCCAGAGGTACCGAGGAGAATCTCCAAAACCTCTTTAACTGAAAATGGTCAGGTTGGCAGAGAAGGGATGGGAATTACTCTGAAGGAATAGTGTTAAATTGCCAAAATGAAAATGTTATGGAAATATTAAAAAAAGATGCTAAATGTATTTCTTTCCACAGTTACAGTGAGCAAACGGGATACACAGGGTGAGTAAACATGATCACTTTCAGACCTGATCCCTGAAATTAAACCAATTCTGAAATTGTTTCATAATGAGAATATATTGCAGGTTCCTGATTCAGACTTTGCTTATTTTGGTAGAGTGGGTGAGGGTTGAAAGAACCAATGTCATTTTAACATGTAACATAAACGGAAGTTCGACCGTCTCCTGGTCGAAAATCAGTGAAAAGGACGGGACAACCACCAAGATTCCATCCCAAGACGATAAAGCATACAACATAAGTGACTACTCGACATCCAATGACGGTCTCTATCAATGTGCAGAAAATGGAAAAACAAATCCAACAAAGGTCAAGTTTTATCTCCGAGTGAAAGGTGATTTTACTGATTGGTAGACGAGTCTAGATCTCAGGAAAACAGGTTGCGAATGTGGCCGGAGCCGGAAAGTTTGAGAGTCTTTGCTGCAACAAACAAGTTTCGGGTTTGATCAGATTTAAGCTCTGCTAATTTACCACATCACCCTTCAGTTTCGGAATGATCTGTTCAGATTATGATACACTTCTCCCTCATGCAGCGGCAGAGCCTTTACTTTTGCCTAATCTGATTTCTGAATCTTTAAAATGAGCGACTTTAGTTGTCTCTGACCCTCTGGGATAGGAGCTGGGTCCAGGTGTGATGGGCTTGTGCTGATCTCGGATCCATCCCCATTTGGCATTTCCTCAGGGCAGATGTGATTGGATTGTATAAACTGCACTGGGGGGAGAGAGTGGGTCTCCATGCTGAGGATTTTCTCCAATCCTATCCCTTGTTTAGATTCCTGGAGAAGACGGTTAAACTTCTCTTGCCAATTACCTGAAGATATGATGTTGGGATGTGAAGCATCCAACACACAATTTGCTCCTGAATGTTAACCTTAGAACGAACTTGATCAAGCGGATGATGCATTTCAGATCATCAGCTGTCAATTTTGAACCGATATCCTGAAGCGGTTATAAAAGAAAAGCTAGGAAGGGAATGGGAGCTGAGTGAGAGCGGAAACTCTGTAAGAACAGGGACACCAGCAGAGACCCAATGGGCCGAATGGCCTGGTTCTATGTCCATTGTAGGAGGTGAAGTCTGTTACAGTGAAGTTTGTACAGTCCGATGATTAAACTGTCTCTCTCTCTCTCTCTCTGGCAGTTTGTGACGGATGCTTAGATCTGGACACAGGGACAGTGATTGGAATTATCTGTGGCGATTTGCTGGTCACCTTCTTGGTGGCTCTGTCAGTCTATTGTTTCGCCAAGAGGAAAGCAGCAGCTTCTAAAGGTTGGATTTGATTTTAAAACATTGTGAAATCATGTTGTGCTTATCGGAACCGACACTCAAAACCTATCAGTGCAGTTTGAGAATCTGAAAAATAGCTGCTCTCAATGGGAATGTAAAAATCCTGCTGGTTTCACTCACTGCCTTGAGAGAGACTTTGCTGTCCTTACCCAACATGCGTCTCCAGTCCCATAGCGAGGGGCTTAACTCTTACCCATCCTCTCAAATATCCAGTGAGTAAATTCAAACTTACTGTTTTTTTACCCGTTTATGGGATGTGGGCGTCACTGACAAGGCCAACATTTATTGCCCATCCCTAATTGCCCCTGAACTGAGTGTTTTGCTCGGCCATTTCAGAGGCAGTATAGAATGAACCACATTGCTGTGGGTCTGGGCCCAGACGAGGTAATGATGGCAGATTTCCTTCCCTAATGGACATTAGTGAACCAGGTGGGTTTTTACAACAATTGACAATAGTTTCATGTTCACCATTACTGAGACTAGCTTGATATTCAAGATTTATGAACTGAATCAACAGCTGTGCTGGGATTTAAACCCATGTCCCCAGAACATTAGCCTGGGCGCCTCGATTACTACTCCAGTGGCAATATCACCATTCCTCATCTTCTTCACCAACCCTCCAATGTCTCAGGGCAACTAGAGAGTTTACTCTGTATCTAACCCCGTGCTGTACCTGTCCTGGGAGTGTTTGATGGGGACAGTGTAGAGGAAGCTTTACTCTGTATCTAACCCTGTGCTGTACCTGTCCTGGGAGTGTTTGATGGGGACAGTGTAGAGGGAGCTTTACTCTGTATCTAACCCCGTGCTGTACCTGTCCTGGGAGTGTTTGATGGGGACAGTGTAGAGGGAGCTTTACTCTGTATCTAACTCCGTGCTGTACCTGTCCTGGGAGTGTTTGATGGGGACAGTGTAGAGGGAGCTTTACTCTGTATCTAACCCCATGCTGTTCCTGTCCTGGGAGTGTTTGATGGGGACGGTGTAGAGGGAGCTTTACTCTGTATCTAATCCCGTGCTGTACCTGTCCTGGGAGTGTTTGATGGGGACAGCATAGAGGGAGCTTTACTCTGTATCTAACCCCGTGCTGTACCTGCCCTGGGAGTGTTTGATGGGGACAGTGTAGAGGGAGCTTTACTCTGAATCTAACCCCGTGCTGTACCTGTCCTGGGAGTGTTTGATGGGGACAGTGTAGAGGGAGCTTTACTCTGTATCTAACCCCATGCTGTACCTGTCCTGGGAGTGTTTGGTGGGGACGGTGTAGAGGGAGCTTTACTCTGTATCTAACCCCATGCTGTACCTGTCCTGGGAGTGTTTGGTGGGGACGGTGTAGAGGGAGCTTTACTCTGTATCTAACCCCGTGCTGTACCTGCCCTGGGAGTGTTTGATGGGAGCAATGTAGAGTGAGTTTTACTCTGTCTCTAACCCCGTGCTGTACCTGTCCTGTGAGTGTTTGATGGGGACAGTGTAGAGGGAGCTTTACTCTGTATCTAACCCCGTGCTGTACCTGTCCTGGGAGTGTTTGATGGGGACAGTGTAGAGGGAGCTTTACTCTGTATCTATCCCCGTGCTGTACCTGTCCTGGGAGTGTTTGATGGGGACAGTGTAGAGGGAGCTTTACTCTGTATCTAACCCCGTGCTGTACCTGTCCTGGGAGTGTTTGATGGGGACGGTGTAGAGGGAGCTTTACTCTGTATCTAACCCCGTGCTGTACCTGTCATGGGAGTGTTTGATGGGGACAGTGTAGAGGGAGCTTTACTCTGTATCTATCCCCGTGCTGTACCTGTCCTGGGAGTGTTTGATGGGGACAGTGTAGAGGGAAGCTTTACTCTGTATCTAACCCCATGCTGTACCTGCCCTGGGAATGTTTGATGGGGACAGTGTAGAGGGAGCTTTACTCTGTATCTAACCCCATGCTGTACCTGTCCTGGGAGTGTTTGATGGGGACAGTGTAGAGGGAAGCTTTACTCTGTATCTAACCCCATGCTGTACCTGCCCTGGGAATGTTTGATGGGGACAGTGTAGAGGGAGCTTTACTCTGTATCTAACCCCATGCTGTACCTGTCCTGGGAGTGTTTGATGGGGACGGTGTAGAGGGAGATTTACTCTGTATCTAACCCCGTGCTGTACCTGTCCTGGGAGTGTTTGGGGACAGTGTAGAGGGGGATTTACTCTGTATTTAACCCCGTGCTGTCTGATGAGAATTTCCAATATTTTCTGTTTCTCGGACAGATTATCGTCACCAGCAGATTGGAGCTCAAGACCTTCCACTGGTTCGAGGATCAAACACGGCACCTTTACAGCAACACTCGGAATATGCGGTAATGTGGTGAAACTTTGACCCCAACTTGGGCCATCGCTGCAGCTTCAGTTTATTTTATTAACACAGCTCGGGGACTTTTCCCCCAAACCTGCCCAGCATGTTCCCCGGGGTTCCAACACCTCGGCCTCCTTCATCCATCCCCACCAGGAGACCAAACACATTCGGACCCTGACCTCCCTCTGTGAGAATGAGTGCCCAACACAGCGCTCACTCAGAAGCAGGGGCTCACTCACTGTCACTCACCTCAGCATCATTGCTGCAGGCTCCACTCTAGAGGCATCAGAACAAAGTCCAGGCTGATATTGCAGTGCAGTACTGAGGGAGTGCTGCACTGTCGGAGGGTCAGTACTGAGGGAGTGCTGCACTGTCGGAGGGTCAGTACTGAGGGAGTGCCGCACTGTCAGAGGGTCAGTACTGAGGGAGTGCCGCACTGTCAGAGGGTCAGTACTGAGGGAGTGCCGCACTGTCAGAGGGTCAGTACTGAGGGAGTGCTGCACTGTCAGAGGGTCAGTACTGAGGGAGTGCTGCACTGTTAGAGGGTCAGTACTGAGGGAGTGCTGCACTGTCAGAGGGTCAGTACTGAGGGAGTGCTGCACTGTCGGAGGGTCAGTACTGAGGGAGTGCTGCACTGTCGGAGGGTCAGTACTGAGGGAGTGCCGCACTGTCAGAGGGTCAGTACTGAGGGAGTGCTGCACTGTCGGAGGGTCAGTACCGAGGGAGTGCTGCACTGTCGGAGGGTCAGTACTGAGGGAGTGCTGCACTGTCGGAGGGTCAGTACTGAGGGATTGCTGCACTGTCAGAGGGTCAGTACTGAAGGAGTGCTGCACTGTCAGAGGGTCAGTACTGAGGGAGTGCTGCACTGTCAGAGGGTCAGTACTGGGGGAGTGCTGCACTGTCGGAGGGTCAGTACTGGGGGAGTGCTGCACTGTCAGAGATGATGTCTTATGAATGAAACTTAACCAAGCACCTGTCTGCCCTGTGAAATGAAGGTAAAGTATCCCACAGTATCTATTGGAAGAAGTTCAGGAGTGTTCTCCCCATTATTTTGTCGTGAATATTTATCATCTAAACAAGATTTCTTATACATATTCTCTGATTTTTAGCTCTTTGTTGCATGTGCAATGCTAATCTCAACACCAACAGCTTATATTTATATAGCACCTTTAATGTAATGAAACGCCACAAGGTGCTTCACAGGAATGATTAGAAAACAAAATCTGACCCTGGGCCACATGAGGAGATATTAGGGACAGATGTCTAAAAGCTCGCTTGTAAGGAGTGTTTTAAACAGGGAAAGTGAGGTAGGGAGGTAGAGGGAAGGAATTGTGCAGTTTGAGGCCCAGACAGCAGCAGACACGGCCATCATTCCAATGGTTATCGGATTATTATTGGGGATGCTTAAGAAGCCAGAATTCGAGGAGCGCAGATCTCTCAAAGGGTTGTGGAGCCGGAGAAGATTCCAGCGGTCGGGAAGGGTGAGGCCAGGGAGGGAATTGAACAAGGATGAGAATTTTCAAATCAAGACACTGCTTAACCGGGAGCCAATGAAGATCAGCCGGAGTTGGGATGATGGGGGAACGAGAGTTGCTGTGAGCTAAGGCATGGGCAGCAGAGGCTGGGCTGTCAGCTGGTCGAGGCTGGAGGTAACAAAGCTGTGAATCGGCACATTTCCAACACTCCAGGAGTGAAGCAATCCTCCCTCCACCTCTCCTCACACTGCTCTCTGACCCTCACCCTCACCCTCACACTGCTCTCTGACCCTCACCCTAACCCTCAAACTGCTCCCTGACCCTCACCCTAACCCTCAAACTGCTCTCTGACCCTCACCCTCACACTGCTCTCTGACCATCACCCTAACCCTCAAACTGCTCCCTGACCCTCACCCTAACCCTCAAACTGCTCTCTGACCCTCACCCTAACCCTAACCCTCACATTGCTCTCTGACCCTCACCCTAACCCTAACCCTCACACTGTTCTCTGACCCTCACCCTAACCCTCAAACTGCTCTCTGACCCTCACCCTAACCCTCACACTGCTCTCTGACCCTCACCCTAACCCTCACACTGCTCTCTGACCCTCACCCTAACCCTCACACTGCTCTCTGACCCTCACCCTAACCCTCAAACTGCTCTCTGACCCTCACCCTAACCCTCAAACTGCTCTCTGACCCTCACCCTAACCCTAACCCTCACATTGCTCTCTGACCCTCACCCTAACCCTCACCCTCACACTGCTCTCTGACCCTCACCCTAACCCTCAAACTGCTCCCTGACCCTCACCCTAACCCTCAAACTGCTCTCTGACCCTCACCCTAACCCTAACCCTCACATTGCGCTCTGACCCTCACCCTCACCCTCACACTGCTCTCTGACCCTCACCCTAACCCTAACCCTCACACTGCTCTCTGACCCTCACCCTAACCCTCACACTGCTCTCTGACCCTCACCCTAACCCTCAAACTGCTCTCTGACCCTCACCCTAACCCTCACACTGCTCTCTGACCCTCACCCTCACCCTCACCCTCACACTGCTCTCTGACCCTCACCCTAACCCTCACACTGCTCTCTGACCCTCACCCTAACCCTCAAACTGCTCCCTGACCCTCACCCTAACCCTCACCCTCACACTGCTCTCTGACCCTCACCCTAACCCTCACACTGCTCTCTGACCCTCACCCTAACCCTCACACTCACACTGCTCTCTGACCCTCACCCTAACCCTCACACTGCTCTCTGACGCTCACCCTAACCCTCAAACTGCTCCCTGACCCTCACCCTAACCCTCAAACTGCTCCCTGACCCTCACCCTAACCCTCACCCTCACACTGCTCTCTGACCCTCACACTACTCTCTGACCCTCACCCTAACCCTCACACTGCTCTCTGACCCTCACCCTAACCCTCACACTGCTCTCTGACCCTCACCCTAACCCTAACCCTCACACTGCTCTCTGACCCTCACCCTAACCCTCACACTGCTCCCTGACCCTCACCCCCAGCCTCACACTGCTCTCTGACCCTCACCCTAACCCTAACCCTCACATTGCTCCCTGACCCTCACCCTAACCCTAACCCTCACACTGCTCTCTGACCCTCACCCTAACCCTCACACTGCTCTCTGACCCTCACCCTAACGCTCACTCTGCTCTCTGACCCTCACCCTATCCCTAACTCTCACACTGCTCTCTGACCCTCACGCTAACCCTCACCCTCACACTGCTCTCTGACCCTCACCCTAACCCTCACACTGCTCTCTGACCCTCACCCTAACCCTCACACTGCTCTCTGACCCTCACCCTAACCCTCACACTGCTCTCAGACCCCCACCCTAACCCTAACCCTCACACTGCTCTCTGACCCTCACCCTAACCCTCACACTGCTCTCTGACCCTCACCCTCACCCTAACCCTCACACTGCTCTCTGACCCTGACCCTCACCCTAACCCTCACACTGCTCTCTGACTCTCATCCTAACCCTAACCCTCACACTGCTCTCTGACCCTGACCCTCACACTAACCCTCACACTGCTCTCTGACCCTCATCCTAACACTAACCCTCACACTGCTCTCTGACCCTGACCCTCACCCTAACCCTCACACTGCTCTCTGACCCTGACCCTCACCCTAACCCTCACACTGCTCTCTGACCCTGACCCTCACCCTAACCCTCACACTGCTCTCTGACTCTCATCCTAACCCTAACCCTCACACTGCTCTCTGACCCTGACCCTCACCCTAACCCTCACACTGCTCTCTGACCCTGACCCTCACCCTAACCCTCACACTGCTCTCTGACCCTCACCCTAACCCTCACACTGCTCTCTGACCCTGACCCTCACCCTAACCCTCACACTGCTCCCTGACCCTCACCCTAACCCTAACCCTCACACTGCTCCCTGACCTCACCCTAACCCTAACCCTCACACTGGTCCCTGACCCTCACCCTAACCCTCAACCTCACACTGCTCTCTGACCCTCACCCTAACCCTAACCCTCACACTGCTCTCTGACCCTCACCCTAACCCTCACCCTCACACTGCTCTCTGACCCTCATCCTTACCCTAACCCTCACACTGCTCCCTGACCCTCACCCTCACCCTCACACTGCTTCTGACCCTCACCCTCACCCTCACACTGCTCTCTGACACTCACCCGAACCCTCACCCTCACGCTGCTCTCTGACCCTCATCCTTACCCTCACACTGCTCTCTGACCCTCACCCTCACCCTCACACTGCTCTCTGATACTCACCCTCACCCTAACCCTCACACTACTCCCTGACCCTCACCCTAATCCTCACACTGCTCTCTGACCCTCACCCTAACCCTCACCCTCACACTGCTCCTTGACCCTCATCCTAACCCTAACCCTCACACTGCTCTCTGACCCTCACCCTAACCCTCACCCTCCCACTGCTCTCTGACCCTCACCCTCACCCTAACCCTCACACTGCTCTCTGACCCTCACCCTAACCCTCACACTGCTCTCTGATACTCACCCTCACCCTAACCCTCACACTGCTCTCTGACCCTCACCCTAACCCTCACCCTCACACTGTTCCCTGACCCTCACCCTAACCCTCACACTGCTCTCTGACCCTCACCCTAACCCTAACCCTCACACTGCTCTCTGACCCTTACCCTAACCCTCACACTGCTCTCTGACCCTCACCCTAACACTCACACTGCTCTCTGACCCACACCCTAACCCTAACCCTCACACTGCTCTCTGACCCTCACCCTCACCCTCACACTGCTCTCTGACCCTCATCCTTACCCTAACCCTCACACTGCTCTCTGTCCCTCACCCTAACCCTAACCCTCAATCTGCTCTCTGACCCTCACTCTAACCCTCACCCTCACACTGTTCTCTGACCCTCACCCTAACCCTCACACTGCTCTCTGACCCTCACCCTAACCCTCACACTGCTCTCTGAACCTCACCCTAACCCTAACCCTCACACTGCTCTCTGACCCTCACCCTAACCCTAACCCTCACACTGCTCTGTGACCCTCACCCTAACCCTAACCCTAACACTGCTCCCTGACCCTCACCCTAACCCTCACCCTCACACTGCTCTCTGACCCTCACCCTAACCCTAACCCTCACACTGCTCTCTGACCTTCACCCTAACCCTAACCCTCACACTGCTCTCTGACCCTCACCCTAACCCTAACCCTCACACTGCTCTCTGACCCTCACACCAACCCTCACCCTCATACTGCTCTCTGACCCTCACCCTAACCCTAACCCTCACACTGCTCTCTGACCCTCACGCTAACCCTCACACTGCTCTCTGACCCTCACCCTAAACCTAACCCTCACACTGCTCCCTGACTCTCACCCGAACCCTAACCCTCACACTGCTCTCTGACCCACACCCTAACCCTAACCCTCACACTGCTCTCTGACCCTCACGCTAACCCTCACACTGCTCCCTGACTCTCACCCTAACCCTAACCCTCACACTGCTCTCTGACCCTCACGCTAACCCTCACACTGCTCCCTGACTCTCACCCTAACCCTAACCCTCACACTGCTCTCTGACCCACACCCTAACCCTAACCCTCACACCGCTCTCTGAACCTCACCCTAACCCTAACCCTCACACTGCTCTCTGACCCTCACCCTAACCCTCACACTGCTCCCTGACCCTCACCCTAACCCTCACCCTCACACTGCTCTCTGACCCTCACCCTAACCCTCACACTGCTCTCTGACCCTCACCCTAACCCTAACCCTCGCACTGCTCTCTGACCCTCACCCTAACCCTCACCCTCACACTGCTCTCTGACCCTCACCCTCACCCTAACCCTCACACTGCTCTCTGACCCTCACCCTAACCCTCACACTGCTCTCTGACCCTCACCCTAACCCTCACACTGCTCTCTAACCCTCACCCTAACCCTAACCCTCACACTGCTCTCTGACCCTCACCCTAACCCTCACACTGCTCTCTGACCCTCACCCTAACCCTCACACTGCTCTCTAACCCTCACCCTAACCCTCACCCTCACACTGCTCTCTGATCCTCACCCTAACCCTCACACTGCTCCCTGACCCTCACCCTAACCCTCTCCCTCACACTGCTCTCTGACCCTCACCCTAACCCTCACACTGCTCCCTGACCCTCACCCTAACCCTAACCCTCACTGCTCTCTGACCCTCACCCTAACCCTAACCCTCACACTGCTCTCTGACCCTCACACTAACCCTCACACTGCTCTCTGACCCTCACCCTAACCCTAACCCTCACACTGCTCTCTGATCCTAACCCTAATCCTCACCCTCACACTGCTCTCTGACCCTCACCCTAACCCTCACACTGCTCTCTGACCCTCACCCTAACCCTCACACTGCTCCCTGACCCTCACCCTAACCCTCACCCTCACACTGCTCTCTGACCCTCACCCTAACCCTCACACTGCTCTCTGACCCTCACCCTAACCCTAACCCTCACACTGCTCTCTGACACTCACCCTAACCCTCACCCTCACACTGCTCTCTGACCCTCACCCTAACCCTCACTCTCCCACTGCTCTCTGACCCTCACCCTCACCCTAACCCTCACACTGCTCTCTGACCCTCACCCTCACCCTCACACTGCTCTCTGACCCTCCCCCTCACACTACTCTCTAACCCTCACCCTAACCCTAACCCTCACACTGCTCTCTGACCCTCACCCTAACCCTCACACTGCTCTCTAACCCTCACCCTAACCCTCATCCTCACACTGCTCTCTGACCCTCACCCTAACCCTCACACTGCTCTCTGACCCTCATCCTCACCCTAACCCTCACTCTGCTCCCTGACCCTCACCCTAACCCTCACCCTCACACTGCTCTCTGACCCTCACCCTAACCCTCACACTGCTCTCTGACCCTCACCCTAACCCTAACCCTCACACTGCTCTCTGACCCTCACCCTAACCCTAACCCTCACACTGCTCTCTGATCCTAACCCTAATCCTCACCCTTACACTGCTCTCTGACCCTCACCCTAACCCTCACCCTCACACTGCTCTCTGACCCTCACCCTCACCCTAACCCTCACACTGCTCTCTGACCCTCACCCTAACCCTAACCCTCACACTGCTCTCTGACCCTCACCCTCACCCTAACCCTCACACTCCTCTCTGACCCTCACCCTAACCCTCACACTTCTCTCTGACCCTCACCCTACCCTCACACTGCTCTCTGACCCTCACCCTAACCTTAACCCTCACACTGCTCTCTGACCCTCACCCTAACCCTCACACTGCTCTCTGACCCTCACCCTAACCCTCACACTGCTCTCTGACCCTCACCCTAACCGTAACCCTCACACTGCTCTCTGATCCTAACCCTAATCCTCACCCTCACACTGCTCTCTGACCCTCACCCTAACCCTAACCCTCACACTGCTCTCTGACCCTCACCCTCACCCTAACCCTCACACTGCTCTCTGACCCTCACCCTAACCCTCACACTGCTCTCTGACCCTCACCCTACCCTCACACTGCTCTCTGACCCTCACCCTCACACTGCTCCCTGACCCTCACCCTAACCCTAACCCTCACACTGCTCTCTGACCCTCACCCTCACCCTAACCCTCACTCTGCTCCCTGACCCTCACCCTAACCCTCACCCTCACACTGCTCTCTGACCCTCACCCTAACCCTCACACTGCTCTCTGACCCTCACCCTAACCCTAACCCTCACACTGCTCTCTGACCCTCACCCTAACCCTAACCCTCACACTGCTCTCTGATCCTAACCCTAATCCTCACCCTTACACTGCTCTCTGACCCTCACCCTAACCCTCACCCTCACACTGCTCTCTGACCCTCACCCTCACCCTAACCCTCACACTGCTCTCTGACCCTCACCCTAACCCTAACCCTCACACTGCTCTCTGACCCTCACCCTCACCCTAACCCTCACACTCCTCTCTGACCCTCACCCTAACCCTCACACTTCTCTCTGACCCTCACCCTACCCTCACACTGCTCTCTGACCCTCACCCTAACCTTAACCCTCACACTGCTCTCTGATCCTAACCCTAATCCTCACCCTCACACTGCTCTCTGACCCTCACCCTAACCCTAACCCTCACACTGCTCTCTGACCCTCACCCTCACCCTAACCCTCACACTGCTCTCTGACCCTCACCCTAACCGTAACCCTCACACTGCTCTCTGATCCTAACCCTAATCCTCACCCTCACACTGCTCTCTGACCCTCACCCTAACCCTAACCCTCACACTGCTCTCTGACCCTCACCCTCACCCTAACCCTCACACTGCTCTCTGACCCTCACCCTAACCCTCACACTGCTCTCTGACCCTCACCCTACCCTCACACTGCTCTCTGACCCTCACCCTCACACTGCTCCCTGACCCTCACCCTAACCCTAACCCTCACACTGCTCTCTGACCCTCACCCTCACCCTAACCCTCACACTGCTCTCTGACCCTCACCCTAACCCTAACCCTCACACTGCTCTCTGACCCTCACCCTAACCCTCACACTGCTCTCTGACCCTCACCCTAACCCTCACACTGCTCTCTGACCCTCACCCTAACCCTAACCCTCACACTGCTCTCTGACCCTCACCCTAACCCTCACACTGCTCTCTGACCCTCACCCTAACCCTAACCCTCACACTGCTCTCTGACCCTCACCCTAACGCTAACCCTCACACTGCTCTCTGACCCTCACCCTAACCCTCACACTGCTCTCTGACCCTCACCCTAACCCTAACCCTCACACTGCTCTCTGACCCTCACCCTAACCCTCACACTGCTCTCTGACCCTCACCCTAACCCTCACACTGCTCTCTGACCCTCACCCTAACCCTCACACTGCTCTCTGACCCTCACCCTCACCCTAACCCTCACACTGCTCTCTGACCCTCACCCTAACCCTAACCCTCACACTGCTCTCTGACCCTCACCCTCACCCTAACCCTCACACTCCTCTCTGACCCTCACCCTAACCCTCACACTTCTCTCTGACCCTCACCCTACCCTCACACTGCTCTCTGACCCTCACCCTAACCTTAACCCTCACACTGCTCTCTGATCCTAACCCTAATCCTCACCCTCACACTGCTCTCTGACCCTCACCCTAACCCTAACCCTCACACTGCTCTCTGACCCTCACCCTCACCCTAACCCTCACACTGCTCTCTGACCCTCACCCTAACCGTAACCCTCACACTGCTCTCTGATCCTAACCCTAATCCTCACCCTCACACTGCTCTCTGACCCTCACCCTAACCCTAACCCTCACACTGCTCTCTGACCCTCACCCTCACCCTAACCCTCACACTGCTCTCTGACCCTCACCCTAACCCTCACACTGCTCTCTGACCCTCACCCTACCCTCACACTGCTCTCTGACCCTCACCCTCACACTGCTCCCTGACCCTCACCCTAACCCTAACCCTCACACTGCTCTCTGACCCTCACCCTCACCCTAACCCTCACACTGCTCTCTGACCCTCACCCTAACCCTAACCCTCACACTGCTCTCTGACCCTCACCCTAACCCTCACACTGCTCTCTGACCCTCACCCTAACCCTCACACTGCTCTCTGACCCTCACCCTAACCCTAACCCTCACACTGCTCTCTGACCCTCACCCTAACCCTCACACTGCTCTCTGACCCTCACCCTAACCCTAACCCTCACACTGCTCTCTGACCCTCACCCTAACGCTAACCCTCACACTGCTCTCTGACCCTCACCCTAACCCTCACACTGCTCTCTGACCCTCACCCTAACCCTAACCCTCACACTGCTCTCTGACCCTCACCCTAACCCTCACACTGCTCTCTGACCCTCACCCTAACCCTCACACTGCTCTCTGACCCTCACCCTAACCCTCACACTGCTCTCTGACCCTCACCCTAACCCTCACACTGCTCTCTGATCCTCACCAAGTTATTGTTTTGATGAAAGTTTATTCGTAAAATTGATTCCTTTCCTCTTCTGACAATTATATTTTTCAGCCAATCAAAAGTGGACAGCGAGACCTTTATGATAAATTGCATCGATAGTTCTGAGTGAGAGGAAAACCAAGAAAAGGAATCTCCAACCCTGTCTACCACCTGATAAACGACATAATCCCACCCCCTTCTCAAATATAACCCCACCCTCCCTTCATAAATATAACTCCTGAATTCCTCTTTCCATCCTGAAGCGGCTGGATATTTGCCTACATTTGCTCTGTGCCCTTCAGTGACTCACTGGGGAAAGCCATGACTGGCAGTAATCCATTCAACTATGGGTGCATCACTGCTACCGGTACATGCCCACAGTTGGTGGCAGAAGTCACTGGACAGTGAACCCTCATGACTCTGAGCCCATCTATCAAATCTCCCCCTTAACCTTCTCTGAGAACAGTCCCAGCTTCTCCAATCTCTCCACACTAACTGAAGTCCCTCATCCCTGGAACCATTCTGGTAAATCTCCTGCACACTCTCTCCAAGCTCCTAAAAAGAGGTGCCCAGAGCTGGATACAATATTCCAGCTGGGGTCTAACCAGTGACCATAATGGTTTCAGATACTTTTACTTTTGTACTTTAAATCTATGTTTAGAAAGCCAAGAGTCAACATTGCTTGTTTTAATAGCCTATCCTAGAGAAGGAATATTGAGATTCAGCCTGACAGTGATTGGGGTTCCTTCCCCAGAGTTGCTCAGGGTTTGCTCACTATCCCAGGCCCTGTTACACTGGAGGATTCAGCTGAAAGCTTTAGTCTGCAATCAGAATCTCTCCTGTTTCATCGAATGCTTCATTAGACATTGTGTCCAAGTCTGTTATCCCTGATTAGATGTATTTCTCTGTTTCTCAGTCTCATGATCTGTTTGACTGTGTTTTTTGTTTTTCTGCCTATGAGTGAACAAGTTACAATGGCCTGCCGGCCTCCTGCTCGATTGACAATGTTTATAACTTCATTAAAGGTTGTGAACAAATCTACAGAATTGTTATTATTATTGATGGAAGTGAAAAGGTGTTTATGTGTCAAACGATTCTGAACAAGAGGAAGTCCGGTCACTTCCTCTTCACCACTACGGACACCAATCAGCAAGTCCCCATTATTAACCTCTTTGGAATCATCATTTACCAGAAGCTTAACTGGACTGACCATTTCAGTTCCATGGCTAAGGATCAGGTCAGAGACTGACGACAAGTGGCTCACTTACCGACCCCTCTAGGCCTCCCCACCATCTACAAGAGTCAAGCCCAGAGTGTGAGGGAACACTTGGCATTCACCCGAGGGGGCACCAAAAAGCTCACTATCACCCAGGTCAAATCAGTCAGTTTGATCAGTGCCCCAATCATAGTGCTCGATAAATATTCCCTTCACAGTAGCAGCAGTGTGTACCATTTAGAAGATGCACTGCACCAACTCACTAAATCTCCTACGACAGCACCTTCCAAACCCATGACCACTACCATCTAGAAGGACAAGGGCAGCAGATAGATGGGAACACCACCACCTGCAAGTTCCCCTCCAAGCCACTCACCATCCTGACTTGGAAATATATCGCCATTCCTTCACTGTCGCTGGGTCAAAATCCTGGAACTCCCTCCCTAACAGCACTGTGGGTGTACCTACACCACATGGACTGCAGTGGTTCAAGAAGATGGCTCACCACCACCTTCTCAAGGGCAATTAGGCATGGGCAATAAATGTTGGCCCAGCCAGCAATATTCAGCTCCTGAAAATTGTATCCAGGCAATTTCTGTGTTCCAGTTGCTGGGGGCAGTATTGACAGGGAGATCACAGACAGCCCGCTCTGATCACCTGGGATTGCTACGTATCTCCATGTGTGGAATCAGCACTTGCATTAACAGCACAGCAAGAAGCCATTCGGGCCATCTAACCCATGCGGGTGCTAGCTCTTTAAGGGGGCTTCTACTTTGATCTCACTCCCTGACAGTTTACAGGCTTGATTTCAACGATGATTCAGTCACTCCTCATCATCAACTGTGCTAAAATAATTCACATCACCAGCTAAAGACATTTTGCAAACCAGCCACATTTCACAGTTTCAGAGCTAATCCCCCCTCTGAGAAACAGAGTCAAACATGTCTGCTCTGATGTTTCTCAGTCTTCACATAAACACCTTTCTGCCTGTTTTGTCAGATCCAGGTCAGAGTAAAGCTCCTGTCATGAAGCTATTAATGTATATAATGTTACTGGAAATTATTTTTTTAAAAATAGAGGGTTAGTCTGTGGGGGTGTTTTAATTGGATTAAAGCCAGCTAGTCTGGGTGCTTTGATGTGTGATAGTTTTGAGGTGTAAGAGAGATAGAGTGCATTTGCATTTTTTTTTTTGAATAGAGCATTCAAGAAGTGGGGTGAATTCTGGCACCTAGCTGGCAGAGACCAAGCAGTATGTTTATATTACTAATAAAATTGGTACTATGAAAGGGATTTTGTTAGAATACGTGGAGTTCAAAGAGGCTGGTGATACATGAGAATTTACATTCAATGAGATATGCTGGATATAACCGATAGCAGTTTTGTGTGTGCAGAGCAGAGGCAATGTAAGATCAAAGCAGCTGTAAGCCTACAACAGGAACCAAAGTGAAAGGAACCTCATTTTGAATTTGTAAGGTGAAAATGCTTTGCCTGGTGTTTGGTTAAGTCTATGGGTCGACGTTGCCTTAATGGGGATTAGTTTGGGAATTTGTTAAAAGTTATGATAGTGATAATTCATAGCCATGTGTACATGTTTAGTTTTAGTTGACGGGCAATATGATCGGCGCAGGCTTGGAGGGCCAAAGGGCCTGTTCCTGTGCTGTACTTTTCTTTGTTCTTTGTTCTTTCTTTGTTCTTTAACTTGTGCAAATTAATAAATGCCTCGTGTATTTTGATATAAAACATCTTGAGAACTGGTAGTCTGATTCCTGAATTTAGAGCTGCATCTCAAACGTACAAAAATAAAAATATAGGTTATGACAGTTGTTTAAAGTTTCCCTCTGGGATTTTTAAATCACTCAGCTTTACCAACTGCTGGGTCATAACAGCCCCCTCTACACTATCCCCATCAAACACTCCCAGGACAGGTACAGCACGGGGTTAGATACAGAGTAAAGCTCCGTCTACACTATCCCCATCAAACACTCCCAGGACAGGTACAGCACGGGGTTAGATACAGAGTAAAGCTCCCTCTACACTATCCCCATCAAACACTCCCAGGACAGGTACAGCATGGGGTTAGATACAGAGTAAAGCTCCCTCTACACTATCCCCATCAAACACTCCCAGGACAGGTACAGCACGGGGTTAGATACAGAGTAAAGCTCCCTCTACACCGTCCCCATCAAACACTCCCAGGACAGGTACAGCACGGGGTTAGATACAGAGTAAAGCTCCCTCTACACCGTCCCATCAAACACTCCCAGGACAGGTACAGCACGGGGTTAGATACAGAGTAAAGCTCCCTCTACACCGTCCCCATCAAACACTCCCAGGACAGGTACAGCACGGGGTTAGATACAGAGTAAAACTCCCTCTGCACCGACCCCGTCAAACACTCCCAGGACAGGTACAGCACGGGGTTAGATACAGAGTAAAGCTCCCTCTACACTGTCCCCATCAAACATTCCCAGGACAGGTACAGCACGGGGTTAGATACAGAGTAAAGCTCCCTCTACACCGTCCCCATCAAACACTCCCAGGACAGGTACAGCACGGGGTTAGATACAGAGTAAAGCTCCTTCTACCCTGTCCTCATCAAACACTCCCAGGACAGGTACAGCACGGGGTTAGATACAGAGTAAAGCTCCCTCTACACTGTCCCCATCAAACACTCCCAGGTCAGGTACAGCACGGGGTTAGATACAGAGTAAAGCTCCCTCTACACCGTCCCCATCAAACACTCCCAGGACAGGTACAGCACGGGGTTAGATACAGAGTAAAGCTCCCTCTGCACCGACCCCGTCAAACACTCCCAGGGCAGGTGCGGCACAGATTTAGAGACTAATTTATCAAATTGACTTCCTTGTTTTGTAAATTGGAAACCCAGTTAAGAATGTGTTAATGGTTTCCATTGCTACTGATGCTGTTCTGTTGATTTGAAGTGTGTGGGCTGCAGGCTGTTTGCATTTGCAGGGCGCAGGTTGCACTGTGGTTTGATGCTGCGATACTTTCTGCAGAACTGCCTGTTCTCTCAGTTTTGCGGGTTGCCCATACAAGGTTATCAACCACATCGCTCCCTTCTCACAGCTGGGAGTGGTTTCACCTGAAAGGCTGCTGCTGCTTTGCTGCAATTCATTATCTGTACTGCAGGAAGGCAATGCCTGCATCAGTGGGGCCTGAGGGCCCGAGTCAGTGAAGCCCAATGTTCAGGCAGTGAGGCTCAGGGCCAGTGAGTCCTTCGGTGGTGGTGCTACCGAGCCGCTCTTGGTGATGGACATTGAAGCCCCCCACCCAGAGTACATTCTGTGCCCTTGCCACCCTCAGTGCTTCTTCCAAGTGATGTTCAACATGGAGAAACACTGATACATCAGCTGAGGGAGGGCGGTATGTAGTGATCAACACACCACCATCCCCTCCCCCACCCAACCTTCCTCCCCCCCGACAGTGGGATTTGAACTCGGATCCCCAGATCATTATAATAAAAGCAAAATACTGCGGATGCTGGTAACCTGAATCAGAAACAGAAAGTGCTGGAAAAACTCAGCAGCTCTGACAGTATCTGTGGAGAGAAAGACAGAGTTAACGTTTCGAGTCCAGATGACTCTTCTTCACTTGTTCTACCTCCTTAAACAGTATATATTCCACCATATTTTTACTTCTCTTTAGTTCTGAAGAAGAGTCCTACAGATTCAAAACGTTAACTCTGTCTTTCTCTCCACAGATACTGTCACACCTGCTGAGTTTTTCCAGCATTTTTTATTTTTGTCCCCAGATCATTAACCTGGCCACCTAAATCTAGTGACATTCCCACTCTGCCACCAACTCCCCCAAACATTTACATTCTCTCTTTGTCTCCTAGTGGCAAATTGCAGAGTCAAGCGAGGTTCATGATATTCAAGGTGGTGACAAAGTGGTTATGTCACTGGACGAATAGTCTAATGGTCCAGACACGTGTCATAGCGGCTGGGGAATGTAAATTCAGTTAATTAAATAAATCTGGAATAAAAAGCCTTAGTAACGATGATCATGTAGCTAATAGATTGTTACAAAAACCCATCTAGTTCACTAATGTCCTTTAGGGAAGGAAATCTGCTGTCCTTACCCGGTCTGGCCTACATGTGACTCCAGACCCACAGCAACGTGGGTGACTCTGAAATGGCCGAGCCACTTGGTTGTATTTAAGAAGGCAGCTCATCACCACCTCTTTAAGGGCAATTAGAGATGGGTGATAAATTCTGGCCTAGACGGTGACACCAAATCCCATGAAGCAATAAAACAAAACTCAGAGATTTGAACACTTCACTCACATCATATCCCCCCCACCATACTCTCCCCCAACACCATCTCCCCCCCACCATAATCTCCCCCAACACCATCTCCCCCCCACCATAATCTCCCCCAACACCATCTCCCCCCCACCATACTCTCCCCCAACACCATCTCCCCCCGACCATACACTCCCCCACACCACCTTCCCTCACCACCATACACTCCCCCACACCATCTCCCCCCGACCATACACTCCCCCACACCACCTCCCCCCACCACCATACTCTCCCCCAACACCATCTCCCCCCCACCATACTCTCCCCCAACACCATCTCCCCCCGACCATACTCTCCCCCAAAACCATCTCCCCCGCACCATACTCTCCCCCAACACCATCTCCCCCCCACCATACTCTCCCCCAACACCATCTCCCCCCGACCATACACTCCCCCACACCACCTCCCCTCACCACCATACTCTCCCCCACACCATCTCCCCCCACCACCATACACTCCCCCACACCATCTCCCCCTCAACCACCATACACTCCTCCACACCATCTCCCCCCACCAACATACACTCCCCCACACCATCCCCCCCACCACCATACTCTCCCCCACACCATCCCCCCACCACCATACACTCCCCCACACCATCTCCCCCTCACCACCATACACTCCTCCACACCGTCTCCCCCCCCAACACCATACTCTCCCCCACACCATCTCCCCCCACCACCATACACTCCCCCACACCATCCCCCCCACCACCATACTCTCCCCCACACCATCCCCCCACCACCATACTCTCCCCCAACACCATCTCCCCCCACCATACTCTCCCCCAACACCATCTCCCCCCGACCATACACTCCCCCACACCACCTCCCCCCACCACCATACTCTCCCCCACACCATCTCCCCCCACCACCATACACTCCCCCACACCATCTCCCCCTCAACCACCATACACTCCTCCACACCATCTCCCCCCACCAACATACACTCCCCCACACCATCCCTCCCACCACCATACTCTCCCCCACACCATCTCCCCCTCACCACCATACACTCCCCCACACCATCCCCCCACCACCATACACTCCCCCACACCATCTCCCCCTCACCACCATACACTCCCCCACACCGTCTCCACCCCCAACACCATACTCTCCCCCACACCATCTCCGCCCCACCACCATACACTCCCCCACACCATCCCCCCCACCACCATACACTCCCCCACACCATCTCCCCCCAACCAACATACACTCCCCCACACCATCTCCCCCCAACACCATACTCTCCCCTACACCATCTCCCCCCCAACACCATACTCTCCCCCACACCATCTCCCCCGACCACCATACACTCCCCCACACCATCTCCCCCCACCAACATACACTCCCCCACACCATCTCCCCCCAACACCATACTCTCCCCCACACCATCTCCCCACCACCACCATACTCTCCCCCACACCATCTCCCCCCCCCATCATACACTCCACCACACCATCCCCCCCGACCACCATACACTCCCCCACACCATCTCCCCCCCAACACCATACACTCCCCCACACCATCTCCCCCCCCCATCATACACTCCACCACACCATCCCCCCCGACCACCATACACTCCCCCACACCATCTCCCCCCCAACACCATACACTCCCCCACACCATCTCCCCCCAACACCATACTCTCCCCCACACCATCTCCCCCCAACACCATACTCTCCCCTACACCATCTCCCCCCCAACACCATACTCTCCCCCACACCATCTCCCCCGACCACCATACACTCCCCCACACCATCTCCCCCCACCAACATACACTCCCCCACACCATCTCCCCCCAACACCATACTCTCCCCCACACCATCTCCCCCCCCATCATACACTCCACCACACCATCCCCCCCGACCACCATACACTCCCCCACACCATCTCCCCCCCAACACCATACTCTCCCCCACACCATCTCCCCACCACCACCATACTCTCCCCCACACCATCTCCCCCCCCCATCATACACTCCCCCACACCATCTCCCCCGACCACCATACACTCCCCCACACCATCTCCCCCCGACCACCATACACTCCCCCACACCATCTCCCCCCGACCACCATACACTCCCCCACACCATCTCCCCGCCACATCAAACCCCCCACAACAGCCCCCTCCCATGCAACATTCCCCCATCCTCCACACCATCTGTGTCCCCCTCCCCCACACCATCCCCCCTCCCCCACAACATCCTGCCCCCCCACACCAAATCCACCACACTAACCATCTCTCCCCCACACCATCCCCCAACACCACCCCCTCCCCATACCATGCCACCTACTCCTCCCCCACACCATTCCCCCACCCCTCCCCCACACCACCCCCTTCAGGCCCATCAAGTCTGCTCAGCCATTCAACACGACCAAGGCTAATCTTGGGCTTTTACTCCATTTTCCCGCTCGCTCCCCATATTCCTTGATTCCCTGTGGGACCAAATATCTGTTTATCCCAACTTTGAATGTAGTCAACGATGGAGGACCTACAACCCTCTGGGCTAGAGAATGCCAAAGATTCACAACCCTTTGAGTGAAGAAATTTCTCCTCATCTCAGTCCTAAATGATCAGCCGCTTATCCTGAGTCTGTGACCTCGTGTTTTAGATTCCTGACCAGAGGAAACAATCTCTCAGCGTTCACCCTATCAAAACCCCTCAGAATTTTGTATGTTTCAATGAAGATCGCCTCTTATTCTTCTAAATTCCAGAGAATATAGGCCCAATTTACTTAGCCTTTCATCATAGGACAACCCCTTTATCCCAGGGAGCAATCTGGTGAACTATCGCTCTACCACCTTCAACGCAATTATATCCTTTCTTAAATGTGGAGACCAAAACTGCATGCAGTATTCCAGATGTGGTCTCGCCAAAACCCTGTACAACTGTAGCAACACTTCTTTATTCTTGTACTCTAGTCCCCTTGCAATCCCCTATTATTATGACTGAAGTGAATAAAAGTCCGCACTTCCCCACATTACACATGATTCTGCCAGCTGTGTTACTGCTGTCACACAGTGATCTATGGGTCCTGTTTCACCTTGAGCTATAATGTTAAATACAAAGCATTCATTCAAAATCTCTGCTGCCTGTTTTCATTGTTCATCGGTCAGATTTAGGGTGGTATACACTTTGCTGCAGTCCCACCTCCCAACAGTGTTAGGAGTATGGCTACTCTTATCAGTTCCTGCTAGAGTGACCGGTCCCCAGGTGAGGACCCCCAATTTGTTATGGTCCCAGATGAGACACCCCAAGCTGTTAACTTCCCACACGGGACCCCAGTTTTGTTATGCTCCCGGGTGAGGAGGGATGAACTGGTTCCCCTTCTTTATTCGGTTGATCGCAACAAGGTTAATTTAAAAGGGATCCCTTTCCCCGTGGATACTTTCTCCCAGTCCAAATGCATTTATGTTTTAGAAGGAGGCAATTTAACCACAATTTCTTGAAAGAGTAAGTTTATTAGTTACTAAAATGCGAGAAAAAATAAATAAAAACACAAAGCGCATACACAAAGGTCAGAAATGAGAAGTTGAATCCAAAAGTATAAGTTAAAAAGATACAAGAATCAGCCTTTGGCTTGTCTGTGAGGAGCAGATGGTGAAACATTGCAGCCGTTAAGTTGGGTGATTCTGATAGAGCTGACTTTGGCAGTTAAGCAGTTGGTTTGGAGACACTTGGTTCTGCAGATTAGCTGAAGGAGCTGTCCTATTCCCTTTTTGACTGTGGCTTTTCCCAGCAAGAGAGAGAGTGCGAAAGAGATAGAGACTTTTACCTGCAAGATGCAGGGATGCCTAATTGATATTCTTCTGCTGTGATCCTCACAGCACCACCAGAACTATAACACACAAATCAAGTTTGCAGCCAGCTTTTAACCCCTTTTCTTGTGTATTCCTGGAAGGGAAAAACAAACGTCTTTCGACCAGAATCTGTTTTCTTTCAACTCAGACCATTTCCACATTCTGAGGTTAAACTCAACAGGCGATGGTTTCTGCTGAGATGTGGAAATCAGTCTCCATTGTCTCCGCAAACACAGGAGATCAAAATTCAGCATTTTGCATTACATCTCTTCCTTTCAAGTGTCCCTGTCTGAAGTAGGCCTTGGCGCCTTTTTGGGTGCAACATTCCATGTTAGCACTCTGGACTAGTCAGTCAAGTATAATCCACACAATAATTTCCCAGCAAGTGGTTACTTTACATTCAGCCAGCTTTTGCTTGGATGTGTTTTGAAAAAACACGTGTCTTCCTTTAAAAAGTTCAATGTGTCCATAAGTAATTCGAGACTGAGATCAGTCATCATGGCACCTCCCACACATGACGAATGAAACGAGATTCATTCTCATTTCATTACAGAGGGAAAAAGAAAAAAATATAAAACAATAAACATGCGCACATTCATTCTCCAAGCCTCGGTCAATATTATCTCTTCAGTTCTAATCAGGTTTCTTTAAGTTCTGGACAGGGCGTCCACAATCACATTTGATTTCCCAGGAATGTGGGTGATTTTTAGGTGGTGCGGCTGGAGAAACAAACTCCGATGGAATAACCTGGCATCCTGTGTCATAAACATTTCCACAAAAGTTAACAGATTGTGGTCAGTATAGACTGTGGTCTCTCTGTATCCTTTTTAGACAAAGGTCTAAAACTGTTTGAGAGCCACTAATAAACCAAGGGTTTCCTTTATTTCAAGATGCGTGCCTTGAATTCAGTAGTAATAAGCCCACCGAGTCTTAGAGATATTTTACAAAACTAAATGAAACATTTATTAACAAAAGAAAAGATTTCAAGCACAGACATAGGTCTACAAATTACTACTATAATAACTGCCAAAACCCCTAATTAATCTGGCTTCCAGTTACACCCCTGTTAAGGCACCAGTAAAAACATATAGATTTAAACAAAGTCAGGCAAAGCTACAAATACCTTGAACAGTCAAATTCAAGGTGAATTTTCTTAGCTTCGGTTCCTGTAGACAGCTACTTGATGCATCGAGGCTGGAGGCTTTACACACTTGTGTTAGATCTTAGAATTCCTTCTCCTCTTACACACAGCCTCATCTCCTTTATACATGTTTCTCCCTTTTTAATGCAAATTGCATTGTTCCGATATGTCTTTGGAACTTTACCTTTCTCATAATATAAATCTTTTCATAATACTAATTTTATCAGTAACCTTTGAGAAAAATAAACACACTGTTTGGCTTGGCTTCTTCTGGTTAAGTGTAGCTTCTTACCATCTCCTTGAAATTCAAACTAACCTAATTTATCTAAAAAGAATGTTCCTTCCACCTCACATTCTAAAACTTCAGCCATGTTTACGTGTTTAGCATTTCAAACCTAGCTTCCCTTTTGATAACTCAAGAGCTCCAGACCAGCTGTCTTCAATTCAAGTAAATCCCACACACATACAGAAGCTAGTCCAAACCCCACTATTAACCTACCTTTACAATAAATCATAATAATATTATGAAAATTATTATATTTTCATGACATTGACCTCTAGGTCAGCTGACTGTACTTCCTGGCAGAGAGCTTGCAGTTGCTCTACATGAGTTTCCCCAGGTATTGCTGTGCACTAGGAGGTCATCCAGGTGCACGATGCAATTGGACACGCCCACCTGTACCTGGTTCATCAGCTTTTGAAAGGTGCCTGGGGCATTTTGGAGTCCAAATGGTAATAACTTGACACTGGTGTAACCCATCAGGAGTTATGAAAGCGGAGATTTCCTTTGCTCGGGCTGCCAAGGGAACATGCCGGAATCTTTGTGATATAGGCTGCTTTACCTACCCTCTCTATGCCGTCTTCCAGCTGGGGTGTAGAGTAGGAGTCAGCTCGGGTCACTGCATTAACTTTTCGGCAGTCAGTGTAGAACCTTGAGGAGCCGTCCGGCTTGGACACCAGCACAACTGGGGAGCTCCAGTTACTGTTGCTCGGCTCTGTGAGTTAGTGCTCCAGCGTGTAGCTAACCTCCTCCCAGACCTGGGCCAGCTTCTCTGGGCTGAGACAGTATGGATGTTGCTTTATGGGAGGGGCCTCTCCCACATCCACATCTTGCAGAGCTAATGTGGTGCAGCCTGGCGCGTCTCTGCAAAAGCCTTTAAATGTAGTGAGCAGCTTTGTCAGGTTGTCTCGCTGTTCTGCATCTAGGTGGGAGAACAAAGAGTCTAAGTTGTCTAGTATTTCTGTATTGGTTAGCTGGGTGGGAGGGGGTTCAGTGTGGGCCTCACCCACATCTCCCTCCAATTCATCCCCACTGCTACCCTCCCGCTCCAGGTCGGTGGCTATGGGATAGACTGCTATTTGTCTCCTTCTTGGCTGTGATATGGCTTTATCATGTTGACATGACACAGCCTTTGCCTTTCCCCCCTGACCTGGGGTCTCAATTGGATAGTTCACTTCCCCGAGTTGCTTTGCTACTCTATCGGGGCCTCTGAGCTGGGCCTGTAAGGGTTCATCTGGTATTGGTAGGAGCCCCAAAACCTAGTCTCCTGGCTGAAAGGTTCTGGTCTTGGTAAGTCTGTCGGCCTGTTTTTTCACAGGTGCCTTGGAGATTTTCAAGTGTTCTCGGGCCACCTCGTAGGCCCTGATGAGCTATTCCCAGACCACGGCTACGTGGTCCAACATGGAGAGCTCATCATTCTGACCTAAAAACCTCTCCTTGATTAATTACAGAGGCCCTCGCTCTCGGCGCTCCTAAACTAATTCAAATGGAGTAAACTCGGTGGACTCATTGGGTGAGTCCCTGGGAGTGAGCACTAGGAAGCCTAGTCCTTTATTCCAGCCATGGAGGTACTGGTGCAGTATGACCTGATCGTCATGTTTAGGGTTTGGTAGTGACGTTCTAGTGCATCCCATGGCTGTCGGTGATACCCTGAAGACTTCAGTTAATTCACACCCAGGTTACCTGTGACTTCATGGAGTATTTTGGACATGATGGTAAGGATATACTGGTGGCCCCTTTTTGTTTTTGGGGAGAGGTCCCATACTGTCCTTTAACACCTTGCTAAATAATTCCCCAAAATTCGTAAAGGGAATCCTAGGTGACAGTTTTATTGCAGGTTGGGGTTTTCTCACAACAAGACCACAAAAAACCCTTACTACACCCCCCCGTGGAGGGACAGCCAGTGGAGGTACTGCCCGATGCGGGCTTGGGATTTGCATATACAAACAAGTCCAACCATCGGAATATCGTGAGCTAGCTGTAATATTTCACTACAGTAATTCGGCGGCACAACTACCTGATGGATGACTGTCCACTTCTGTTTGCAGGTCTGTGAGGCAGTCTCCATTTCTACATCAGCACCTCGTTGTTAATAAACCTCAATAGTGCAGCCCTGCCACTACTGAGGGAGTGCCGCACTGTCAGAGGGTCAGTACTGAGGGAGTGCCGCACTGTCGGAGGGTCAGTACTGAGGGAGTGCCGCACTGTCAGAGGGTCAGTATTGAGGGAGTGCCGCACTGTCAGAGGGTCAGTACTGAGGGAGTGCTGCACTGTCAGAGGGTCAGTACTGAGGGAGTGCTGCACTGTCAGAGGGTCAGTACTGAGGGAGTGCTGCACTGTCAGAGGGTCAGTACTGAGGGAGTGCCGCACTGTCAGAGGGTCAGTACTGAGGGAGTGCTGCACTGTCAGAGGGTCAGTACTGAGGGAGTGCTGCACTGTCAGAGGGTCAGTGCTGAGGTAGTGCTGCACTGTCAGAGGGTCAGTACTGAGGGAGTGCTGCACTGTTGGAGGGTCAGTACTGAGGGAGTGCTGCACTGTCAGAGGGTCAGTACTGAGGGAGTGCTGCACTGTCGGAGGGTCAGTACTGAGGGAGCACTGCACTGTCAGAGGGTCAGTACTGAGGGAGTGCCGCACTGTCAGAGGGTCAGTACTGAGGGAGTGCTGCACTGTCAGAGGGTCAGTACTGAGGGAGTGCCGCACTGTCAGAGGGTCAGTACTGAGGGAGTGCTGCACTGTCAGAGGGTCAGTGCTGAGGGAGTGCCGCACTGTCAGAGGGTCAGTACTGAGGGAGTGCTGCACTGTTGGAGGGTCAGTACTGAGGGAGTGCTGCACTGTCAGAGGGTCAGTGCTGAGGGAGTGCTGCACTGTTGGAGGGTCAGTACTGAGGGAGTGCTGCACTGTCAGAGGGTCAGTACTGAGGGAGTGCTGCACTGTTGGAGGGTCAGTACTGAGGGAGTGCTGCACTGTCAGAGAGTCAGCACTGAGGGAGTGCTGCACTGTCAGAGGGTCAGTATTGAGGGAGTGCTGCACTGTCAGAGGGTCAGTACTGAGGGAGTGCTGCACTGTTGGAGGGTCAGTACTGAAGGAGTGCTGCACTGTCAGAGGGTCAGTACTGAGGGAATGCAGCACTGTCAGAGGGTCAGTACTGAGGGAGTGCTGCACTGTCAGAGGGTCAGTACTGAGGGAGTGCTGCACTGTCAGAGGGTCAGTACTGAGGGAGTGCTGCACTGTCAGAGGGTCAGTACTGAGGGAGTGCTGCACTGTCAGAGGGTCAGTACTGAGGGAGTGCTGCACTGTCAGAGGGTCAGTACTGAGGGAGTGCTGCACTGTCAGAGGGTCAGTACTGAGGGAGTGCTGCACTGTCAGAGGGTCAGCACTGAGGGAATGCTGCACTGTCAGAGGGTCAGTACTGAGGGAGTGCTGCACTGTCAGAGGGTCAGTACTGAGGGATTGTGCACTGTCAGAGGGTCAGTACTGAGGGAGTGCTGCACTGTCAGAGGGTCAGTACTGAGGGAGTGCTGCACTGTCAGAGGGTCAGTACTGAGGGAGTGCTGCACTGTCAGTACCTGCTGTATTAACTGAGGACTGTGCATCTCACTCATTCTCACACTTTACCGTTATACTGGTCCATGTTAATGTACAACAGGCCAAAGGCTTTTGCGTGTGGGGAAAATATCCAAACAGATTCCTAAACCGGCCAACCTTCTCCCAGCAAAAGAGTTAAAACTCGTCTTCACGACAGAATCGGATCACAGTGTGGGAGCAGCCAGAGCTTCCAAACATTTACTCAAAATGAAAGAGGGGCTATAAAGAATTAAAGATGAATAAATTAGAGAATAATTCAACGTTCTCTTTATTAAAGTTTCAATTCTTTTTGTCACGGTTTGTTCTAAAGCGCTGATTGGGCTCTGGATCTTTTATGATGCAGCCGCTAAGCTTGGATAAAAGCCTTTTATTGTACAGGACAAGGAGGGAAACCGAGTATTTCTTCACCGTCTTCTACCCAGCTCACTGTACATGGACTTGCCGGCATTGTCAAGATGCTGCAAAAGGAAACACTTAACATCATCAAAATGTCAATTATTATGCTAATTCCAATTGATTTTTTAAATTCATTCACAGGATGTGGGCATTGCTCATCCCTAATTGCCCTTGTTCAGAGGTTCATTGCTGTGGGTCTGGAGTCACATGTAGGCCAGACCAGGTAAGGACAGCAGATTTCCTTCCCTAAAGGGCATTAGTGAACCGGATGGGTTTTTACAATAATCGACAATGGTTTCATGGTCATCATTGGAGCAGAGAAGACTGAGGGGTGACCTGATCGAGGTGTACAAGATTATGAGGGGCATGGACAGGGTGGATAGGGAGCAGCTGTTCCCCTTAGTTGAAGAGTCAGTCACAAGGGGACTTAAATTCAAGGTGAGGGGCAGGAGGTTTAGGGGGGATGTGAGGAAAAACCTTTTTACCCAGAGGTGATGGTCTGGAATGCACTGCCTGGGAGGGTGGTGGAGGCGGGTTGCCTCACATCCTTTAAAAAGTACCTGGATGAGCACTTGGCACGTCATAACATTCAAGGCTATGGGCCAAGTGCTGGTAAATGGGATTTGGTAGGTAGGTCAGGTGTTTCTCACGTGGCGGTGCAGACTCGATGGGCCGAAGGGCCCTCTTCTGCACTGAGTGATTCTGTGATTAGACTTTAGATTTTTTGTTATTGAGTTCAAATTTCACCATCTGCCGGGGTGGGATTGAAGCCCGGGTACCCAGAGCATTACCCTGGCCCTCTGAATTACTATTCCAGCAACAATACCACTACGCCATCATCTCCCCCCACAATAATGCTGCAAATATGGTTAATTATTTAATCTCGTTTAAATCTTCAGCCTATTTTGCTTTACTTCCATAAGCTTGTCAACAATAGGACTCGAGGAAAAGCCAGGCCCTTGCTGTCATGGTGACGGGAACAGCCGCCATTGCTCTGACGAAGAGTGGAGTGTGTCACTCACCTCACAGATGATGAAATGTTCCGAGGATATTTAAAGCTACTTCAGAACTGGAGAGAAATTTAAAAGTTTGGACCGTTATAAAGTCAATGTTTGAATTAAAGCAGCTGCAAACTTTCTGGGCCTAAATTTGACTGAGATTTGGCAAGCGGCCTTTAGGTGAAAACCCACCCACCTTTTCCACAGGTAACAGCTAACTCAATTAGTCTCACTCCAAGACCTTTATTGTGGGTTCAAGTCCCACTTTGGCACATCATCTTGACCAACACTGAGGGAGTGCTGCATTGTCAGGAGGCTCACTCTCATGTCCATGATCCTGTTGATTTGGGGCTAAAAGAGTTCAGCTGCTTAATGCATATAAAGGGGGCTTTTGAGAGACAGTAACATTCCTCTTTACCCTTATCCTCCTCCCCTTCTTCAACACACTGCCTTTGAGCTCAGAGGTGTTTATGTGGAACAAGGCACAGGAGAGAAAGATTATAGAATCCATCCCCTGTCAGAGTGAGAAAGTGGTGAGTATGGTAAACCCTTCCTCCCATTGAACTCTAATTCTGGACGGCAGCCGCATTGGGATTCCGATGTTTTGACACACTCCACTATTGAGTTCACACTCACAATTCCTGGGCAAAGTCAGAGTTAGGATTGTTGTGTCCAGTGGGTTTGAGTTAAGTGGCCACTTACCGAATATATCGCTTCAGCAGCATCATTACGCATTAGTGGGTGTCTGTCAGAGGCTGCAGAAAAAATATTCATACACTAATTAAATATTAAAAAGCACATGGAATCTTAGACCTTATAAATAGACATATAGAATGCACAAGTAATTAGGTTATTTTCCACCAGTCTTCTGCCCTCCGTAAACTAGAGATCGTCCAAAACTTTGCCACCCATGTCTTAACTCACCAAGTCCCAATCCCTTATCACTTCTTTGTTCACTGACTTCCGTTGCTTCCCAGTTAAGCGATGCTTCAATTTTAAAATTCTCATCCTTGCTTTCAAATTCCTCCATGACTTCACCCCCTCCCTATCCCTGAAACCTCTTCCAGACTCACAACTCGCCAAGATCCCTGCATTCCTCTAATTCTGGCATTCCCTGCTCAGCCGGAACCCCACGTGTGGTAGCTGCAGCACAGCAGCCTCCCCACATTAATAGACTCAATGCACAGGTTCTTGCCAACGGCTGTGCTCTGTGGCGAGTATCCTCCTCACTTCCAGGGACCTACCGGAAGAAGAGGAATTCTGGTGCTTTCAGCATCCCTGATACTAATCACTCCACCATTGGCAACTGTGCCTTCAGCTGCCTGCTGATGGGGTGATTAACTAACAAAAGATTTCATGATGCAACAGCCAAAGAGAGAGGTAATGGTTATAATATCTGCTTATGTGGCTTGGTGTCGTCTTTATTTGAAAATGTGTCAGGCAGGCGTGTCAGACAGGCGTGTCAGGCGGGCGTGGCGGGCGGTGGGGTTGGGGGTGCGCACACTGAGAGCTCCCTCACGGAGCTGAAGCATTTTAAAATGAAGAATAAATTTTTCAATATGATATAAACATGTCCCCATTCAGTTATTTGAAAGGGGGACAGGTAAAAAAGGATGTTAAAATTTTAAAATTGTTTTTGAGTAACCGTTGAAAACCTCTTCCCGCCCGTGGATGAGGTTTTGTAAAAAATGCAAAGGCCGCCTGGCCTGTTCACCCGCCCGACAACTGAACAGTTGAGTGGGCAGCAAAAAATACAACTTAATTAATCGCTTAAGGGCCTTAATAGGCCATTTAATTGTCAGCAGGTGCACTGCCAACTCTCATGTGTGCCCCTACCCGTGGGATGAAAAATCCTGCCCAGAGACTTCAGCTACGTGCAGAGACTGGAGAGGTTGGGTCTGTTTTCCTTAGAACAGAGACGATTAAGTAAAGATTTAATAAAAATGTTCAAAATCAGACGGGTTTTAATTGAGGAGAAACTGTTTTCAGTGTGAGGCAGGTCAGTTACCAGAGGGACACAGACTGAACAGAATTAGCAAAAGATCCAGAGAGGGAGGTGAGGAGAATTTTCTTTTACGTGCTGAGTTGTGATCTGGAAGATGCTGTCTGAAAGGGCAGTGGAAGCAGATTCAATAGAAACTTTCAAAAGGGAACTGGATAAATACTTGAAAAGGAAAATGGGCTATGGGGGAAAAGGCAGGAGGAGTGGGGTTAACTGGTAAGATCTTTCAAAGTGCAGGGATGGGTATGATGGGCTGCATGGTCTTCATCTGTATCATTCTCTGATAATGTCATAGTATTTAGAGCACAGAAATAGGCCATTCGGCCCATCTTCTCCACTCCGGGGTTTCTGCTCCACATGAGCCCCCTCCCACCCACTCTTCATCTCCCCCGTCACCATATCCTTCTATTCCTTTCTCCTTCACGTGTTTATCCAGGTTCCCCTTAAATGTCCCTATAATATTCACCTCAACCGCTCCCTGTGGGAAGGTGTTCCACATTCTCCCCATTCTCTGGATAAAGAGGTTTCTCCTGAATTCCTGACTAGATTTATTAATGACAGGTTTATTTTGGTGGCCCTTAGCTCTGGTCCTGCCTCTTACAGTCAGGAACACAATTTGCTTCTTGCCCAGTTAAGTATGAACACCACAGTCTCAGCTCAGCTCATACTTAAGATGTCTCTCCAGGCTTGGATAATTGTGTTGGTGACAGGTGAAGAAGTACAGAGGCCAGAGTACCTGGAACCTGCCCGAGTGAGTGAGGGTCTCGGGGGGGAGAGTAGGAAAGGGGTGTTAGAGAAATAGATGCTGTCAAATCATTGACCAATCATTAATCTCTCTCACCTTGGTGACTCCACGATCGGCCTGGGGCTGAAACAGAATAAACAGCGATGCCAATGAAGATGGTGAAGGAGATACTTGCGATAAGGATCCCACTGATTCCCTTGATGTCCACACAATTCGTACACTCTGGGATCGGAGATAAAAATGGAGAGAAAATGTGAACTGTATCACAAAAAAACAAAAACGTCTCCATCCACTGCACCAACCTGCATTTAAATAACAGCTTTAACCAGAACATCCCAAGGAGTTTGATAAGAGACTGCAAGCACGTAAGGAGATATTAGGACAGGTGACCAAAAGATAGGTTTTAAGGAGCGTCTTAAAGGAGGAAAGGAAGATGGAGAGATAGAAAGGTTTAGGAGGGGATCTCCAGAGGCTACAGCCCAGGCAGCTGAAGTCACGGCTACCAACGATGGAGTCATTACAATCAGAATTTCAAGATGCCAGAATTCAATGGTTGCAGACATAGGGAGGGCTTTGGGCCTGCAGGAGGTTAGGCAGATAGGGAGGGTCGTACAGACTGGAGGGGGTTACAGAGATAAGGAGGGTTGTAGGGGCTGGAGGAGGCTAAAGAGATAGGGAGGTTGTAGAGGCTGGAGGAGTTTACACAGATAGTGACGTTTGTGGGGCCTGGAGGAGGTTACAGAGATAGGGAGTGTTGTAGGGAATGGAGGAGGTTACAGAGGTTGGGAGTGTTGTAGGGACTGGAGGAGGTTACAGAGATAGGGAGGGTTGTAGGGGCTGGAGGAGGTTACAGAGATAGGGAGCGTTGTAGGGACTGGAGGAGGTTACAGAGAAGGAGGGTTGTAGAGGCTGGAGGAGGTTATAGAGATAGGAAGGGTTGTAGGGACTGGCTGACTTAAATGAGTGACCACTTATTTTTAAACAGTGACCCCTAGTTCTAGATTCTCCCACAAGAGGAAACATCCTCTCCACATCCACCCTGTCAAGGCCCCTCAGGATCTTAAAGGTTTCAATCAAGTCGCCCCTTCCTCTTCTAAACTCCAGTGGATACAAGCCTAACCTGTCCAACCTTTCCTCATGAGACAACCCGCCCATTCCTGGTATTAGTCTGGTAAACCTTCTCTGAACTGCTTCCAATGCATTTACGTCCTTCCCTAAATAAGGAGACCAGCACCGTACACAATACTCCAGATGTGGCCTCACCAGCGTCCTGTCAGACTTTGTTTGTAATACTCCTGTGAAGTGCTTTGGGATGTTTTACAATGTTAAAGACGCTATATTTAGATTAAAGAATATTCACAGCTGTTGGGTGAGAGATGTGGACCAGTGGGGTAGATTTGACCAGGTGCTGGTACAGCGATGATTGGCTGAATGGCCTCGTTCTGCTTTCTGTGCTGCAAGGTGAGTTGTTACTAAGGTGAAGGTGCCACAGAAATACAAGTTCTTTCTTATCCTAAGGAGCCTGACAGATGTTTGGTGGGATTGAGAGACCTCTGAGACCCAGATATGAGGAGCACAACATGTTTGATAGTTGGGATTTGGTATCTCACCCTCACCAGCTTTCGCCCGGTGACCCCCGTCAAACACCTCCTGAAGAATGGAGAGTGTTTACTCTCCCCAGACAGAGCCACTCACCCAGCTCCAGGCTCCAGGACAAGCTGTAAAATCCCAGATGGCTCTGGGACAGAAAAGTGATTGACCTCAATGACCTCTCCCACAAATTGAACAAAAAGAAAAACTTACTTTTAAAATACACGTAGATTTCTTCCTCAGATTCATCCGAAATTTTGGTATCTCTGATACATCCGTAAAGTCCATGGTCTTCGTCAGTCAACGACCATTCAGATTTCTCCAAATTGAAACCATTTTTGGCAATCTTATTGTCACATTTTAGTTTGAGGCCTCCTTCAAAATCTTTAATTTCTGAAAAATATTAAAAATGTCATCTTAGTGATCTGTTGAACACTCCCTGGCCGGAATTTTATGGGGCTTTGGGACTGGGCTGAATGGTGGGAAGTAGTCGGGAGTGGAGGGTGGGGAGGTGCCAATGGCTTCCCCTCCTCTGGCAACTCTGCCACCAATCGGGAGTCCATTTCAGTGATTTGAGTGACCAATTAAGGGTCACTTCCCACCTCTGTGGGAGTTTTGCCTGCGTTGGAGTTGGGGGGTGGGGTGGGGGGTGGGGGGGTGGTGCTCGGCTGATGGGGGAGCTGCTACCACATGGGGAGAACGTTCAATGAAACCTGGCACCCCCTCCATGTGCTCGCTTTGGGATGGGTGACATGGGGGGGGCTCCTTTATGGGCACTTCATGGCCCAAGGAGGGTCTGAGGATAGCAATGACCACCCTCAGAGTGGGGTCACAGTGGGGTCACAGTGGGGTCACCTCCCACTTTTGGCCCTGGCAGTGGGACTTGACCATTGTGAAAAAGATTCCACTCTCACTCTCTCTCTGTCTCTCTCTCCCCCCCCCCACCTTTCTCTTTCTGTCTGTCTCTCTCTGTCCCTCTGTTTTTCTTTCTCTGTGTGTGTCTCTCTCTCTGCCTCCTTTCTTTCTCTGTCTCTCTGTCTGTCTTGCTCTCTCTCTCCCTCTGTGTCTGTCTGTTTCTCTCTTTCTCTGTCTCTCTATCCCTCTATCCCTCTCTCTCTCCCTGTCCGCCTGCATCTCTCTCTCGCTCTTTCTCTCTCTCAATCTCACACCTGCCTCTGGGCAGTAATATTCATGCATAAAACTTTTCAGTATAACAGCAGCTGCCATTGTCACGATAGCAGGTCACAGTCCTGAATTATTTGCAGGCACATTGAACTTTTAATTTAAACATGTGTTTTTTTTTAAAAGGCAAGCAAGCGAAAGCTGTCTGAGGCTGTAAAGTAACCACTTGCTCCCAGATCTTTCTGTAAGGCATCTATCTCCAGGGTAGTTGTCTCCCTAGGGTCATAAAATTACAGTGTTGCTGCTTCTGACAGTGACTGTTTCAGACCTTTGAACAGGTATCGGTGACCTTTGTGCCCCAGGAAAGGCACATCCTTTCTCAACAATTCCTTTAGCGGTGATGGTTTTTGAGTGAAATTGGGAATGTATGGAGACAAGGAATTAAAGAGACCTAGACATCTTCAAAGATCGTTCTTATCTTGAGGAGTTGGCTTTAATACCCCCGGTTTTACTTGGATCAGGACATATACCTGCACTGGAATAATGTCATGAAGAGATATTAATGTCTATAATGTTATTGGAAATTATTTTAAAATTGGAATTTTAGTGAGGTCTGTGTCTATGGGGAGAATTTCCTCCCCGTTGGAAAGGCCGGTCTGGGGCGGGCGCGGAGCTATTTTATTAAGGCCCGCCCAGCGTGGTCGTGACCAGCAGGACTGAGCGCTCCCTGTGCGGGCGTGGAATTCTCCCTGAGGCACGGAGCTGCAAAGTTGAAAAAAAAGAAAAAAGAAAATTATTCAGACATGTCCCCTCGTGTGACAGTGTCACATGAGCTGGGACATGTTTATGAATTTTCATAAAAACTTTTATTTAATTAATAAAACCTTCATGAAACCTCATCCTTAAGGTTGGACGGGCAGCACCGTCAATTTGTTTAACTGGTTGATAAACAGCTTTAACAGGCCTTTGACAGTTTGGTGGGTGTGCAGCCAACTCCAGTGCCTGCCCGCCAAATGGAAGATCGGAACAATGCGCAGTGATGTCGGGTCAGGTTCTTGCTTTGTTCTTCCCACAACGGCAATATCATCTGTGATAAAGACGCATCCTAGCACAGTGCATGGAATGCAGTCCACGTGAGCTTGAAAGATCCTGGCTAACAGATAGCCTGAAAGGAAGTCGTTGAAAATAGTATCGTCCTAATGTGTTGTGAAATATAATAAAGCTCTTGGGACCTCTCTGCAAGGTGAACTGACCAGTAACCATGCTTCGAGAAAAACTTTCACCTGCAAATCTTGGGTTTAACTTTTCTAATGTGGGTATTTTGTGAGGACAACATTTCACAGTGGGGTTTGATTGTCACGGATTGAAGCATACTCTCAATGATCCATCCTTCTTTATGGCACATGTGATTGAGCTGCACCATCTGTGATGTCTACTTCGACCTTCAATTTGTTTTGAATGTGAATGCTGCACTTGTTTGATGGATCAATTGATGGACTTGCATTCTCCTGCAAGTGTAATGTTGGTGCTCCCTTGAACCTGCCAATTTTGCCAAAACATTCTGGATATTTTAATGTTAGGGCATGAACTGAGGTGATAGGAGTAGTTTCTGAAGTTGATCTTCCTTGTGATGTCTGAATGATTCCATGGATTGTTACTAGCCTGAGGTCACAACAAACCAGTAGACCTGCAATGACTGGGCCTTTAGTTTCCATGTTGTAGAGTCTTCGTGGCACCCAGGACAATTGATTATACTTGCAGTCCAGGACTATGGATCCTGCATATGGAATTAGTGAACGTTTGTACACTAAACATTTCACAGTAATGGGTTTCGCCATGGTCTTCCAAGTCTGGGGATACATGACTTAAAGAATTCATAGGGGTAGTAAGTTGGTATTTGTCCTGTCAATCTTGGTCAATAATGAATAGTTACAACTTGCTTAGGACAGATAATTTGAATCTTGGCAAACACTTCAGATCGTGTGATGGTGTCTATGTTTTCCATGAGATTGACAGTGTGAAACGTATGTTCACCACTCTTCGTCTCATCGTGTACATCATTGACAGGTACCAGTTGGCCATTCTTTTTGCTTGAAGGTCCCCATTGTGTACGGTCTGTTTGGATCAGTGCATGGCTCTTTGTGGCTGCATCAGCCTTTGCTCTAATGCACTGCCGCTGCCAATGGCCCTTTCTGCCACATGCCTTGCAGAATTGATGGAAAGCTGGGAATTTCCTTGGTGCATGCAGAAGGCCACACCTTCCACATGTCCTGCTAGGTTTGGCTGTTTTAGTAAGTGCGTCAACAATTGAGGTTGTACTTAGGATCTGTAAGCTTCATACTTGTGTCCATCCTTGAGTAGCTCTTTGTTGCTATAAGTTTTGGGCTCGTCTAGCAGATCTTTCTGGAATGCTTCCATGGGAGTGGATGTGATCACCAACTCAATGATTCTGTCTGCTAGCTCTGAGTTTGAAAAATCACAGCACCTACCCATTTCTCTGTATCTTCTGATGAAGTGGTCTATGGATTCTGTAGGCTGTCGTAAAAATGACATGAATTCTAGACGATGAATACGGACTTTTAACCTGATTCCGAACCGGTCTTCCAATGTAGTCTATATCTTTTGGGGATCCTTTAGTTTTTCTTCTGTTAATCCTGACGTGTTCAGCCTGTGTAGACAGACCTTCATTCCCAAATGCTAGGGGAATTTTTATGCCTTGCTGGTCTGGTTCAGACACACTGGAATCAAGAAACCATAGCCCTGTTTGCTGTTTAAATATTTTGAATTTGAATAGTATGTCATCCCAAATCAAACTGGGGCATTTTGTGGACATTCTGACAATATCCCTTTGACCTTCCTTCTCCTTTAGTATCTGGGATGCTTTTCTGAAGCTCCGCCCATGAAGATGATTTGTGGCAGGAATGCGCCACAGAGTAATGGCATCTTTGCTTTTTAGTCAATTTCTTGTTGAGCAACTCCCGAAGTTGCGTGTTATAATCACAACCTTCTCTGGCCCGATTTTCCACCACTGCACGTCAGGAACTTCATTCTAAGCCCAGCTCACCAAAATCATCCCGCCCCACATCAAAGTTACTGCCCACATCAGTGGGAAAGCAGAACACGTCTGGACAAGTGTGATGTGCAGAAGTCAGGACTTACCATTAGGGCCTTGCTCACATTGCGGACATCCGAGGAGCAGAGGATGCTGGAGCCCTACAGCTACCGGGCCCTGGGGGAGCACGTGCATCGCATGCTGGGTGGATCCTCATGGACATGGCTCGATCCCAAGGCAGCTCACAGAAGGTGGGAGGTCTCCATTGAGGGTCTACTTTTGGGAGATCAGTCATGGGCTGCTACAGACGATCGTCAAGGTGGTGGTGAGGAAGGTATGTCAGGGGGGGTGAGGTTGGGAGGGGAAGAACAAAGTTGTCGGGAGCCTGAAGTTGGTTGAGGGGAGGGAGTACGTGGGAAGAAAGTGTAACGGGTGAGAGGTGGATAATTCTTGGTAAGCAAGGGGGTGATAGGTTATCGGGGGTAGGTGGGATGCAGATTTCAGGTTACTATCAGATCAGCCATGATCTTATGAAATGGCAGAGCTGGCTCGAGGGGCTGAATGGCCTACGCCTGCTCCTTGTTTGTATGTTCATATGAGAATACAGCAACTGAGGAGGAAGGTGTAAGGCAATGAGTTTGGAGGGGGGAAGGAGTTCAGAGTGGGGGGCAAGGCTTCGGGGCGAGGAAGGCATTCGGGGGAGGAAGGAGTAAGTGGTGGGGATGTCCAGGTGAATGTGCAAGGGTCTGTGGTGTCGATGGCTACCTCTTGGGGAATGAGATGAGGGTGGGTGTGGAATGAGGGAATGGTGAGATCGAGAGAGGGCAGAGTGAGCTAGTAGGGTGGGAGGGCGAGGGTATGATGGTGTCTGAGACAGACACAGACACTGGGGGTAGGGAGGAAGAGGCTGGGGAGGTCAATGTGGATGGGGGTGGGATTTTAGGGAAGGTAGGGAATGTGCACATTGACCTATACATTATTTAATGAAAGGGAATATATTTTCAGATTATAAAGTGACAAAAATGTGTTCACCCATGCAACAAACTGTGATCAGAATTTCTTAACTTTTCTAGATCTACCACTTCTAGGTGCTGCCCTGACATCTGCAGCAGGGGTGGAGACAGTCTGTGCAATTGTCAGCCCAGTTGCCTCTGATGACTTTGGTGTGTGCCCACTGGAAGGCTGAGGCCTTGAGGGCCGTGGTTTGCTTTGGCAGTCCTCCTGTGGGCCAGCTGCACCCACTGCGGTGACAGAGGATAAGGTTGAGGGAGGCACAGGCAAAGGGGACTTGGAAGGAGTGGACAGCCTCTGAGATTCCTGAGTGGATGACCCAGGGGTGTTCAACTGCCGCTCCTGCTCCTTTTAGGTGCCCGAGGGCCCCGGCCTAACTCCTTGAGGGGAAGGAGCCACTGGAGGGATGTCAAGGTGCCCCATTTCCCTCTTGTGTTGCCACTGCAGGAACTCACCCATGGCTCCCGCGATGAAGAGCAGGTCTGTGCGCATCTCCCCGTTCTGCTGGGCCAGAGAATCCATGGCATCTGCCGTCCTTCCCATGGAGACCCCCATACACACACGTGGGCAGCACTTCATCAGAGAGCAGGCAGACACCCTCCTCCTACTCATATGTTGAGGGCCTCCAGCAGCTCTGTGTGATGTTCCCCTGCCTTCTGCTGACTCTCCACGATGAGTTGGAAGGCTGAATCCAGAGGCTCATCATCTGACTGGGACCTCACAGATGCCTCTTCCCCAGCAGCCCTCCGAGTGCCGGGGAGCTCGGCTGAACCTGCCTCCTCCTGCTTCGGACATGTGTCCATGTGGTGACCACAGGTAGTGAACCCGAGCCTGCTCTAGATCTAGGTCCCACCGAGATGTGTCTCTGCACTGGTGTAGGATGTGGGTAATCGCTATGACGGGTCTTCCAGGCTGCTTATTTCCAGGTCTTCAAAGGAGGGGATGTCCTCTTGGCTGGAGGTGAGGGTGTGGATGGAGTGAGGGACTGGTAGGCTGTGGGCGTCGGTCGCTTGGCAGAGCTCCCTGTGAATATGTGGATCCTCATGTGGGTGTTTACTGCCAACCTCACCATCGCCACAGGCACTGTCCACATCCTCACCAGTCAGCACGATGGCACTCTCCTCAAAGTGAGTGAGGGGCCTAATGTGGACCACTCCACACCCGGTCTGGACCTCTCCCTGCTGATGTGAGCCAGCTTCTCCTGCATGAAAACAGATGGAGAGATTGTGAGCAGGACACATGGCACTGTGTGGAACATTTGAGTGGTGAGCGGAGCCATGGACAGGATGAGGACATGAGCTCCAGAGGATATGAGCCTGATGGAGATGTGAGGGTGTGTGTGAGAGTTAGTGGTGTTGCTCCTTGAGGTGTGAGACCCCTGTGGATGTGTGATGGGTTTGTGAGTGTGAGAGTTGAGAGTGATGAGAAGAGTGACTTACCCTGGCAGAACAGATGAGACCTCTTCCTGCACTGGGTGGCTGTCCTCTTTTGCAGGGCATTGGCACTGACCACCACTGCCACTGCTTCCCATGCTGGATTAGTGACCTTGCTCGCTGGCCTTGGCCTAGAGTGGAGGGGGTGGTGTAGTGGACTTCGTGGTTGGCCATCACGGCATCCAAAAGTCATTCCACTGAATGGAGAGACTGCAGTTTTCTTGCCTTTCGGAGCCATGCCTTCTGTGCAGCAGTCCTGGGCTGGAAGCATTGAGAGGTGTGTGCATGGCTGCACTTTAAATATGGTGCCTGGCCTGAGGAAGCGGCAAGGTAACAGCACGGCAGGTGAATCAGAGGCTGCCTCTGTCAGCGAAATGGCATGTTTCCCAGGAATGCAAGATTAATGAGGCGGGATTGGGACGATACGGCATGAAAAGTTGCCATTGCAGCTGGTGGGTGAAACGTTCTTTTTCCTGCCCATGACCACACTTAGTGCAAATCTGGGATAATTTTGTCCATTGCTGAGGTCTGACCAAAACGTCAATGGTCGTTTCATGCCAAGTAACACAAGTTAAGGCTGTTTACCATCTTGTACCTGTACTTAAACTTGCTGCCACTTGTTTTCCCACCACTGCCACCATGTTGTGTTATTATGATGATATAATACCATGGGCTTATTTACTGTACAAGACATAAGGCACCAATTGCTCATAAGGGATTGGGTGAATATGTGAGTTCATTTTTTAAGACTAGATACATGAGAACAGATATACACAAGAATAAATCTTGAAAGCAGCAGAGCTGTGTGTATGTGCTCTGCCCAAAGCAAAAGTGAAACTAAGACTGGATCACATGGCACATTTCCCTTCTATTGATGTCATGCTGATATCCCTTAAAGGGACATTGCAAGATCAGCAGCAATAAAATCCATTGCTTAACAGGCAGGTTCCTCAAACCTGGAATATATGGATTCAATGTCAGGAAAACTCATTGTAGTTTTAGAAAGGAGACTTTATAACCCAGAAGAAGTTTGGGCTGTTCCAGAGAAGGGATCTTTGTCCCATATTCCCTGGAGTTCAGCTTCTCTCAGTCTGGGACAGGGACCAATAGCAATGCAGGAGGAGTAGGGCCGATTAGGAACCTAAAAGGGAATTTACACATGGATGAAGGGGCCATGTCTGAGGTATTAAATGAATACTTTGCTTCCGTCTTTACCAAGGAGGTAGATGCTACCCAGGCCATGGTGACAGACGAGGAAACTCTGTCACCAGAAGGATTCAAAATTGATAAGGAGGAAGTGTTGAATAGACTGTAGGAACTTAAAGTTGACAAGGAACTTGGACCGGATGAGATGCATCCAAGGATATTGAAGGAAGTGAGAGTAGAAATTGCGGAGGCACTGGCCATAATCTTTCAGTCTTCCCTAGACTCAGGAGAGGAGCCAGAGGACTGGAGAATTGCAAACATTACGCCCTTGTTCAAAAAAGGTTGTAAGGATAAGCCCAGCAATTACAGACCAGTCAGTTTAACTTCAGTCGTGGACAAGATTCTAGAAACAATTATTTGGGATAGAATTAGTAGTCACATGGAATAATATGGGTTGATAAGGAAGAGCCAGCATGGATTTCTAAAGGGGAAATCGTGTTTAACTAACTTGCTGAAGTTTTTTGAAGAGGTAACAGAAAAGGTCGATGAGGGTAATGCTGTTGATGTGGTGTACATGGACTTTCAAAAGGCATTTGATACAATGTCACACAACAGACTTGTGAGGAAAGTTATTGCTCATAGAATAAAAGGGACAGTGGATACAAAATTTTGCTGAAACATAGGAAGCAGAGAGTAATGGTCAATGGATATTTTTCGGGCTGGAGGAAGGTTTGTAGTGGAGCTCCCCAGGGATCGGTATTGAGACCCTTGATTTTCCTGACATATATTAATGACCTAGATCTTGGTGTGCAGGGGACAATTTCAAAGTTTTCAGATGAAAATTAAGCTTGGGAGTGTTGTAAATTGCGAAGAGGACAATGTAGAGCTTCAAAAGGACATAGACAAGTTGGCGGAGTGGGCAGATAGGTGGCAGATGAAGTTCAATGTGGAGAAGTGTGAGATGATGTATTTTGGTAGGAAGAGCATGGACAAACAATATAAAATAAGGGGTGAAATTGTGAAGGGGGTGCAGGAGCAGAAAGACCTGGGTGTATATGTGCATAGATCATTGAAGGTGGCAGGACAGGTGGAGAGAGCAGTTAATAAAGCCTATAGTATCCTGGGCTTTATTAAATAGGGGCACAGAGTACAAATGCAAGGAAGTTATGTTGAATTTATGTAAGACACTCGTTAGACCTCAGCTGGAGTATTGTGCACAGTTCTGGGCTCCACATTATAGGGAGGATGTGAACACATTGGAGAAAGTGCAGAAGAGGTTTACAAGAATGGTTCCAGGGATGAGAAACTTCAGTTATGAAGGTATACTGGAGAGGTTGGGACTGTTCTCCTTGGAGAGAAGAAGGCTAAGAGGAGATTTGATCCAGTTGTTCAAAATCATGAGGGGACTGGATGGGGTAGATAGGGAGAAGCTGTTCCCGCTCGTAAAAGGATCAAGAATGAGAGGGCACAGATTTAAAGTGATTGGCAAAAGAAGCAAATGTGACGTGAGAAAAAACTTTTTCACACAGCGAGTGGTTCGGGTCTGGAATGTACTGCCTGGAAATGTGATGGAAGCAGGTTCAATCGAGGCATTCAAGAGGGCATTAGATAATTATTTGAATAGAAACAATGTGCAGGGGTACGGGGAAAAGGCAGGGCAATGGCACTAGGACATAATGCTCATTTGGAGAGCCGGTGCAGACACAATGGGCCGAATGGCCTCCTTCTGTCCCGTTAAAATTCTGTGATTCTGTGATTCAGTCATACCTCTCCAATACCAATCCATCCAAACTCCTCAACCACCAAGCTTCTCCTTCCCCTTAACCCCCTACCTCTTTAATTCCCTTTCCCCAACTCCCGTCACTCCACCCAACCCCTCCCCAACCCTACAGCCCCTTGTGGCTCCTAACCCCTTCCCCCCTCCATAACCCCTTCCAAACCCCCACCCCCATGCCCAACACATCCAGTCTTTAACAGGGTCAAAATTCAGGACATTGGTCCCACGTCCCAGGACTTTAAACTAATTATTGTTGGGGAGGATTCAATTGAACGGAAGTTTAAAAAATCAAAAAGAAACAAGGGAGCAGACGTGCAGGGTAGTGAAGCAGTGAATGATAATCAAGGTGTGACAAGAAGGGGCAGAAAATATAAGCAGCAGAGTGCAGCAGAAATTAGAACCAGAATGAGTGATAATGGTAAAACGTCAAAGCTTAAGGCTCTTTATCTGAATGAACACAGCATGTGTAACAAGGTAGAAGAGTTGATGGCACAAACAGGAATAGATGAATATGACTTCATAGCTATTACAGAGACATGGTTTCAGGGTGACCAAGACTGGGAACTCAATATTCAAGGGTATTCGATGTTCCAGACAAATAGGCAAAAAGGAAAAGGAGGTGGGGTAGCTTTGTTAATTAAGGAAGGTATCAGTGTGGTGGTGAGTCATGATATAGATGCAATAGATTGTGACGTGGAATCAGTTTGGGTAGAAATAAGGAATAGCAAGGGGAAGAAGTCACGGATGGGTGTCGTCTATAGGCCCCCGAAGAGTTGCCTCACTGTAGGACAAAGTATAAATCAGGAAATAATGGAGGCGTAAGAAGGGCGCTACAATTATCATGGGTGATTTTAATCTGCATATTGGCTGGACAAATCAGATTGGCAGGGGTAACATGGAAAGCGAATTTGTAAAGTGCATCAGGGAATGTTTCTTAGAGTGATATATTGCAGAACCTACCTGGGAACAGGCTATTTTAGATCTAGTAATGTGTAATGAGGTAGGATTAACAAGAGATCTTGTAGTTAATGATCCTCTAGGGGGTGGGGGGGGTAGAATTTCAAATTCAGTTTGAGGGTGAGCAACTCGGGTCTCAAACCAGTGTCCTCAACTTAAATAAGGGCAATTACAGAGGTATGAAGAAAGAGTTGTCTGAAGCGGGCTGGGAAAATAGACTAAGTGGAAGGTCAGTGGATGAGCAGTGGCAGACATTTAAGCAAATATTTCATAATGGTCAGCAAAAATTTATCCCGGTCAAAAAGAAGGACTCGATGAGAAGGATGGACCACCCATGGTTAACAAAGGTGGTCAAGGAGAGTATCCAATCAAAAACTAAGGCATACAAAGCAACGAAAACTAGTGGTAGGCCAGAAGATTGGGAATTTTTAGGAACCAACAGCAGATGACTAAAAATCTAATAAAGAGGGAGAAAATTGATTATGAAAGTAAATTGGCAAGAAATATAAAAATAAACAGCAGGAGCTTCTACAGTTTTATAAAAAGAAAGAGAGTAGTTAAAGTGAGTGTGGGGCCCTTGGAGGATGCGACTGGAGAATTGATAATGGGGAACAGGGAAATGGCAGAAAATGTAAACCAATATTTTGCATCGGTCTTCATGGTGGAGGACACTATAAACATCCCAAAGATATCAGATAACAAGGAGCTAATGGGAGGAAAGATCTTGTAACAGTCTCTATCATGAGGGACAAAGTATTTGACAAACTAATGGGACTAAAGACAGACAAGTCGCCAGGAACTGATGGTCTGAATCCAAGGGTTTTAAAGGAAGTGGCTGCAGAGATAGTGGAGGCATTGGTCAAAATATTCCAGAACTCACTGGATTCCGGGAGGGTCCCAGCAGATTGGAAAACCGCTAATGTGGTGCCCCTGTTCAAGAAGGGAGAGAGACAAAAAGCAGCAAACTATAGAACAGTCAGCCTAATATCTGTCGTTGGGAAAATGCTCGAGTCCATTATTAAGGAAAAAAATAGCAGGTAATTTAGAAAAGCTTAACGCAATCAATCAGAGTCAACATGGTGTTTTGAAAGGGAAATCATTTTGACAAATTTGCTAGAGTTCTTTGAGGATATAACAAGCAGAGTTGATAAAGGGGAACCAGTAGATGTTGTGTATTTGGATTTCCAGAAGGCATTCGATAAGGTGCCGCATAAAAGGTTATTGCACAAGATAGGAGCTCATGGTATTGGGGGTCATATATTAGCATGGATTGAGGATTGGTTAACACACAGAAGACAGAGAGTCAGGATTAATGGATCTTTCTCAGGTTGGAAAGATGTAACTAGTGGAGTGCCACAAGGATCAGTCCTAGGGCCTCTATTTACTATCTATATGAATGACTTGGAGGAGGGGGCAGAGTGTAATGTATCCAAATTTGCTGACGATACAAAAATAGGTGGGAGGGCATGTTGTACTGAGGACATAAGGAATCTGCAAGGGGATATAGATAGGTTGAGTGAGTGGGCAAGAACTTAGCAGATGAAGTTTAATGTAGGAAAGTATGAGGTCATGCACTTTGGTAGGAAAAATCAAAAAGCAGACTACTATTTAAATATACAGAGACTCCAAAAAAGTGCAGCACAGAGGGATCTGGGTGTTAAAGTGCATGAAACATAAAAGGTTAACATGTAGGTGTAGCAAGTAATTAAGGCGGCAAATGGAATTTTGGCCTGTATTGTTAGGGGGTTGGAGTTTAAAAATAGGGAAGTCTTGTTACAACTGTACAGGGTATTGGTGAGGCCGCACCTGGAGTACTGTGTACAGTTTTGGTTCCCGTATTTAAGAAAGGATAAACTGGCATTGGAGTCAGTTCAAAAGAGATTCACTAGGCTGATTCCTGGGCTGAAGGGGCTGACTTATCAAGAACAGCTAAACAGGTTAGGCCTTTATTCATTATAATGAGGGGTGATCTTATTGAAACGTACAAGATTCTGAGGGGGCTTTTACAGGGTAGATGTTGAGATGATGTTTTCACTGGTGGGAGAATTTCGAACTAGGGGACATAGTTACAGAATAAGAGGACACTCATTTAAAACTAAGATGCAAAGGAATTTCTTCTCTCAGAGGGCACTGAATCTCTGGAATTCTCTACCCCAGAGAGTTGTGAAGGCTAGATCACTGAAAGTATTTAAAGAGGAGATAGATTTTTGAAATATCGGGGAGTTGAGGGCTATGAGGAGCTGGCACGAAAGAGGAGTGAGGCCTGGGGCAGATCAGCCATGATCTTATTGAATGACGGGGCAGGCTTGAGGGGCCAAATGGCCTACTCCTGCTCCTATTTCTTATGTTATTAGCTGAGTGAGGATGGGCTCCAGATGGAAGGGCCAATGAATGGGAGGGAAATGAAGGGATCTGAGTCAATTCTATTCTGGTTCTTTGAGGAAGTGACCAGCATATTATGATGTGGGTGAACCCGATTTCAATCAGATTTCTGACCTCGTCCAGCAGCTCATTTGGCAGAAAGAGGATCATTGGCAATGGACTGAAGTGTAGGAACAAGATATTGATGATGAGTAGAGGAGGTGTTAACACAGGGATTGCTCCATGTGAGGATTGCTGCTGTTCACCCTGTTTATAAATCGTTGCGATCTTGGGTCATCACTTAGCAAAGTGACAGATATCAGGATTTCTTTAGCTGAGAGAAATCTGTGATGTGTTCTTGATAACTCACCTACTGCAGAAACAAGTTCTGGAAAGGAAAAGGAGAAAATGATCAAAGTGGGATTCCAGGAGTGAGTGACTTAGTTCACAATATCAGCAACTGGGTTAAATTCCCTTTCTGCATAATCTCATTCACCCAGCCATACCTGAAATCTGTGGCGTCTCCAAAGCGGCAACCTTCTTCAACCACTAACATTACAACAACAACATGCATTTATATAGCACCTTTAACTTGGTACAACAATTCAAGGTGCTTCACGGGAGCACGACCAATCAAAATCTTACACCAAGCTACATGCTCTTTATTCTTTTATGGGATGTGGGTGTCGCTGGCTGGGCCAGCATTTATTCCCCATTTCTAATTGCCCTTGAGAAGGTGGTGGTGAGCCGCCTCCTTGAACCGCTGCAGTCCATTTGGTGTAGCTCCATGCTGGTACTGCGCTCCCAAAAGCTTTGCCAAGGAGGTAGATTTTAAGGAGCAGCTTAAAGGAGTGAGAAGCAGAGAGGTTTAGTGAGGGAATTCCAGAGCTTAGGGCTGAAGTAGTTGAACATAAGAATATAAGAAGTAGGAACAGGAGTAGATCATTCAGCCCATCAAGCCACTTCCACCAACATTCAATACCATCAGGGTTGACCTTGGGCTTCAACTCCACTTTCCCACCCATTCCCCATATCCCTTGATTTCCCGGTAGACCATAAATCTATTTATCCCAACCTTCAATGTATTCAGCGATGGAGCATCCACAACCCACTGGGGTAGAGAATTCCACATTCACAACCTTTTGAGTGAAGAAATTTCTCCTCATCTCAGTCCTAAATGATTGGCCCCTTATCCTGAGCCTGTGACCTCGTGTTTTAGATTCCCGACCAGAGGAAACAATCTCCCAGCGTTCACCCTATCAAAACCCCTCAGAATTTTCTATTTTCCAATGAGATCGTTTCTCATTCTTTAAATTCCAGAGAATATAAACCCAATTTATTCAGCCTTTCATCATAGGCCAACTCCCTCATCCCAGGGACTAATTTAGTCTGTACCCCCTTTCCTGTACCCCCTCCAATACAAGTATATCATTTCTTAAATGTAGAGACCAAAACTGCACACAGTATTCCAGATGTGGACTCACCAAAACTCTGTACAACTGTAGCAACATTTATTTATTCTTGTACTCTAGTCCCCTTGAAATAAAGGCCAACATGCCATTTGTCTTCCTAATCGCTTTCAGCACCTAAATGCTAACTTTCTGTGCTCCTTGTACAAGCACGCCCAAATCTCTAAATATCAAAGGTTCAGCTGCCCAGGATAAAGAAAGTTTAGGATGATGGAAAAGACCTCAAATGTGATGATGTCCAGGGAGGCAGTGCTAGGAAGTCCACTATGGGGATATAGTGAAATAGCCTTGTATGTGTTCACCCGAGTTCCTCTGAACATCAACATTTACAAGATTCTCGCCTTTTAAAAAAGATTCTGCTGTTCTATTCTTATAACCAAAGTGAGTAGCCTCACACTTCCTTCCATTACGACCCTTCTGCTATCTTGTTACTCACTTAACCTGTCTATATCTCTTTGCAGCCTCTCTGTGTCCTCCCCACAGCTTATTTTTCCACCTGGTTTTGTATCATCAGCAAATTTAGATACATTACTCTATCTCTTCATCTAAGTCATTAATATAGATTGTAGATAGCTGAGGCCCCATCACTGATCCTTGTGGCACTCCACTATTCACGGCCTGCTAACTCGAAAATTCCTACTCTTCATTTCCTGTCCATTAACTATCCATGCTACTATTTCACCACCAACTCCATGAGCCCTTATCTTGTGTATTATGATTTTGTGTGGCACCTTATCAAATGCCTTTTGGAAATCTAGAAATACTACATCTACTGGCTCCCCTTTATCTACCCTACCAGTTACATTCTCAACAAAACTTGGATAAATTTGTCGAATGGGATTTTCCCATAAATGAATGCCTGATAAAGGCACAGCCACCGATGGTGGAGAGATTAAACACTGAGACATTCTCATCGCCAAGCGGATGGTGCATAGGATGGGATGGGAGAGGGGTGGGGGGAGGGGAGGAGTTAGAGGATGGTGGGGGGAGAGGGTGGGGTGAGGGAGAGGGCAGGGTGAGGGAGAGGATAATAGAGGGAGGAGAGGTGATAAAGAAATGGAGGGAAGGGAATGGGAGTGGGCATTTGAAGGGGAGGGAAAGGTTAGGGGCGGGGGAAGGAGGGAGAGCTGAGGGAGAGGGAAGGAAGGGGTGGGAGAGGGGAAGGGAGGTGGAAGAAGGGAAAGGAAGGGGAGGGATGACATGGAAGGGAGGAGGTGAGGGGGTAGGGAGGGATAGGGATGGGTGTGGATTAAGAGAGAGGATGAGGGAGGGGAGGGACTGGAATATTGCTTCTTAGAACAATATGTTGCGAAACCTACCAGGGAATGGACTATTTTAGACCTGGTAGTGTGTAATGAGACAGAATTAATTAATAACCTCACAGTAAAAGATCCTCTAGGTAAGAGTGATCATAGCATGGTTGAATTTCACATTCAGTTTGAGGGTGAGAAATATTCATCTGAAACAAGGGCATTAAACTTAAATGAAGGCAATTACAAGGGTATGAAGACAGAGTTGGTTACAATGGTCTGGGAAAATAGGTTAAAAGGTAAGACAGTAGAGAAACTGCGACAGACATTTAAGAAGATATTCTATAACTCTCAAGAAAGATATATTCCATTGAGAAATAAAGATCCTATGAGAAGGATGCCCCATCTGTGGCTAACTAAGGATGAAATCAAACTGAAAGAAAAAACATACAACGCTTCAACGATTAGCAATAGGCCAGAGGATTGGAAAAGTTTTAGAAACAACAAAAGGATTGACTAAAAGAATAATAAAGAGAGAGAAATAGGAATATCACATCACAGAATCACAGAATCACAGTGCAGAAGAGGCCTTTTGGCCCATCGAGTCTGCACCGACATGTGAGAAACATCTGACCTACCTACCTAATCCCATTTACCAGCACTTGGCCCATAGCCTTGAATGTTATGACGTGCCAAGTGCTCATCCAGGTACTTTTTAAAGGATGTGAGGCAACCCGCCTCCACCACCCTCCCAGGCAACGCATTCCAGACCGTCACCAACCTCTGGGTAAAAAGGTTTTTCCTCACATCCCCCCTAAACCTCCTGCCCCTCACCTTGAACTTATGTCCTCTTGTGACTGACCCTTCAACTAAGGGGAACAGCTGCTCCCTATCCACCCTGTCCATGCCCCTCATAATCTTGTACACCTCGATCAGGTTGCCCCTCAGTCTTCTCTGCTCCGACGAAAACAACCCAAGTCTATCCAACCTCTCTTCATAACTTAAATGTTTCATCCCAGGCAACATCCTGGTGAATCTCCTCTGCACCCCCTCCAGTGCAATCACATCCTTCCTATAATGTGGCGACCAGAACTGCACACAGTACTCCAGCTGTGGCCTCACCAAGGTTCCATACAACCCCAGCGTGACCTCCCTACTGTATGAGATAAAAATAGCAAGAAATATAAAACCAGGCAGCAAAAGCTTCTACAAGTATTTAAACAGGAAAAGAGTAGCTAAAGTGAAGGAGGATGAGGGAGGGAGGGAGGGAGGGGTCAAGTAGGCAGGAGTGAGGCAGTGGGGGGGAAGCAATAGAAAACCATAACCTGATGTTTAGCTTTGTTTTATTCTGAAAAGTAATTAGTAACTAGTATAACTATTACTAACTAATAACATTTTCATATCCTGAGACCCATAAAAGGGTCTGTAGATCTTTAACTCTGCTTTAGCCTTTAGAAAGTTCCAGATTTCCTGCTGTAAACCTGGCTAATTCTTTGTAAATGGGAAAGGCAGTGGGTGATAGTGGACTGGATCTTCCTATACACAGTGGGACTGAGCGGACTCCTCCTGTTCCTGAGGATTAGCCGGGGAGACAGAATATTATTGATGGCAATTCCGGGAATGCTGCAACGACAGTCAGGAGAAGGAATCCTGAATGTCAACAATAAGATCTCCAGCAATATCCCAGTGTCTTCATTGAGTCTCTCTCTTGAATTTGAATCCGGCTGCACCAGCACTGACACCCTTGGGTCTTTGTTTAAAATGTGTGTTTTTGTATCTTGCTCTGTATGAGTTGCTCTGGTGTCTTATCCACCCACCTCACTTCAGTCTAATCAGGTCAGAGCACAGGCGGGGCTCCCCTCCCCCACCTCCCCTTTACAATGGCAGCTGCCGTGGTACAAACCCTCTGTGCAGTTTGTCTCATTACAGGGGGGGTCACCGCTCTCCAGCAACAAGCATGGGATGTCAGAGTTCCAACACCACAAACTGACTCTCCATCCACACACCCTGAGAGTCCCTGCAATAGGCAGATAGACCCTGCTCACCATCCTGACTTGGAAATATATCACCGTTCCTTCACTGTCACTGGGTCAAAATCCTGGAACTCCCTCCCTAACAGCACTGTGGGTGTACCTACACCACATGGACTGCAGCGGCTCAAGAAGGCAGCTCACCACCACCTTCTCAAAGGCAAATAGGGATGGGCAATAAATGCTGGCCCAGCCAGCGATGCCCACATCCCAAGAAATAATTTTTAAAATTTCCAACTTCTAAATAATAGTTCTTGAGTTGAGTGTAATTCAGCAAAACCAGAATTATTTAAAATGTAAACCAGATTAATGGACACCAGGTCTAAAATCCTTTGGGCTCTGGTAGATGTACTTTTTCTCTCAGGACAAACCCAGAGTACATGAAGTTTCTTAACCCTCTTCCTCCTGAACGTCCGCTCGTCAAGGAGCCTGGTAGGGGCGGCAGTTTATGAAAGGAACTCTCCGTGCCGCACTGTACTCACACGGGATGTGAGGGTGGAGCTGACAGCAGTGTTTGGGGTCATGTCAATGCTGAATCTGGAGGAGTGCACAATGCCTTCATCTTACCACACATCCCCTACACAATCTACATCCTTGGGTACGAGAGACGACAGATCACAGGAGCCAGTCACAGGGAATGAGGTCATACTGGCAGTCTGGCTCTGACACACTGACACTTTGATGTGAACACTCTGATGCCCTGACCCCCTGGCATGGTGGTACAATGGGTGAAGACAAATCACTCTTTCAATCTGGTTCTTTCTCTCTCCAGATTTTTTCCCAATTTTCTAACTCTGGGACGATTTGTTCTCTTCTGGTATTTGACTGGTTTAATTTTAAAATACCTTCCTGTCGGTTGACAGGGAAATGTCACAGTGATTTTTGGGGTAACTTGGAAAAACTAAATTCTGAAAATGACTAAATTGTAAGAGTTGGAACAAAGAGGTAAACTGCAACTTGCAAAAGGCAAACTTAGTGTCTGATTTTAGGGAATTGGTCACAAAGAGAGAGAGAATCACATGGAACAGACACTATGGTTAAATAATGATGAAGAGAGTTGGATGGTGCTGCATTGGGAAACATGATGGGCCGAATGGCCTCCTTCTGTGCCATTAAGATTCTGTGATTCTGTGATGATGAAGAGAATTGGGTGGTGTTGCATTAGGAGATCTCTCAATGTGTGAAATTGGTCTTAGTAAAACTAAAAACCTTCCATCACCTGAAAATCTCCTTTCCTTCATTGCAACTACAGAGTGAATAACCCAATATACCAAACTTTTGTCAAAACACCTTATTTACTTTCTCAAAACCCCTCATAATTTGGAACACCTCTATCAAATCTCCTCTTAACCTTCTCTGCTCTAGGAGGACAATCCCAGATTCTCCACAAAGCCAAAGTCCCTCATCCCTGGTCCTATTCTGGGAAATCTTCACAATGTCTCCAAACCCTTGACATCCTTCCTAAAGTCTGGTCCCCAGGATTGAACACGATCCTCCAGCTAAGGCCGACCCCAGCTTTTTATCCAGCTTTAGAATAACTTCCTTGTTTTATAGTCCTTGCTTCTGTTCATAAATCTGAAATCCTGTACGTTTTTAAAAAACAGGCTTCTCAAACACATCCTGCAACTATTACTAAACGTGAACACACCTCCAACACTCAGGAACTCAATATTAACACATGACATTACATAACTGGGATTTAACACAAAATCCTTACAGGTGATGTTGATCATTCAACTGAATTTAATTCACTAAAAAGATCCCATCAACCCCCTTTACAACTGTAATGATTCCTTAACTGAGGTTGATCTCCTCAATCACAAAGTTTATCCTGTAACTGTCCAGTCATCAGTGAACATCCCCACTTCTGACCTTACGATGGAAGGAAGGTCATTGATGAAGCAGCTGAAGATGGTTGGGCCGAGGACACTACCCTGAGGAACTCCTGTAGTGATGTCCTGGAGCTGAGATGACTGACCTCCAACAACCACAACCATCTCCCTTTGTGCTAGGTATGACTCCAACCAGTGGAGAGTTTTCCCCCTGGTTCCCATTGACTCCAGTTTTGCTAGGGCTGCTTGATGCTACATTTGGTCAAATGCTGCCTTGATGTCAAGGGCAGTCACTCTCACCTCACTTTTTCATTCCTTTAACTACCTTACATCCCTCGATAAGAATCACTTCACAGACCCTGTCCCTCATGTTCCCTGATCATTGCTCGAGGTGTCTCTGTCCAGAGCCAGTACAGAGCAGGTCACAGCCCCTGTGACCGGTAACTGCTGTTTGGCCCTATCCAGTTATTGGACATGTTTAGTGTTGAGTTCACTCTGAGAAATTTCCTCTGATTGACAGACATTCTGCTGAAGTTACACCAAAAGAGAGAACGAAAGAGTCAAGGAAATCTCACCTAGAAAGTGGAGCAGGAGTTTATTGCATGTTAACAATTTATCGACAGTTACACACAGATTATCAAAAATAGAAGGAAGTTTAACCAGAGAGACAAAGTTTGTGATTCTAGTAAGAAAGGTGTATCTGACCAAACTGCAGGTGTTAAATAAAACCTGTTTTTAAATTCCCAGTGGACACTGGCAGTAAAGACTCAAACTCTTCTGCCTTTGAGTCAGTTTGAATTCATTTTCCATCTCCGGCTGTGTTTCAGTCTGAGGGCTCAGTGACAGAGAGCTCGCAATCGCAGAGTCTAACTAAGGTCCAGATCCTGGGAGAGAGGTCTGTAAATCGGCACAACCTTCACCATCTCCTCCTGTCCTCATGAATGACTGGACTCCCGACCCATTACAGCTTGTGGGGGAGTTACAGACACCAGGGCCCGGTGACAACCAGGACCCAGTGACACACAGGACCCAGTGACACCCAGGGCCCGGTGACACCCAGGACCCAGTGACACCCAGGGCCCAGTGACACCCAGGATCCAGTGACACCCAGGACCCAGTGACACCCAGGGCCCAGTGACACCCAGGATCCAGTGACACCCAGGACCCAGTGACACCCAGGGCCCGGTGACACCCAGGGCCCGGTGACACCCAGGGCCCGGTGACACCCAGGACCCAGTGACACCCAGGGCCCGGTGTGCTGGGACACAATTTGGAACTAAGAGCCTTTTCCTAGCTACCGTTTCCATCTGTTCTATTTGCTGTTGAAAAGGTTAAAACTATCCAGCAGGAGCTGTGGACTAACTGAGGCTGCTACACACTGAAAATCATTGCTTCATTTCAAAGCTGCATTGTTGCCTTTATTAACTCCAGAGGGGCCACTGTCTGATACTGATACTCAGGCTGGGGCAGTGGGGAGGGAAAAGGGGGTTCATCTGGGAGGGGAGAGGCTGACACTAGTGTCTCCTAATCTGGGATACCCATGCCCTCCCAGCCCCTCTATCTGCTCCCATTACTCTCCCTGTGCCCCCCTCATCCCCCCAAACCTCATTACCCTTTGTTTTATTCATTTACAGGATGTGGGTGTCACTGGCTAGACCAGTATTTATTGCCCATCCCAAATCGCCCTTGAGAAGGTGGTGGTGAGCTGCCTTCTTGAGCCGCTGCAGTCCCTGTGGTGTAGGTACACCCACAGTGCTGTTAGGGAGGGAGTTCCTGGATCTTGACCCAGCGACAGTGAAGGAACACGATCTGTAACCAACCCCACCCCAACAACCCCCTGCCCCCCTCATCTCCCCAGCCCTCCTTACCCCTGCAACCCCTCATTCCCCCCCCACCCTTCCTTACCCCCAAGCCCCCCTCACTCCCTCCCCCTAACCCTACTTACCCTCCCTAGCCCCGGGAGTATAAGGGTCTGGTATATACAGGGTTAATGGGGGACTGCCCACATAGTGAAGTAATAAGGCACATGAGCCAGAGCTAGGGTCAGTGTAGTGTTGGCCAGAGATGTGTTAAGACCCAGACTAGGAGATAGTTCCTTGCCTGTACCCATGACTGTATATCTGTATATAGTTACAGGTAGTTAATAGAGACTTTGCTGTTAACAGACAGGAGACTGTGGGCGGAATTTTACACCGACACATTTTACGGTCGTACCAAAGTCAATGTATTTTTGAATGGCTTGTCGCATTTTAAAGCTCTACCCGCCCCACCCCACACCCGCCCCCATCCCCACCCCCACCTCCACGCCCACCCCCACCCCCACCCCCGCCCCATCCTGCCCCGCCCCCACCCCACCCTGCCCCACCCCGCCCCCGCCCCCGCCCCACCCTGCTCAGCCCCCCACCCCACCCTGCCCCGCCCCGCCCCAACCCCACCCCCACCCCGCCCCATACTGCCCCGCCCCCACCCCACCCTGCCCCACCCCCGCCCCACCCCCGCCCCACCCCTGCCCCACCCCCACCCCTGCCCCACCCTGCCCCACCCCCACCCCCGCCCCATCCTGCCCCGCCCCCACCCCTGCCCCACCCCCGCCCCACCCTTGCCCCACCCTCGTCCCACCCCCACCCCCGCCCCCGCCCCCACCCCCACCCCCGCCCCCGCCCCCGCCCCCACCCCCACTATGACTGGGCCATAGTTTCCCAATGGGGTTAGGCTGACTTTTGAATTCTTGGGGTGTTCGCAAAGCAGCTTTGATATTGAAGGTCGGGTCGGATGGAAGTGTCTCTCTGAGCAGATGTGCATCCATTTATTTCTTGCTCCTGTGCTCCAATTCGCTATATTCCTGTCTGTCCAATTTTTGAATTCCCTGGAACCAAAAGTGAAGGAAGTTCAAAATCCTGGAATTACAGATCCCTCAATAAACAACCAATCAGGTTTTGGGAATGTCACAGAATTTTCTCTCCCTCTTAAACTGGAGGCCCCACTCGATCTAGGATTCAGCTCCTTGGGATTTACGCCCACCCCCATCTCCCATCTCCCACTCCCCACCCCCCACCACCATCTCCTAACTCCCATCTCCCACTCCCCACCCCCCACCACCATCTCCTAACTCCCATCTTCCACTCCCCACCCCCCACCACCATCTCCTAACTCCCATCTCCTAACCTTAACCTAAAAACCAACCTCACCCCTCATACACTTCGAGTGGGGCTGATTGTTGAGAATTGGCTGCATTTCCCTCTCCGTAACTAAACAACACATTGGGTGAGAGGACTTTCACTGTCCATCTGACTGAGCACCCACAACCAGGGAGAGCACAATCTGAGCCTGGGATCTTGTTGCTCTCCTGGGCTCAGTACCACACCCAGTGGTACATTTCCTCACCACCCATTGGGAGAAGATTTGGACTCTCCATTGAAACTTAGTTGTGGTTGGACAGAGTTCAGAGATCCACATCAAGACAGGGTTCCCAATCCAGAGTGTTCACTTACTGTGTAAACAGGATTAGCTTCATCATTCAGGACCAGGGCTTGCCGATCAGAAGCTGTAGAAAAACATACAACTTTCATCAATCAGATAGAAAAACTTGAATTTCTCCACAGCCAATATCCACCTCAGGACATCCCAAAGCACCTCCCAGCCAATGGAAACCCTGCTTCAAAGTGCAGTCACTGCTGAAATGTCGGAAATACATCAGCTAATTTACACACAGCAAACTCGCACAGACAGCAATGTGATAATGATAGTCCAACTGACACCACACAACAGTGCAGCGCTCCCTCAGTACTGACCCTCCGACAGTGCAGTGCTCCCTAAGTACTGACCCTCTGACAGTGCAGCACTCCCTCATTACTGACCCTCTGACAGTGCAGTGCTCCCTCAGTACTGACCCTCTGACAGTGCAGCACTCCCTCAGTACTGACCCTCTGACAGTGCAGCACTCCCTCATTACTGACCCTCTGACAGTGCAGTGCTCCCTCAGTACTGACCCTCTGACAGTGCAGCACTCCCTCAGTACTGACCCTCTGACAGTGCAGCACTCCCTTAGTACTGACCCTCTGACAATGCGGCACTCCCTCAGTACTGACCCTCTGAGAGTGCAGCACTCCCTCAGTACTGACCCTCTGACAGTGCAGCACTCCCTCAGTACTGACCATCTGACAGTGCAGTGCTCCCTCAGTACTGACCATCTGACAGTGCAGTGCTCCCTCAGTACTGACCCTCTGACAGTACAGCACTCCCTCAGTACTGACCCTCCGACAGTGCAGCACTCCCTCAGTACTGACCCTCTGACAGAGCAGCACTCCCTCAGTACTGACCCTCCGACAGTGCAGCACTCCCTCAGTACTGACCCTCCGACAGTGCAGCACTCCCTCAGTACTGACCCTCTGACAGTGCAGCACTCCCTCAGTACTGACCCTCTGACAGTGCAGCACTCCCTCAGTACTGACCCTCTGACAGTGCAGCACTCCCTCAGTACTGACCCTCTGACAGTGCAGCACTCCCTCATTACTGACCCTCTGACAGTGCAGTGCTCCCTCAGTACTGACCCTCCGACAGTGCAGCACTCCCTCAGTACTGACCCTCTGACAGTGCAGCACTCCCTCAGTACTGACCATCTGACAGTGCAGCACTCCCTCAGTACTGACCCTCTGACAGTGCAGCACTCCCTCAGTACTGACCCTCTGACAGTGCAGCACTCCCTCAGTACTGACCATCTGACAGTGCAGCACTCCCTCAGTACTGACCCTCTGACAGAGTCAGCCCTGTTTCCTGGTTAGTTTTTTGCCCTTGTGAGCATTTTGCCACCAAAGGGGCTCACTCCCCTTCCATCCCATGGAGGGTTTCCCCCTCCATCCCCATGGAGTTGGTGCCCCAGGGAGGGATGGGGACTCTATGATGAGGAGCCCTCCAGGTCCCCGGCCTACCTGAGCAGTGCCCACTTCCTGGCTGGGAGGGGGCTGCATGGAGAATCCCACCTGCCCCCAGCTGGATGGTGCCACATGGACTGTCAAATCCAAACTGGGAGTGACCCTGGGGTGAAGAAGCCTTTCATACCTCGGTGAATCTTGACTCTGGCAGGAGTGGAAATGCTGTAAACAGCCACAGCAATGAGAACGATAGCAATCAGATCTCCAACCACAATCCCCACAATCGACCCTGAGTCAAAATCCACACAGTTCTGGCAATCTGCAACCAGAGACACAAACAAACATATGGTCAAAACCATGGGTCAAACCACAGGTCACACAAGGGGTCAGAAATCAAAACAACGTCCAGTGAGAAAGAAACTTCATCAGCACAAACTGGAATCTAAAGGTCTTTCTCTTTATCTTCCTTCCCTCCTCTCCTGAAGGTGCTGACTCTCACAGGGGTACAGGTCCCCCTCCTCTCCTGAAGGTGCTGACTCTCACTGGGGTACAGGTCCCCTCCTCTCCTGAAGGTGCTGACTCTCACAGGGGTACAGGGTCCCCTCCTCTCCTGAAGGTGCTGACTCTCACTGGGGTATAGGGTCCCCCTCCTCTCCTGAAGGTGCTGACTCTCTCTGGGGTACAGGGTCCCCTCCTCTCCTGAAGGTGCTGACTCTCACTGGGGAACAGGGTCCCCTCCTCTCCTGAAGGTGCTGACTCTCACTGGGGTATAGGGTCCCCCTCCTCTCCTGAAGGTGCTGACTCTCTCTGGGGTACAGGGTCCCCCTCCTCTCCTGAAGGTGCTGACTCTCACTGGGGTACAGGTCCCCCTCCTCTCCTGAAGGTGCTGACTCTCACTGGGGTACAGGTCCCCCTCCTCTCCTGAAGGTGCTGAATCTCACTGGGGTACAGGGTCCCCCTCCTCTCCTGAAGGTGCTGAATCTCACTGGGGTACAGGGTCCCCCTCCTCTCCTGAAGGTGCTGAATCTCACTGGGGTACAGGGTCCCCTCCTCTCCTGAAGGTGCTGACTCTCACTGGGGTATAGGGTCCCCCTCCTCTCCTGAAGGTGCTGACTCTCACTGGGGTACAGGTCCCCCTCCTCTCCTGAAGGTGCTGACTCTCACTGGTATGGGGTCCCCTCCTCTCCTGAAGGTGCTGACTCTCACTGGGGTACAGGTCCCCCTCCTCTCCTGAAGGTGCTGACTCTCACTGGGGTACAGGTCCCCCTCCTCTCCTGAAGGTGCTGACTCTCACAGGGGTATAGGTCCCCCTCCTATCCTGAAGGTGCTGACTCTCACTGGGGTACAGGTCCCTCTCTCCTGTTGGAGAGGGTTTAGGCATAGAGAGGGTACCAGATAATGACACATCAACCACCAGCTGTTGGATAGCAAAGGGGAAATTGGGCATCTTGTTTAACAATGAGCAGCTTATCCGAATCTGAACAATAATTAGCTCAACTGCTGGTGATAAGAAATGGCAAGTAATTGAATAGCACATTCACAGAGGCTGCATGTGGAGGATGGGCTGAATGGCCTCTTCCTGTGTTGAATGAGTCTGTGAAATATTCCTTGCACAAATGAGGAAAGACCCTGTATTACCTACTTTTAATGAAGATGATTGCTTGTTGAGAATCATACATGCAGCTATATTCCCCGATGAATTTCTCCACGAGTTTCGATATTTTCAATGGGCTTTCCCTCAGTTCCGACTCTCCAGCTTTGCGGATTTTTGCATTACCTTCGACACATTGAAGTTCAATCCAGCTCCCGACAGATCTTAATGCTGAGAAAGACAGGCTTGCATTTATATAGCAACTTTCACATCCTCAGGAGATGCCAAAATGCTTTACAGCCAATCGACTATTTTGTGACATCACAGCTGCTCACTTACATTCTTATGGCTTTGGAGGTCAGGGGTCATCCCCTCAGCTCCCTATCAAACCCCTACCCCACCCCCAAACCTCACCCCTCCCCAAAACACTCCCCCACACACACATCCCTACCTGCCCTCCCCCACATGCACACCCCTCCAGCATCCTTGCACCTGCCCCCCACCTTCCCAAAAGACCCCCACCCCTCCAAAAAACCCTCCCCCATCCCTATCCATCTCCTCCCCAAAATCCTCCCCCACCCCCAATCACTCCCCATTCTCTCCCACACGTCCCAGGCCAATACCCCACACACTTCACCCCTCTCCACCCTCCCCCACCCTTCGATGCTGACATCCCTCTCACAAGAATCTACTGAAATATTTGTGGTCCTCGTTCCTCACAGAATTATAAACATGTGGATTTTTCCAAAGGTTTCACGTGGTTCACTGACAGTGATACAGAAAAGACACTTACTGATTTCTGCATCTGTGGCTCCTGTAAACAGAAAAAAAGAAAATTTGTCAGTGAGAGAGTCAGATTGTCAGAGCGACTATCAAAGTGTCAGAGCGGGGTTCATATTGTCAGAGCGAGAGTCACATTGTCAGAGTGAGAGTCACAGGGTCGGATCGAGAGTCACATTGTCAGAGCGAGAGTCACATTGACAGAGCGAGAGTCACATTGACAGAGCAAGAGTCACATTGACAGAGCGAGAGTCACAGGGCCAGAGCGAGAGTCACATTGACAGAGCGAGAGTCACAGGGTCAGAGCGAGAGTCACATTGTCAGAGTGAGAGTCACAGGGTCGGATCGAGAGTCACATTGTCAGAGCGAGAGTCACATTGACAGAGCGAGAGTCACATTGACAGAGCAAGAGTCACATTGACAGAGCGAGAGTCACAGGGCCAGAGCGAGAGTCACATTGTCAGAGCGAGAGTCACATTGTCAGAGCGAGAGTCACATTGTCAGAGTGAGAGTCACATTGACAGAGCGAGAGTCACAGGGTCAGAGCGAGAGTCACATTGTCAGATCGAGATTCACATTGTCAGAGTGAGAGTCACATTGTCAGAGCAAGAGTCACATTGACAGAGCGAGAGTCACAGGGTCAGAGCGAGAGTCACATTGTCAGAGCGAGAGTCACAGGGTCAGAGCGAGAGTCACAGGGTCAGAGTGAGAGTCACATTGTCAGAGCGAGAGTCACATTGTCAGAGCGAGAGTCACATTGTCAGAGCGAGAGTCACAGGGTCAGAGCGAGAGTCACATTGTCAGAGCGAGAGTCACAGGGTCAGAGCGAGAGTCACAGGGTCAGAGTGAGAGTCACATTGTCAGAGTGAGAGTCACAGGGACAGAGTGAGAGTCACAGGGTCAGAGTGAGAGTCACAGGGTCAGAGTGAGAGTCACATTGTCAGAGTGAGAGTCACATTGTCAGAGTGAGAGTCACAGGGTCAGAGTGAGAGTCACATTGTCAGAGCGAGAGTCACAGGTTCAGAGCGAGAGTCACATTGTCAGAGTGAGAGTCACATTGTCAGAGCGAGAGTCACAGGGTCAGAGCGAGAGTCACATTGTCAGAGTGAGAGTCACATTGTCAGAGCGAGAGTCACATTGTCAGAGCGAGAGTCACATTGTCAGAGCGAGAGTCACAGGGTCAGAGCGAGATTCGCAGGGTCAGAGTGAGAGTCACATTGTCAGAGCGAGAGTCACATTGTCAGAGCGAGAGTCACATTGTCAGAGCGAGAGTCACATTGTCAGAGCGAGAGTCACAGGGTCAGAGCGAGATTCGCAGGGTCAGAGTGAGAGTCACATTGTCAGAGTGAGAGTCACATTGTCAGAGCGAGAGTCACATTGTCAGAGCGAGAGTCACATTGTCAGAGCGAGAGTCACAGGGTCAGAGCGAGAGTCACATTGTCAGAGCGAGAGTCACATTGTCAGAGTGAGAGTCACATTGTCAGAGCGAGAGTCACAGGGTCAGAGCGAGAGTCACAGGGTCAGAGCGAGAGTTACAGGGTCAGAGTGAGAGTCACATTGTCAGAGCGAGAGTCACATTGTCAGAGTGAGAGTCACAGGGTCAGAGTGAGAGTCACATTGTCAGAGCGAGATTCACAGGGTCAGAGTGAGAGTCACAGGGTCAGAGCGAGAGTTACAGGGTCAGAGTGAGAGTCACAGGGTCAGAGTGAGAGTCACATTGTCAGAGCGAGATTCACATCGTCAGAGCGAGAGTCACAGGGTCAGAGTGAGAGTCACAGGGTCAGAGCGAGAGTCACAGGGTCAGAGTGAGAGTCACAGGGTCAGAGTGAGAGTCACAGGGTCAGAGCGAGAGTCACAGGGTCAGAGTGAGAGTCACAGGGTCAGAGCGAGAGTCACAGGGTCAGAGTGAGAGTCACAGGGTCAGAGTGAGAGTCACAGGGTCAGAGTGAGAGTCACATTGTCAGAGCGAGAATCACGTGGTCAGAGTGAGAGTCACAGGGTCAGAGTGAGAGTTACAGGGTCAGAGTGAGAGTCACAGGGTCAGAGTGAGAGTCACAGGGTCAGAGCGAGAGTCACAGGGACAGAGTGAGAGTCACAGAGTCAGAGTGAGAGTCACAGGGTCAGAGCGAGAGTCACAGGGTCAGAGCGAGAGTCACAGGGTCAGAGTGAGAGTCACAGGGTCAGAGCGAGAGTCACAGGGTCAGAGTGAGAGTCACAGGGACAGAGTGAGAGTTATAGGGTCAGAGTGAGAGTCACAGGGTCAGAGCGAGAGTCACAGGGTCAGAGTGAGAGTCACATTGTCAGAGTGAGAGTCACAGGGTCAGAGTGAGATTCACATCGTCAGAGCGAGAGTCACAGTGTCAGAGTGAGAGTCACAGGGTCAGAGCGAGAGTCACAGGGTCAGAGTGAGAGTCACATTGTCAGAGTGAGAGTCACAGGGTCAGAGTGAGATTCACATCGTCAGAGCGAGAGTCACAGGGTCAGAGCGAGAGTCACAGGGTCAGAGTGAGAGTCACAGGGACAGAGCGAGAGTCACAGGGTCAGAGTGAGAGTCACAGGGTCAGAGCGAGATTCACAGGGTCAGAGTGAGAGTCACAGGGTCAGAGTGAGAGTCACAGGGTCAGAGCGAGAGTCACAGGGTCAGAGCGAGAGTCACAGGGTCAGAGCGAGAGTTACAGGGTCAGAGTGAGAGTCACAGGGACAGAGTGAGAGTCACAGGGACAGAGTGAGAGTCACATTGTCAGAGCGAGAGTCACAGGGTCAGAGCGAGAGTCACAGAGTCAGAATGAGAGTCACAGGGACAGAGTGAGAGTCACAGGGTCAGAGTGAGTGGATTCACTGTGTTAGCAATCCTGGGTGAATAATTTGTCCTTCACTCAACCTCATACCCAGGTCCAGTTATAGCATGAATTTGAGTAAATTGTGAAGGATAAAATCTGGAATAATTCACACAATAGTTAGAAACAGTGATGAGGGCTCTGTAATCTGAGAGGTGATGAGATGTTGTGATGGAGCAACCTGTTGGTAAAATGAGTTGGAAGAGAGATTCAGCTCTGAAAATGTTGTATCATTAAGGAAATGGAGGATGTTAGTGACTGCAGTTGCAGACAGTGGTTCCTCCTCCTAATCCACTGTAAGGGCTTTGCCTAAAATTGTCTGGAGTCTAGCACTTATTGGCCAGGCCCCAAGGCAAACTCTTTAAATCATAAATCCCATTGACAGAGGATCCAGGTTGCCTGAGATGGATAAAGACTGAATTTCGACTGGGGAGGAGTAATGCAGTGTCTGTGCTGGCAATTTATGCTTTATAGTTGCAGGGAGGCAGCCAAGAGTTAGGTTTGATTAAAATCATAGAACCACAGAATAGTTACAGAACAGGAGGCCATTCAGCCTGTCATGTCTGTGCTGGCTCTCTGCAAGCGCAATTCAGCCAATTCCATTCCCCTTCCTTTTCCCAATAACCCCTGCAAATCGTTTGTCTTCAAATATTTATCCAGTTCTCTTTTGAAAGTCATAACTGAACCTGTCTCCCCCACACTCTCAGACAGTGCATTCCAGACCCTAACCACTCGATTGACCCTGTCTCCCCCACACTCTCAGACAGTGCGTTCCAGATCCTAACCACTCGATTGACCCTCCCTACCCCACACTCTCAGACAGTGCATTCCAGACCCTAACCACTCGATTGACCCTGTCTCCCCCACACTCTCAGACAGTGCGTTCCAGATCCTAACCACTCGATTGACCCTCCCTACCCCACACTCTCAGACAGTGCATTCCAGACCCTAACCACTCGATTGACCCTGTCTCCCCCACACTCTCAGACAGTGCATTCCAGACCCTAACCACTCGATTGACCCTGTCTCCCCCACACTCTCAGACAGTGCATTCCAGACCCTAACCACTCGATTGACACTGTCTCCCCCACACTCTCAGACAGTGCATTCCAGACCCTAACCACTCGATTGACCCTCCCTACCCCACACTCTCAGACAGTGCATTCCAGACCCTAACCACTCGATTGACCCTGTCTCCCCCACACTCTCAGACAGTGCGTTCCAGATCCTAACCACTCGATTGACCCTCCCTACCCCACACTCTCAGACAGTGCGTTCCAGATCCTAACCACTCGATTGACCCTCCCTACCCCACACTCTCAGACAGTGCATTCCAGACCCTAACCACTCGATTGACCCTCCCTACCCCACACTCTCAGACAGTGCATTCCAGACCCTAACCACTCGATTGACCCTGTCTCCCCCACACTCTCAGACGGTGCGTTCCAGACCCTAACCACTCGATTGACCCTCCCTACCCCACACTCTCAGACAGTGCATTCCAGACCCTAACCACTCGATTGACCCTGTCTCCCCCACACACTCAGACAGTGCGTTCCAGATCCTAACCACTCGATTGACCCTCCCTACCCCACACTCTCAGACAGTGCGTTCCAGATCCTAACCACTCGATTGACCCTCCCTACCCCACACTCTCAGACAGTGCGTTCCAGATCCTAACCACTCGATTGACCCTCCCTACCCCACACTCTCAGACAGTGCGTTCCAGATCCTAACCACTCGATTGACCCTCCCTACCCCACACTCTCAGACAGTGCATTCCAGACCCTAACCACTCAACTGACCCTCCCTACCCCACACTCTCAGACAGTGCATTCCAGACCCTAACCACTCGATTGACCCTCCCTACCCCACACTCTCAGACAGTGCATTCCAGACCCTAACCACTCGTTGTGTAAAAATGATTTCCTCATGTCCCCATTGCTTCTTTAGCCAATCACGTTAAACCTGTGTCCCTCTGATTCTCTCCTTCTGCCAATGGAAACAGTTTCTCTTGATCTACTCTGTCCAGACTACTCATGATTTTGAATACCTCTATCAAATCTCTTCTCAAAGATCTCTTCTCTAAGGAAAATATTCACAGCTTTGACAATCCACCCACGTAACTGAAGTCCCTCATCCCTGGAACCATTCTTGTAAATATTCCTTTCACTCTTTCCAACATCCTTCCTAAATGTGTTGCCCAGAATTGTATACAATACTCCAATTGAATCTGAATCAATGTTTTATAAAGGTTCATCATAATCATCTATACCTGTTTATAAAGCCCAGGATCCTTTAAGCATTATAAAGACTCAGTATGAAAAGTAAAATATATTTCACTCTAGTATGGACTGGTTAAGCCACGTGGCTGCCTTCCTGAGCCGCTATGACTCTCTGTGACTCAGTGCTGACCATAATCGCAACACAACCAACATAATCAGGCATTTTCCCTTAATTTTAAAAAGAGAAAATTCAAGCTACAGTCTCTTTTACTGATTACTGAACACAAAACATCTTGTTAGTCCTATTACTCTGTGAGACAGACTGAAGTCACAAAAAGTTATAAGAACAGAAGAGGTTCAATGGGTGATTTTGTTCAAAATTTAACATTGATTTTCAGGACCAACTTGGACTGAATATTTGAAATAGAACATTGGAATCACAGACAGGCCCTAACTGGGGAAAGGTGACAGAGAATACTATGTAAACAATTGGATTTTTACAACAATCTGAGAGTTTCACACTTTTACTAAAACTAACTTTTTATTACCAGGTTTTTAAAACTGAATTCAAATTCTCAAACAGTAGAATTTTAACTCATTTCTGGATTATCTGCAGTCACTTCGCAGGAACACGTACCAAATTGTTCTAAACTGCCTCTATTGTGTGTGTTAGACTTTGTGTTAGCGACTGTCACATAGGCTGATATGTAACCTCCCTTATATACATTGTACAATAACCTCCCTTATATACATTGTACAATAACCTCCCTTATATACACTGTACAATAACCTCCCTTATATACATTGTACAATAACCTCCCTTATATACATTGTACAATAACCTCCCTTATATACACTGTACAATAACCTCCCTTATATACATTGTACAATAACCTCCCTTATATACATTGTACAATAACCTCCCTTATATACACTGTACAATAACCTCCCTTATATACACTGTACATTAACCTCCCTTATATACATTGTACAATAACCTCCCTTATATACACTGTACAATAACCTCCCTTATATACATTGTACAATAACCTCCCTTATATACACTGTACAATAACCTCCCTTATATACATTGTACAATAACCTCCCTTATATACACTGTACATTAACCTCCCTTATTTACACTGTACAATAACCTCCCTTATATACACTGTACAATAACCTCCCTTATATACATTGTACAATAACCTCCCTTATATACACTGTACAATAACCTCCCTTATATACATTGTACAATAACCTCCCTTATATACACTGTACAATAACCTCCCTTATATACACTGTACAATAACCTCCCTTATATACATTGTACAATAACCTCCCTTATATACACTGTACAATCCTGCTCTTCCTGCCCTACTTTAACAGGTGTTGCATTGTCATAAGAGCAATAGAACTAGGAGCTGAAGTAGGCCACTCAGCCCTTCAAGCCTGCTCCACCATTCAACTCTGTATTCCCATCTACCCCCGATAACCATTGAAATGTAATTGGAATGAATTGCCAGAATTGTTTGGTACAAAAAATCATAATTACCAAGGTATTAGAGAAAAAAGGTACAAAATTTCTCCATGAGGTTCCTGTCCAATCATTTAGCCATTTATTTGTGAATTGTACATCCTGACCTGGGTAAGAATCTTCTAGAACAGAGGAGTCCGACAGTCAGTGCGAGCAGGAGACAGAATGAGGTTAATCAAGGAGAGAGAAAGATCTCGCTAAAATACGTTCCACAATCTCCAGATGACCCAAAGCGTTTTACAGATAATGAAGTATTGTTGAAATGTAGCCGTTGTTGAAATGTAGAAAGTTTCAGTTTAATGCAATCATTAAATAATATTTAAATGAAACAAAACACTTCAAATTCGGAAAGAATCTGATTGAAGGCAGATTAATCGCTCCTCAGCGAGAATGGGCACTCCATCAACAACAGGATTAACCCTTTCCATCCTGGATCTCCTGCCAATAACGAGCCTAATTTCTCTGAAGGCGAGTTAAGGGAGCTCGCTCAGTGACTGCTTCACAAGGTGAAGGTGGAGTTTAGAAGCTGATGCTCGATGACTTTATCACAATCGCTGATGAACTTCTCTTATCAGCAACCCCGCTGATAGAATCTGACAGTCACTGCCTCTCTTTGAGCAGAGCAACTTAATGGAATTAAGAATTTATTCAGTACAAGCAAATTGTCGATTGCATTGAAAAGTTAGACGCTACTGAGAGATTTGTAATCCTGTGCACGTTCTTTCATAACTACAGGACATCTCAAAGTGCTTTACAACCAATGTAGTTAAAATGAAGTCTAATCACTGCTGTGATGTAGGAAACAGTGACTGCACACAGCAAACTCCCACAAACAGCAATGTGATAATGACCAGATTATCTGTTTTAGTGATGTTGTTTGACCAGGGCACTGGGGAGAACGCCTCTGCTTTACCTCAGTGCCCTGGTATCCGAGAGGGCAGATAGACTTAGCATCTCATCCATAAACTGGCACCTCCAGGAGTGCAGCACTCCCTTGGTACTGCACTGGAATGTCACTCAAGGCCTGCAGTAGGCCTTAAACACACAAACTCTGACCCAGAGGCCAGTCTTTATTGAAATGTATGTTTTACTTTTCTTTTGCAATTAGTGGCTTGTTCACTGCTTATCTTCCAAAACAGGGGATAATGAGATTAACACGGCAGCAACAGTGGGGGACAGGGGGAAAGTGTCACTGAATTCAGTCTAAGCACCAATAGCTTGAGTGTCCTTTTAAAAAACTTGAATGGTTCTTACCCTAATGTGTTATTATCAAGAGAGCGTTAACATGGGCATGTGAAGACACACACCCGCTCATGAGGGATGTGAGGACTATTTACAATAGTGAGTAGGAATGCTGAATATGAGGCAATATCGTGTGAAATACAGATAGGGAAGATCTGTATTTCACACAATAGGGAGAGGGTGGGAAGGAAGATAGGGAGAACTTTAAGGTCTCAGGACAGAACAGGTTAGATTAGGTGATGGAGCAGTGAGATTTTAACAGCGCGGATGCAGGGTGAAGGCAGAGCAATGAAAGGGGTGGTTGGAGTTGAGGAAGACAGAGAGTGCGGAGAAGCAGAGGGAGAATGTGTTTGTACAACACACTCTGCATCAGATGGTATAATATTAGTGTAAATCACATGCTACAGTACCAGTGCTGCAGCCTAATATTTAACAGTGTGAGTAATGTTTTCCAGTATCAGTACAGAGTCAGCAATGTGTTATGCTATCAGTGCCACATCGATAGAGTATTCCGGTATCAGTGGCAGTTTTACGCTGAGGTTGAGGCTCTGCCTCCAGCTCGCTCTGTGTTACCAGGTGCTCAGGAGGGCAATGCTTAGGGTCCCTCTGCCCTGAATTCCCTGGGCGCACCCCCACCCTCAGCTCACCCTCACCTCAGGGCAGACGTAGGTTGTACACTGTCAGAGGTAACAATCTATAACTGGCCTGTCAGAAGTGGTATACTCATTTTCATTGTTTATTTTTGGCAATTGGGGTTTGACGGTTACACCAAGTCTGAGTGGGGATGTGATGTTTCAGCAGAGACAGGCAGAATCTCAATATCTGATAAGAACATCACCTCCCACACACTCAGTCACCTCTCACGCTCACACAGCACCATCACCTTCTTCCTCTCCCAGCTGTGGGCATTCACTCATTGCCCTTTCATGTTTGTCTCTCGCCAGTGTGAGAACACAGAGCAGATATTACTCAGTCTGGGCTAAGTCTATACAGAGTCTTCATGCTGGGGAAGGAATGCTTCACGGGCAGAACCTCACCATTCAGAAAGATCCCAGCCTGCTTTCTAATTGGATAAAAGCAAAATACTGCAGATGCTGGAAATTTGAAATGAAATCAGAAAATGCTGAAAAAACTCAGCAGCTCTGGCCGAATCGGTGGAGAGAGAAACAGTGAATGTTTCGAGTCCGTATGACCCTCCTTCAGAGCTTTCTAATTGGGTTTGGTTATGCAATGTAGTGTGATGTATTATCTTGGGTGTTGGATTGTTAATGAGTTCATTCTAATAGTTTAATATGCTAATCAGTACATCATCACAGGAAGTGATGCAACATCACATGATTTGGTCTCTTGTATAGCTTTGAGGAAGATGTAGGCCGGAGAATAATTTGTATTCCAATAAAACTCCTGTTTTATCTACCTTTACGGACTCATTAAGTATTTTGTATTAGTCTAACAATACCAAGAATATTATACTCAAGAGCCAGTTACAGACAATTCTAATCGGGGGGATTATGAAAGTCTTCAACACTTTTGATTTTGGGTTATTTGCTGGCAATTGATGAAAACAAATAGGACACACATACACAACATGTGGGAATTCCAGACAATTTATTTCAGAGATCTCAAAATCTACAAACTTACAAAATTATCGCAGCGAATAATTGGCAAAACAGCATAAAATATAATCATTACAGGAAATGTGAGAGAGAATCTACTGCTGACTTCACTAAGCTTACAGGAAGATTTCAATTTCTACCACTGGTTACACACCCGACCATTCCATAACCATCCGTTACACACCCGACAATTGTGCACCTGTCAATTACATACACACCCACCCATTACATACTCGTCCCTTACACACCCAACCATTACATACCCAACTGTTACACAAATCCCCATTATTTTATCTATTGACTTTAGAGGAGTGTGTGTGACAGACAGGTGTGTAATGGGCCTCTCTGCTTCATTCTTCTAGAGAAACAAAGAACCAACCCTCATCCAACTGCCTCCTGGGTGACCCATGAGTTCTTGTCACCATCCCCTCACTCCTCCCACCAGGTATTTTTCACTCTTTATGGCAAGAAATGCTCCTGACATCAGGCCCTGTTCATTTCACTGCTCATTTCAATCTTTTATTCTTCATTCTTATTGGGATGTGGGTGTCGCTGGCTGGGCCAGCATTATTACCCATCCCTAATTGCCCTTGAGAAGGTGGTGGTGAGCTGCCTTCTTGAACCGCTGCTGTCCATGTGGTGTAGGTACATCCACAGTGCTGTTAGGGAGGGAGTTCCAGGATTTTGACCCAGTGACAGTGAAGGAACGGTGATATATTTCCAAGTCAGGATGGTGAGTGACTTGGAGGGGAACTTCCAGGTGGTTGTGTTCCCATCTATCTGCTGCCCTTGTCCTTCTAGGTGGTAGTGGTTGTGAGTTTGGAAGGTGCTGTCTAAGGAGCCTTGGTGAATTCCTGCAGTGCATCTTGTAGATGGTACACACTGCTGCTACTGTGCGTCGGTGGTGGAGGGAGTGAATGTTTGTGGACGTGGTGCCAATCAAGCGGGTCTGCTTTGTCCTGGACAGTGTTGAGCTTCATGAGTGTTGTTGGAGCTGCACTCATCCAGGCAAGTGGGGAGTATTCCGTCACACTCCTGACTTGTGCCTTGTAGATGATGGACAGACTTTGGGGAGTCAGGAGATGGGTTACTCACCACAGGATTCCCAGCCTCTGACCTGCTTTTTGTGGACAGGACATACCTGGGTAATTTTCCACATTGCCGGGTAGATGCCAGTATTGTAGCTGTACTGGAACAGCTTGGCTCGGGGGCACGGCAAGTTCTGGAGCACAAGTCTTCAGTACTATTGCTGGACTATTGTCAGGACCCATATCCTTTGCAGTATCCAGCGCCTTCAGCCATTTCTTGATATCATGTGGAGTGAATCGAATTGGCTGAAGACTGGCATCTGTGATGCTGGGGACCTCTGGAGGAGATTGAGATGGATCATCCACTCGGCACTTCTGGCTGAAGGTTGTTGTCTCTGGCATCTGAATTTATTCAACTGGCATTAGCCTGTGTGAAATAAACTAACTAGTCCTCATTGTCTGCACTGATCCCTATAATTGTCAGTCCTGTCCCCAGCTAGGTACACACCCAGTTCTTCTCTGTGGAATTAGGAGATAGAATATTGACTATGGGATTGTATTCCACATTTGCACAAACCATTTGTCCTCTGGACCTGTACTGACAGTTAAAGCTAAATAGATTCTTTATATCGATATCTTCCACTCCTCTCAGCATTTTAAACACACACAAAAAATGCAAAATAATTTCTTGAAGCAAAGTTTAAAATTCATTTTAAATTCAGGTCGGGACAGACAGTTCCTATTTCCTGCTTATTTTATAAGGAATAAAGTACTAGTCATTATCACAGAGAAAGAATCAAACCCATTACTCCGTTCTGGAGAACTCATGCACAGTGTAAGCGAGCCAGTAACACACAGAACAATGTGTAAAGCGGCACTAGATACAGAAAAATATTATTAAAATATAGAGAAATAAAAAATATAGAAGAAATGGAAAGTTTCACCAACTCTTTTATGAGAGGAAAGAAGAAATGTGTCTATAGGAAACTGAAGCTAGCTCCTGGGTTATAAAATGGAGTAGGATTATTTTCCCTGGAGTTCCCCAGAACCCCAGCCTTCCCCCATCTTCCCTCCCCAGAACCCCACCCCGTCCCCAAGTCCCTCCTCATCCCTCCAGAGCTGCACCCTTCTCCCACCCCCCTCTCCAGAACCCCACCCCGTCCCCAAGTCCCTCCTCATCCCTCCAGAGCTGCACCCTTCTCCCATCCCCCTCTCCAGAACCCCACCCTGTCCCCAAGTCCCTCCTCATCCCCCCAGAGCTGCACCCTTCTCCCATCCCCCTCTCCAGAACCCCATCCCATCCCCAAGTCCCTCCCCATCCCCCCAGAGCTGCACCCTTCTCCCATCCCCCTCTCCAGAACCCCATCCCATCCCCAAGTCCCTCCCCATCCCTCCAGAGCTGCACCCTTCTCCCATTGCCCTCCCTAGAACCCCATCCCATCCCCAAGTCCCTCCCCATCCCTCCAGAGCTGCACCCTTCTCCCACCCCCCTCCCCAGAACCCCATCCCGTCCCCAAGTCCCTCCCCATCCCTCCAGAGCTGCACCCTTCTCCCATCCCCCTCTCCAGAACCCCATCCCATCCCCAAGTCCCTCCCCATCCCTCCAGAGCTGCACCCTTCTCCCATCCCCCTCTCCAGAACCCCATCCCATCCCCAAGTCCCTCCCCATCCCTCCAGAGCTGCACCCTTCTCCCATCCCCCTCTCCAGAACCCCATCCCATCCCCAAGTCCCTCCCCATCCCTCCAGAGCTGCACCCTTCTCCCATTGCCCTCCCTAGAACCCCATCCCATCCCCATGTCCCTCCCCATCCCTCCAGAGCTGCACCCTTCTCCCATCCCCCTCTCCAGAACCCCATCCCATCCCCATGTCCCTCCCCATCCCTCCAGAGCTGCACCCTTTTCCCATCCCCCTCTCCAGAACCCCATCCCGTCCCCAAGTCCCTCCCCATCCCTCCAGAGCTGCACCCTTCTCCCATCCCCCTCTCCAGAACCCCATCCCATCCCCAAGTCCCTCCCCATCCCTCCAGAGCTGCACCCTTCTCCCATTGCCCTCCCTAGAACCCCATCCCATCCCCATGTCCCTCCCCATCCCTCCAGAGCTGCACCCTTCTCCCATCCCCCTCTCCAGAACCCCATCCCATCCCCATGTCCCTCCCCATCCCTCCAGAGCTGCACCCTTTTCCCATCCCCCTCTCCAGAACCCCATCCCGTCCCCAAGTCCCTCCCCATCCCTCCAGAGCTGCACCCTTTTCCCATTGCCCTCCCTAGAACCCCATCCCATCCCCATGTCCCTCCCCATCCCTCCAGAGCTGCACCCTTTTCCCATTGCCCTCCCTAGAACCCCAGCCCATCCCCATGTCCCTCCCCATCCCTCCAGAGCTGCACCCTTCTCCCATCCCCCTCCCCAGAACCCCATCCCATCCCCATGTCCCTCCCCATCCCTCCAGAGCTGCACCCTTCTCCCATCCCCCTTTCCAGAACCCCATCCCATCCCCATGTCCCTCCCCATCCCTCCAGAGCTGCACCCTTCTCCCATTGCCCTCCCTAGAACCCCAGCCCCATCTCTCCTATTTTATTCTTGCTCTAAAACACTGACTGAACCGGCTGTTGGTGAAACTGCGCAGTGCAATATCAACTTAAAAGAATTCTGAATACACAAAAGGTTCATAACATTTCCTAGCTAATCATTGACTTGTTCATAGTTGATGCCTTGCCGCGTGACATCAAGTGGAAGTGATAAATTTGGTTATTATAACTGGCCTCAACAACATCCAAAGCTTAAAACAATTATCAATAACGTGAAAGCAGAGAGTGAGGAGATATCGGCTGCTGTGCCTGGTTAACGTTCTGTGCCCCCAATCCCTGGCCTGTGCATATTTATATTTTCAGGCGGGGAGTAAGCTGGCTGTATTCACAGCTTCCCCTCCGATTCCCAAGATGCTGAGAAAACAGAAGAAGACAGTGTTACAATTCAAAATTCAAAGAAAATGTGAAAGAATATTTACTGCCTCCATTCCACAATCAGCCCTCACACCATAGGTTAAGAAACCTTTTCTTCACATTGACCCCAAGGTGCAAGTCCCCAGGGTGCTAGACTGTAGGAGCACCACCTCGCCCCTGTCCAGTGACTTCTGTGCCTCAGCCATCAAAGGAGAGAGGTACCAAACAGGAAAACTCCTTCAGGAAGTTAGCTTAGGCTGGGCCATTCACATATAACTCTCACTAGCTTTACAGAGGCCTGGGAACATTGGACCCCATTAACTGTGAAACCCAGGTCCATTAGTTTAATGGAGAATTAACTACTTTTCATCAAAAATACTCCCTAATTTCAGAGGTATTTTAATTTTTATTCTAATTCCACATGGAGGTATTGTTTTTAGGTCTGTGGCTTTGAGAAAGCCAATCAGTTGATATGATCCATTGGACTGGTCAGTGACTGGTTCCACTGGGCATTACAGAGAAATAAATAGTCTGTTATTTGAGATGGTGGAGTCTGGAACAAATTTCCAGAAAGGGTAGTGGAGGCAGGTTCAATTGAGGATTTCAAAGGGGAATTGGATTGTACCTGAAAAGAGAGAATGTGAAAAGTTACGTGGATAAGGCAGGGGAGCGGGACTAGGTGGAATGCTCTTTCAGAGAGCCAGTGTAGACTCGATGGGCCGAATGGCCTCCTACACTGTAAAGATTCTGTGATACACCATCCTTTCTAAAGCTGAATGCTGGTTGGATGTTGGTGGCTGAGGTGGGTTAAATTTCAAAGGAGAACAAGTGTTAATCACCTGGATATCATGTGTTTGCTTCCTACACCATCAGGAGTTCCATCATTTAGCAGGAGATGGTGACCTGTATGAATTTAACCCACCATGACCAAGGCATCGACATTAGCTTCTTGCTCTCAGCTATCAGCCCAGGTGTTGTGCTTTAAAGGAGTCGGCATACAGACACCCACATGTACCACACTTAATGCCAGCTAGTTACCTATAGCCCAACATTCACCAAACTTCATGGCGACAGCTTCCCAGCAACTTGTTCAATGGGGGAAGAAACCTGAATTGGCACAGGCCTGGGTAAATCCTACAGCCTTAACGTCAACTGCTTCCCAAATTGGGGCCAGAATGCCGTGTCTGCTCTGGTACCAGGAGGATTGTAGTTCAGTTAGAGACAAAACTCAAACTATTTAGGAAGGGTAACTGTGAGGGTAATTTAGGAATTATGCTGGAAAGTTACAGGATCAGGGTGCTCAGCATGTGATGTTACACTTTAACAATTTGGTCCAAGCCTTCGATTTACACAACAAAGTGGTTACTGTTAGCTGTAACTTACCTGATACACATCATTATGATCATGAGGAACAAGACTCTGCTTCTCAGAAACTAGAAGAAAAATACAAGGAGTAAGAAACATGGAATAGTCTGAGACAGAAACATTAACTTCACAGCTCACCAAATATTAGAGAATCAGTGTACAATACTTATGCACGCCAACTTAAAAGCAAATTCTTAAAGATTTTGATGTTTGAGAGTCAAGGGTCAGGGGGAGATTTGCTATCCAAACAGCAGTGAATTAAATCATCAGAAATGTAATGGAATTTGGCCTTTTTGTCAAAGCAAACTGCAGTAAGATGGGTGGATGTTAATGTTACTGTTTATCTAGTTAGACCCCAGCTGGAGTAACTGGGCACCAAAGCTCAGGAAGGAATCGTTGGCCATGGAGTGGATGTGACGCAGATTCATGAGGATTTTCCCAGGGGTTTAAAGGGTTAAATTATAAGGAATGGTTGCACAGACTAAACTTATATTCCCCTTTTAATTTGGAAGATTGAGGGGGGGGTGCGATCTAATCGCGAAAGATGTTTAAAAGGTTTGATAGCATAGAGACGGACAAATTATTTCCTCTATTGCGCCGGGAGGGGTGGGGGGGTGGGGGAGGGGGGTGGGGGGGGAGGGTGCAGAGTCCAGAGCAAGGGGGCAGAATGTCAAAATGAGAGTCAGGCCGTTCAGGGGTGATGTCAGAAAGTATTCCTTCATACAAAGAGGAGTGGAAATTGGAACTCCTTCCCAAAAAGCTGTGGATGCTGGAGGTCAACTGAGGCTTTCGAGACTGAGGTTAACAGATTTTTGTTGGGCAAAGGGATCGAGAGATATGGAACAGAGGTGGATGAATGGATTTGACATACAAATCTGACATAATCTAACTGAATGGTGTAACAGGTTCAAAGGCTTGAATGGCTTCCCCCTTCCACTGTAACAGGTGCAAAGGGCTAAATGGCCTCTTCCTTTTCTTCTGCTTCTCCAATGACTCAGTGGTAAAGGCAGTAGGGTTGGAGTCAGTCAACCTGAGACCATTCAGATTCCATTCCCCACTGTGGGCTTTGCTGATCTCAACCATGGCTGGAGGTAGACACTGCGATTTCCCTCAGTGAGTCTGGCTGAGAGAAGAGAACAGGTTTCTTGTTCCTGATCACTGTGCATTGACCCTTAGTGGAATGGAACCAAATCTGGCTCTGTCATGAGTGAAGGTCTTGGCCAATGTGATGGAGGGTTCACCATGGGTGCGATGAGTCAGTGTCTTCAGTGAAGGATAAGGGGAAATTAGAAAAAATAAAAGCAGTATTGTACCTTGAGAAGCTTTGCCCTTGTATGAAGAAGTCACACAATATATGGCCAGAGCGATGAAGACGGTGGCAATGATGTCTCCAACCACAATCCCAGAGATAGTGCCGGGATCCAGCTCCACACAATTCCTACAGACTGAAATCAGGGACAGGGTAAAACACCGGTCATATTGATCTTTCTTTTGAACTTTATAAATCATTACCTTTTCCCTTGGCCGGGGGTGGGGGGTGGGGGGTGGGGGGGGGGGGGGGGGTGGGGGGGGGGGGGGTGGGGTGGGGTGGTGGTGGTGGTGGTGGTGGTGGGGCGGTGTACACCACGGTATTCAGATAGTCCCCACTATCCTCAGCTCCCAAATCAATCAGACAATTGTCACAATCAGAAACTCATCTCTGGCAATCCAACAGCGTCGAGGGGACACACTCACTAACACCACTAATCACATTTCTTCAAACAGTGAACAGAAAAGAACTCACGTTTGATAAACACATAAGCGGAGGACCTTTGATGACCATCAGTGCAGCTATACTCTCCGGTGTCACTGTCTGACAGCTTTGCTAGTCTGACATTCCCATTATCCGTCAGCTTCTCATAATTCACTCCGTCTTTTTCCCATTTTTTAGCACGTGGACACTCCAAAGTAATTCCATTTGCCTCTTCCTTGATCACTGGGAAACAACATACAGAGACTGAACAACAGTCCAACAGTTCCACTGATATCTAGTTGCTGCAATTCCTAAATCTCAGGTCAAGGTTTGTGTAGAATGGTAAATAGCAAGAAAGGTTATGAATGGAAAGAAAGAGGAATGAACCTTCCCATTTTACTGACGCCAGGGGTGAGGTTAAGGCACCGGACAAACTATCTCGAACCTGAGAGTTCAAATCCCCTCCAGACAAGTTTGGAATTGAATTGATGAAATCTGGTGATTTGCAGATAGAATGACCACGAAAGTGGCTGAATTGTCCTAAATGTGCCACTGCCTCCCTGATGTTTCTCACAGAATGGGATCATTGATCAGCTTCCTATTGAATTGAACTGCAGCGATTCAAGAAGGTGATTCACCACCACCTTCTCAAGGGCAGTTAGGGATGGGTAAAAAATACTGGCCTGGCCAGAGACACCCATGTCCCATGAAAGAATTTTAAAAATTGCACATTTTTTAAAAACTGAATTCAAACAGCCACAGGGGTGACTTTAACTCAGATTCTGCAATTTAGCTGTGCAAGATTATCTTTAATTATTTCACTAACTGGGGTGAACATGTATAGGGCATATAACAGATATAGAAAACCATTAGTATCCCCAATCTTTTCTCAGGAAAAAATCATGTCACATCCTCTGTGCCCTCGTTTAATTTCTCTTCTTTCCCAACAAGCTAAGTTGAATTTAGTGAAGCAAATATTTAACACTTGGAAACAGCTGCACACTCACATACCTGCCCAACGAGCCCCCAAAGTATCTTCAAAGGGAGAACACAGAGCAGAAATCGAGGGAGTGAGGGGGGTAAATCTCCCCCTGCACCCCCAGGGTCCATTTCAGTCTCTGGCACTTGGACACATTGGCAAAGAAAAGGACGAGAGGAGCTACTCAATCTGCTGCCGGAGATAGTACAACAAAACTAAAAATTTAAAGGGTGGGGATTCTGATCAACCAGTAAATCCAAATCTTCACATTTATCATTTTACTGCCTCTTCAAGTTACTTCTGACCCAGTTAATAAAAATGTCAAAAAGCTGCTTACCAATTGCATGAGAAGACCCTGGATTAAAAAGAAAACAAGAAATCAGTCACTCTCAGAAGTAAAGATTGCAGTTCAAGCTTAAATTTTTAAAAAAAGTAATAGTGAACTCTGATTCTAGGTGGTGGACGTAGCTATATTCATGCAGCTGAAATTCCAACATCGTGGGTGATAATGTTTACTATTGGGTCCCAGTTCCTCATCTCCACAGATTTGATCATGAATCTTCCTCCCAATATCCTGTCTATTCAGTGCAGGAACAAATAAAATAAATTATAAAAATAGTAGAGTCTCATTAACATCTCTGATATCCAAGGAACAGACATCGCTGACAAGATATTCTGAGAAGTGGCTGAAGTTCTCACGACCAATGTAAAGCTGCTGGTTTCTCAGCTTTTCTACTTCATATGATCCAAGAATATTGACTTTGAGCCAATCTTCAAATCAACTTTAACAATTGTGACAAAAAATTCTTCACAAAGTTTGCCACACGGTGATAAATTTCTATTAAATTGGGCTGAAGAGTCAGAGCTCTGAAGAAGAGTTATACAGACTTGAAACATTAACTGTTTCCCTCTCCACCGACGCTGTCAAACCTGCTGAGTTTTTCCAGCACTTTCTGTTTTTATTTCAGTTTTCCAGCATCCGCAGCATTTTGCTTTCATTGTAAACCAATCACAGCTTGATCATAAAATATTTATTAAATAATAGTTGTAGCTACATAAAAGGTCAGACTTTCGATTTGATATGAGTTTATTAGAAACTTTCATGTAAAGAGGGCAGAATATCCCAAAGCCCCAGGCTGTTCGTTACAAACATTACCATCTTTCAGTAAAGTTGATCCAGGATAATGATTTCATTGTCTGAATCTGGCAGTAAAGCAATGAAAGGTTTATTTACGAATGGCAAGGCTGATGTACAGATTTCCTTGTGGAAAATTGTCACCAAAAATCACACAGTGGAACATTCAGAAACCAACAATTAGTTCATTGGCCAGGATCTGTGGATCAGCATTGCAGGGGTGGGCCCCACTCACCAGAGTCAGCTGCACACCCGCCGAACTGTCAAAGGCCTATCGAGGACATTTAGAAACTAATTAAAAGGATTAACAGAGCTGGGGTGGGGTGGGGGGCAGGTGAAGAGCCCAGGCGACCCTCACAGTTATCATGAAACCTCATCCACGGGTGGGGTGAGGTCTCATGAAGGATTTGTAATTCAAATAAATTTTTTATTCAAAATTTATTGACATGTCCCAGCTCATGTGACACCTTCACATGAGGAGACATGTCAGAAAATGTTTTTTTTCGTTATTTACATATTTCACAATGAAGTTAATCTCCCTGAGGTAGCTCTGTGCCTCGGAGATTTCTGTGCTCTTTCATACACATGCGGGAAAGAACGCAGGTCCCGACTCAGCCTCCTCTCCCCCCGCCCGCACAGGGAGCGCTCAGCACTTCCGGGTGCGTGTCGCGCTGGGTAGGCCTTAATTGGCCCGCCCATGGAAAATGGCAGCGATCAGCTGTGCATCTGCCCACTCCCACTCAGCCCCCTCCCGACGGGGAGAAAATTCTCCCCATTAAAATCCTCTGGGATCTGTCAGTTATTGAGCAAGCTGACACAATGACCTGAGGCACAATCCTCTGTTCAAAACACTCTCGACTTCAGTCACTGAACATTATTTCTATTCCAGTTGAATTAAAAATCCACCAGCAAACATGACCAACACAACATCGCCCCTTCCCCAAACCCAAATTGGGCATCAAACAGGCTAAAACTGCAGCAGCTATAAATTTAGCCTCGACCTCATCAAAGAAGATTGCACCAAATACAGTCAACACATTTCACTATCAAAAGATAACTTCATGTGGCTCACAGGACAGAAGCCAGGGGTTTACAAACACCAACAAATCTATAGACCTGTGGCACTAAAGTTTACCTTCCAAGTGACCTTACTGACTGCTATTTCCCAACAGCAAGTTCCAAAGGGCAAAACAACTCAAAAAAAGCTTCACATGAGCAACTTAAACACTGTAACTATGATCCAAGGACCAGCCATCAGGAATAACACAGGATCGCTGCTTGGAATTACAATACTTCTACAAAAAATTAGCACAAAATGCTATTTGAAAACAGTGACAAAAGTTGAATATTTCAGATGGGAAAATGAGTGCAGGCCTGTTGCAGTTTTTTTATTCATTCACGGGATGTGGGCTTCACTGCCTGGGCCAGCATTTATGGTCCACCCCTAATTGCCCTTGAGAAGGTGGTGGTGAGCTGCCTTCTTGAACCGCTGCAGTCCATGTGGTGTAGGTACACCCACAGTGCTGTTAGGGAGGGAGTCCCAGGATTTTGACCCAGTGACAGTGAAGGAACGATGATATATTTCCAAGTCAGGATGGTGAGTGGCTTGGAGGGGAACTTCCAGGTGGTAGTGTTCCCATCTATCTGCTGCCCCTGTCCTTCTAGATGGTAATGGTCGTGGGTTTGGAAGGTGCTGTCTAAGGACTCTTGGTGGGTTCCTGCAGTGCATCTTGTAGGTGGTACACTCTGCTGCTACTGTGCAAAGACCATATAGGACTTGCATATCGATAGCAATGCTGTGTCCATGTGCTCATTTGACATTGCTAACCAATTCACCAATGTTCCACTTAAGGAAGCCAGAGGTATTAGCACATAGCACTATATCATAGTGATCTAGACCCACCATCATCGCGTGAATCAGTATTCAATGAACTTATGAACTCAGTAAGTCACGCAGTTCAGTTCAGTGTTAACGACACCATGTTTGCCCAAATAGATGGTGTTGCCATGGGATCAACTCTAGGCCCAGCTCTCGCAAACATCTTTGTTGGGTTCCATGAGAAATGTAGCTTTGATGGAATGACACCGAGCCTCCTACCTCTTTGCTAATCCACAGCTGCATGTAACAATTTCCTTACACCCCTTAATGGGCTCCATCCTGCGCTCAAATTCACCTTTGAAATGGAGCAGTCAAATGAACTCCCATACCTGAACGTACTAGTTGAGAAATCTGTCAGGGGGTTCTCTACCACGGTCTACCGCAAACCTATCTTCACTGGTCAATATATGCGTTGGGATTCTTATAGTTCCACGCACTACAAGATTGGCCTTATCAGAAACCTCGTAAATAGGGCCTAAGCCATTTGCTCATCATGCAGCTTGTTGCTGAAATAGGGGCATCAAAAACATCCTGTGGGATAATGGCCCTGATCAGATCATTTCTCGCTGTATATCACGCAAACTCATGAACAGGCCCTAAAAAGTGCCCAGTCTACCTTAGATTACCCTGGAAGGGCAAGGTATCTCAAAAATGTGAGCAACAGGTGAAGCTAGCTGTTTCACGCTGCTACTATGCAGCAGTAACACGAGTGATATTCACCACTAACAGGATGCTGTCGTCAAGACAAAAAGACGTTCTGCCTATCACACAAATGAGTGATGTGGTATATGTATTTCAGTGTCAGTGTGATGCTAGATATGTAGGCCATACGTCCCAAAGACTGGCAGATCGTATCCAACAGCATGCCCCAGCCGCTGTTTGCAATGGACAAGGTACAGACCGTATCCAACCAGCCCGTGCCCAACCAGCCCGTACCCGACCAGCCCGTACCCAACCAGCCCGTGCCCAACCAGCCCGTGCCCAACCAGCCCGTGCCCAACCAGCCCGTGCCCAACCAGCCCGTGCCCAACCAGCCCGTGCCCAACCAGACCGTACCCAGCCAGCCCGTGCCCAACCAGCCCGTGCCCAACCAGCCCGTGCCCAACCAGCCCGTGCCCAACCAGCCCATACCCAACCAGCCCGTGCCCAACCAGCCCGTGCCCAACCAGCCCGTGCCCAACCAGCCCGTGCCCAGCCAGCCCGTACCCAGCCAGACCGTGCCCAGCCAGCCCGTGCCCAACCAGCCCGTACCCATCCAGCCCGTACCCAACCAGCCCGTACCCAACCAGCCCGTACCCACAGCCCGTACCCAACCAGCCCGTACCCAACCAGCCCGTGCCCAACCAGCCCATACCCAACCAGCCCGTACCCAACCAGCCCGTACCCACAGCCCGTACCCAACCAGTCCGTACCCAACCAGCCCGTACCCAACCAGCCCGTACCCAACCAGCCCGTACCCAACCAGCCCGTACCCAACCAGCCCGTACCCAACCAGACTGTACCCAACCAGCCCGTGCCCAACCAGCCCATACCCACAGCCCGTACCTAACCAGCCCGTGCCCAACCAGCCCGTACCCAACCAGCCCGTACCCACAGCCCGTACCCAACCAGCCCGTACCCAGCCAGCCCGTACCCAACCAGCCCGTGCCCAACCAGCCCGTACCCAATCAGCCCGTACCCACAGCCCGTACCCAACCAGCCCGTACCCAACCAGCCCGTACCCAACCAGCCCGAGCTTGAAAATTCAAAACACAGTGTCCAACATTAGATGTGTTTCCGCGATTGGACAACATTTGCTAAATAATCCTCAGTGTGCTAAAAATTACACTGACAACCAATTTAAGATTGTCAGTCAGTCTCACAGTGTGGTACATTTGTGTGTACTGGAAGCTACATATATTAATACACAGGCCCTGTTTTTTGTAGACAGAAAGAACATGTACACACATTGCACCTGTTTCAGCTAAACAAAACAAGTGATAGCCATTCGCTAGTTCATTCCTCAGGGCAATGCCTTGATCAACCAGAGTCAAGCTGCCTAGTTTAAATTTCAAACACTGCTTGGCAGTTAACAGTCAGTCACCATTAACTGGTGCATTCTTGATGGCAATGCCATTTGCCAGCCAATCAGCACTCTCTTCTTATACAGTATAAAGTTGTTGTTTCCCCTACATTGATATTTTTGCGATTGTCCTGATGAGTGCAAGATGAAAAGCTTTGACACAATGTCTATTGTCAGCAATGCTCAAGTTCTGTACAACTTAGCAACTTTTTGTAAACATTAGAAATACACAAATTTTTAATTCTGCTATAAATTTCCTCCCGGGCTGTTCACAGCAACATCCAGGAGGATAATTCTAAATTTTTGGAGATTCCAGGACAATCCTGGGGGGTTGGAAGCCCCCTAGCCTCCATGTGTTATGTTAAGGCAGAGATTGGTGGTAATTCTTGAAGCAGCCGATTCTACACAATGGAACTTCACAGAATTCACACTTAAACGATGTTTCCACCGATCTCCCAGACACAGTCTTGCGTTTGTGCTTCGAGCACTCGCGACACACTTTCTTCCGTCCCTCTATTTTTACTACATTGTGCGCACTGGGGTTGCAGAAGGTCACTTGGTATCTGGTTTCCGATGATGAAGACAGTCTCCCTTTCCTGCTTACTCCGGCTGAATAATCTCCTCGCAGCATCTTGGCCAGAGATGTTCTGAAGTTGAGGTGGTCATAGCGGCTTGGGAGCGGGGGGTCATGAGATGACCTTTTGAAAATAAGCCAAGCATTCACGATGGTAATGTTCATTAAATACCACAATACACACCTCCACCACTTTTTAGAAGGACGACCTACAGGGTAATAGCTTCTCATTTGATCAGAAAGGTCAACACCACCCATGTATTTATTATACTCAATCACTGCTTGAGGTTTAACTGTCCCAGAGCTTGCAATCATTTTGGCATTTTGATTTGTTGAGAGTGTTGCTACTTGTCTTTTATCTTTCCAAATAGTTAACAATAAAGACTCTTTCTGAAAGAATAGAACATCTCCTTGTTTCTTTAACTTTATTTTCTTGGCTGGAATGGGCAGTCCTTTGCGATTAAGGTGTGTTGTTGAACATGCCTTTGTACCACAGATCTCGAGATGTTCCAGCAAAGCAGGGCTTGTGAAAAAGCGATCAAAGTAGATGTGGTGATTGTGATGAAAGTAAGGGCGGCACAGATCCATCACCACATCATAGCCAAGGGTGTTCTGTGACCCAGTCCTCCTCCGTCCGGTATATATGTTAAAGTTCAGGCAGTAGCCGCTTTCTGCTTCGCACAACATCCAGACTTTCAAGCCCCACTTTGTGGGTTTAGCAGGAGCATACTGCTTGAAATAGAGTCTCCCTTTGTAAGCAACCATCCCTTCATCAACACTCAGCTCACGATTTGGTCTATAACACTGGCCAAAATGGCAGCGTACAACCTCCATTAGGGCTCGGACTTTAAATATTGGGTCATGATTGGGATCTGATTTATCCAGAGCTCCTCTGTTGTCCCGCAAATGGAGATACTGATTCATTTTCCAAAACCTATCCCTGGACATAGCAGAAGAGATCCATGGGCAGCGCAGGGCGGTATCTTGGCTCCAATACAGGGAGATGCGAGGTAGCTGTTTGATGCCCATCATTATGTTGATAGCCAGGAAAGCTTTAATTTCATGGGAATCAGTGGGAATCCAAAAGGAGTCCCTTTTTCCAGCTGTCTCCTGGCACTGAGTAGCATAACGGTTAGTCTCTTCTGCAATGGTGCCAAACACAGTGTCTGGCCACAGTAAGCTGAAATAATCGAGGGGACTAGCAGTACTAGGAAGCTGGTGTTGAGGGCCAGTAGCTTCTGTGAAGGATGGGACATGAATATTTTTAGTTGTGTTGGTCCATTCTCTATCCCGCTGCCCCTCAGCCTCACTCCCACTGGGAACTGACAGCTTTTCAGGAACAGTGCCCTCAAAAACATCCACATCACTCTCAGATTCCACGGCAATTAGAGAGGCAGATGCGCAACTGGAAACTTCTTCCCCAAACCCCAAAACGTTTCCTTCACTGACAGATGACATAATATTTTCAACATGCTGCAGGAAACAAGAATTTACAATGAGATGTTAGTGTATCTTTTCAATATTCCATTAATGAATCCTATGTCAGTAATCAGGTTACTCTTTTTTGAGTGAACAACTTGCTCTGCATTCAGTCACCTTGCAGTAATGCCCAATTCCAGATTCCACATGAGAAAATGTTCAGAGGTCAAGCCATCCTGAAAATTCTACTCGTTTTCCCATAACATTGCTCAGTTCTCTCTGTTAGAACCTAAATTGAATTGTGTGGCAGCAGAGATTAGCCAGCGATGGATATGGAGGCTGCACCATCCAGAATGGGCTCTTATCCTAGACGATTTCCTTCACATCTTGTGCCTTTTTCCAACATAGAAACATCTGCCTTTTCAATATAAGTGCTGATATTTTATTTAGTTGTTTCCTTCCTAGTCGTGTCCAGTTTCTAAATTGCCACAAATTGTTAGAGCTCACTGTGTGTGTGTGTGTGTGTGTGTTTGTAACCCCCTAAATCCCTTCACTCCACCATAGGTCCCACTTGCTCACCATTTAAATAATATTCCAATTTACCACAAGGTTCTATTGAAGCCAAGTCAAACTCAACATTTAAGTGGTAATTAGAGAAACATTTAACAGGCCAAATTCAAGTGGGAAATGGGATTAAATGGCTTTGCTCCAATTTGGATTGCAATAATGTGGACTGAGGTTTCGATGATTCTGGCCTGTCTTGGACTCTGGAGAGTGTAAATATCAAACTTAACACACAACAATCTGAGAGTCAGTTAGAGGGAACTGTTGCTTTGTGGATTTGGCAGCGACTGGTGGGTTTAACCCAAGTTTAGAAACATGTCAGTAAAATGCCACCTGCCCCCTCTCTCTCTCTCTCTGGTTAAAACAACTTTTATCATCTGACATCTGAGTAATTGTGAAGTTTGAGGAGCGGTTTGTGCGCACGCGCGCCGGGCGGCCGCCCTCAGGAGCGCGCGGGCTGTGGGGCACGCGGCCGGGGCCGGAGCGCGCGCGGCGGGGCGGCGCGGGGCGTGTGCGCGGGGAAAGGGTTAGAGTCCTCAATGGGCAGAATATTGTGGGGTTTGTGTGAACAAAGGGGCCGATTTCCGAAGCTGCCGGATTGGAAAAGCCACAAACAGGGGTTCAAGCGGCAAAACTACTTTAAACAAAGTTTGAAAACTTTTCCACTCAGGAGATTTTTGACGCTTTTGCCGTTTAATAATATTTAAGCTCAGAACTGAAAGCATAAAGTTTTTAAAAAGTGGCATAAACATTGGCGCTTTTAATATATAAAAACTAAATAGTTTATTTCGCTGACAAGAATTCTTAAGGACTTTCCCCAATGTTGCCTATTTGTTTGAAACTTTTTAAAATTTAAAGAAATAGATCAGCGAATTATGATCAATTTTAACCACATTCAGGATTTTAAAAGTGATTCATTTATAATCTTCAGGATTTTACGCAGAGTTTAATCAACTGTTTGGTTTTCTAAAACAAAAACAGAATTACCTGGAAAAACTCAGCAGGTTTGGTTTTCTAGTTTCCCAACAAACCGTGATTCCTTTCCCAGCTGTGAAAATCTCTCCTTTTCCTCAAGGCCAAGTTTCAGGCTGATTGTACTGAGTTTGTTACTGATGTTAAATGGGTAACAGAGAATATTACAAATAAAAACACAAAATGCTGGGAAAACCCAGCGGCTCTGGCGGTATCTGTACAGAGAGAGAAACAGGGTTAACATTTCCAGCCCGTCTGACTCTTCTTCCCAGCTAAAGACTCTGCCTGTCTCCCTCCACAGATGCTCTCAGACCTGCTGAGTTTTTCCAGCATTTTCTGTTCTTATTTCCGATTTCCAGCATCGGCAGTATTTTTATTTTTAACAGAGAATATTACAAATCCAGCCGCGCACTGAAAAAACTGAAGCTCAAACTTCAAACACTTCTGCTAAAAATATTCCTTCCCCATCCTCAAAGAATGTGGAAGGTTAAATGTGGGATTTTATAGGAACTGTAGCCTGCAGTAAATGTGCGGAGTGTTCAATTTAACACAAGCGGCGGGAACTGGCTGTTTCAATCTTATTTCTATTTCTTCTTTGTAACAAATGTATTTCACAAATAATCACCTCCCTCACCTTAATTCTAAAATTTAATAAAATTTATTTTTGTAAGTAATAGGGGCAGCATCAAATCTAAGAGGCGGTGAATGCAGGAAGGTTATTAATTTATTGAGAATTAAAAATGTGATGTTATTTCAGCCCTATCGCTGACAGACTGAAGCCAAAGGCATAAAGGAAATGGTGCAGTTTGACAAATATTGGATTGTTTTTTTCCTCTGTAAATATAAAACTTTGCTGTAAAATGCTTTACTTACCGAAGAGCAGGATTGTCACAATCGTGACGATTATGAGTTGAACTTGACATCGCATCTTTTGGATCTTTTACTGGGAAATAAAAAACAAACAATAAAATATTATTATTTTTTTAAACGGCTGAAACAATCTTCAACTAAGGAAGGCAAGTGAAATTTGATAAAAAACAGACTGACGAGATTTTTCCAGTAAGTTGAGAATCTGCCCTCTGATAACTCTCCCCCTCAGATACAGAAACAGGAAAGAGGTGGTTTTAATGATGCTTATCTCTCCATTGAACGTCATTCTGTCACTCAGAACCTGAATAACCGATTCTCTCTCTGAAGAGGCAAAACTATTTTTAATCCCACAAGCCGCCTTTGGTTCACAAAAAAACTGAATTTAAGTATAAAATATTGACACTCGATCTGTCTGACTCTGTGTCAACTGTGTCAATGATGGTGACTGGGACCCTGGAGACTGAGGGCTGGAATTACAACATGAATCCAGGAGCAAGTTTTAGGGAGAAAACTCCTCCTTGGATATTCTGTCCCTTCAATGAATGCTTGTACCCTTTTAACATTTTTATTCCATATTAATTGTTGAACAATGCACTGTGAGCTAATACACACCATAGATACCACTCAGCAACTCACAGCCACAGAGCAGCCTGTGTGCGCACTCTACTGGCCAAGCCTGGACCTGCAGCGCCAAAGCACCAATCTGGGGCCACACGCCAGGGTCAGTATTAGTTAGATTCTTCAATTCAGTTTTAAGACACAATAACGCAACAGATTCAGTCAAATTTAACAGTGCTTACACACGGCACTGTATACATTAATGCACAGGTACTGAGTGAATGAGCACTCTGCAACCTGATTAAATAGAATTTACAGCACAGAAGCTGGCCATTCAGCCTGATGGCTCCATGCTGGTCTTTCCGTTCTACACAAGCCTCCCCCACCCCATCTTCATCTCACTCTATCTCCATATCCTTCTATTCCCTTCTCCCTCATCTGTTTATCCAGCTTCTCCATAAATGTATCTGCACTATTCACCTCAACCACTCCCTGTGGTAGTGAGTTCCACATTCTCACCTGGGTAAAGAAGTTTCTCCTGAATTTCTCATTGGATTTATTAGTGACTGTCTTATATTTATGGCTTTGTTCTGGTGTCCCCCGCAGCTACCCGATCAAACCCCCTCATGATTTGGAAAGCCTCGATCAGGACAACTCTCAGCCTTCTCTTTCCTAGAGAAAAAAGCCCCAAACTGTTCAATCTTTCCTGATAGTTAAAACCTCTCCATTTTGATATTGTATTATGACACAGCCGATGGTAAAGGTTAAGTTGTTCAAATCCCAGAGGGAAACTTGAAACAACTGTCATAACCCATTTTTGCAACTTGCTTGTTTCAAGATGCAGGTTTTAAATTCAGTAGTAATAAGACCACCAAGTCTCAAGAGTTTTTAAATAAAACTAAATTAAACATTTATTAATACGAGAAAGATTGTAGCACATACATATGTCTACAAATTACTACTTTAACAACTACAAAAATTCCCTATTTAATCTGACTCTCAGTTAGACCCCCAGTAAAGCAACAGTAAAACACATAGATTTAAACAGACCCTTGGCAAAGCACACCCTGGACAGTCGCATTCAAAATAAGTTTCTTTCTGGGTCCTTGCAGACATGCTTGAGGCTTACAGGCTGGAGGCTTTAGATCTTAGAATCTTTCCCCCTTTTACCAACAGCCTTCTCTTCTTTTATACATATTTTCCTCTGTGAATGCAAATTCTCATTGTCACTAGGTTTTTTTTAACTTTAAATTTTCTAACAATAAAACCATTTCATACCCACTTTACTAGTAAGCTTTTAAAAAAATAAACACATTGTTTCTGAGCTTCACCTGGTTAGGTGTAATATTTCACCCACTCTTTTGAATGGTTTATTTAAAAATGTAAATTGCCCCTTTACACCTCATCTTCTATTTCCCTGTATTTATCTAATTACCATTTCAAACCTACTGCTCTTCTATACATCAGAGCCTCTAGACCAGCTGGCTTTAATCCAATTAACACACACACACATGGACACAGACTCTATTTTAAAATAATTTCCAATAACATTATAGACATTATTATATCTTCTTGATAATTATTTTTATAAATCTTCACTCTTTTTCATGTGCCTCCAGATCCATTTAATAATGAGGCCTAATGCTCACATAAGCTGCATAAGGATCCAGGAGTGCTTCCATCAGGCTCAGAGGAGGTGACATAAAGAGCCACAAAGCTGATCCTTGGTGTTAGAGCCAGTCACAGGGTCTAATAAACTTGGACTCTTACTGTGTCCCTGTCCTTACAAACTGATCGGAGAAAGCACCAACAGAAATAACTGCAACGGGACTGGAGGACACCAAAAGTCCCAACATCAACTTCCATCAGAGGCTGGAGCTGCAAATGGTGTGATTCCACCTCACAAACCCAGGATAATCGACCCCGTCGACCCAGGGTAATCGACCCAGGGTAATCGACTCCGTCGACCCAGGGTAATCGACCCCGTCGACCCAGGGTAATCGACCCAGGGTAATCGACCCCGTCGACCCAGGGTAATCGACCCCGTCGTCCCTGGGTAATCGACCCCGTGGACCCTGGGTAATCGACCTCGTGGACCCTGGGTAATCGACCCCGTGGATCCTGGGTAATCGACCCTGGGTAATCTACCCCATTAACCCTGGGTAATCTACCCCATTAACACTGGGTGATCTACCCCATTGACCCAGGATAATCTACCCCATTGACCCAGGTAATCTACCCCATTAACCCTGGGTGATCTATCCCATTAACCTTGGGTAATCTACGCCATTAACCCAGGGTAATCTACCCCATTCACCCAGGGTAATCTACCCCATTGACCCTAGGTAATCTATTCCATTAACCCTGGGTAATCTACCCCATTAACCCTGGGTAATCTACCCCATTGACCCAGGGTAATCTATCCCATTAACCCTGGGTGATCTACCCCATTAACCCTGTGTAATCTACCCCATTGAACCAGGGTAATTCACCCCATTAACCCAGGGTAATCTATCCCATTGACCCAGGGTAATCTATCCCATTAACCCTGAGTGATCTACCCCATTAACCCTGGGTAATCTACCCCATTAACCCTGGGTGATCTACCCCATTTACCCAGGGTAATCTACCCCATTCACCCAGGGTAATCTATCCCATTCACCCAGGATAATCTACCCCATTCACCCAGGGTAATCTACCCCATTCACCCAGGGTAATCTACCCCATTCACCCAGGGTAATCTACCCCATTGACCCAGGGTAATCTACCCCATTGACCCTGGGTAATCTATCCCATTGACCCTGGGTAATCTATTCCATTAACCCTGGGTAATCTACCCCATTAACCCTGGGTAATCTACCCCATTAACCCTGGTTAATCTATCCCATTAACCCTGGGTGATCTACCCCATTAACCCTGGGTGATCTACCCCATTAACCCTGGGTAATCTACCCCATTCACCCAGGGTAATCTACCCCATTGACCCAGGGTAATCTACCCCATTGACCCAGGGTAATCTACCCCATTGACCCTGAGTAATCTATCCCATTGACCCAGGGTAATCTATCCCATTAACCCTGAGTGATCTACCCCATTAACCCTGGGTAATCTACCCCATTGACCCTGGGTAATCTATTCCATTAACCCTGGGTAATCTACCCCATTAACCCTGGGTAATCTACCCCATTGACCCAGGGTAATCTATCCCATTAACCCTGGGTGATCTACCCCATTAACCCTGGGTAATCTACCCCATTGACCCAGGGTAATCTACCCCATTGACCCAGGGTAATCTATCCCATTGACCCAGGGTAAACTATCCCATTAACCCTGGGTGATCTACCCCATTAACCCTGGGTAATCTACCCCATTAACCCAGGGTAATCTACCCCATTGACCCAGGGTAATCTATCCCATTGATCCTGGGTAATCTATCCCATTGATCCTGGGTAATCTATCCCATTAACCCTGGGTAATCTACCCCATTAACCCTGGGTAATCTACCCCATTAACCCTGGGTAATCTACCCCATTAACCCTGGGTGATCTACCCCATTAACCCTGGGTAATCTATCCCATTAACCCTGGGTAATCTATCCCATTAACCCTGGGTAATCTACCCCATTAACCCTGGGTAATCTACCCCATTAACCCTGGGTAATCTACCCCATTGATCCCGGGTAATTCACCCCATTGACCCTGGGTAATCTATCCCATTAACCCTGGGTAATCTATACCATTAACCCAGGGTAATCTACCCCATTTACCCTGGGTAATCTATTCCATTGACCCAGGGTAATCTACCCCATTAACCCAGGGTAATCTACCCCATTAACCTAGGGTAATCTACCCCATTCACCCAGGGTAATCTACCCCATTCACCCAGGGTAATCTACCCCATTAACCCTGGGTAATCTATCCCATTAACCCTGGGTAATCTACCCCATTAACTCTGGGTAATCTACCCCATTAACCCAGGTTAATCTACCCCATTGACCCAGGGTAATCTACCCCATTGACCCAGGGTAATCTACCCCATTCACCCAGGGTAATCCACCCCATTGACCCAGGGTAATCTACCCCATTGACCCAGGGTAATCTACCCCATTAACCCTGAGTGATCTACCCCATTGACCCAGGGTAATCTACCCCATTAACCCAGGGTAATCTACCCCATTAACCCTGGGTAATCTACCCCATTAACTCTGGGTAATCTACCCCATTAACCCAGGTTAATCTACCCCATTGACCCAGGGTAATCTACCCCATTGACCCAGGGTAATCTACCCCATTGACCCAGGGTAATCTACCCCATTGACCCAGGGTAATCTACCCCATTGACCCAGGGTAATCTACCCCATTAACCCAGGTTAATCTACCCCATTGACCCAGGGTAATCTACCCCATTAACCCAGGGTAATCTACCCCATTCACCCAGGGTAATCTACCCCATTGACCCTGGGTAATTCACCCCATGGACAACTCTCTGCTTTTTACTCCAATAATTCTCGCTCATTAGTTTGTCCTGTTTGAATGTCCCAGGCCTGAAGGTTTGAAAAAGTTGGTTCTCTTCAATCTCTTTCCAGTCGCTGATAAATCCTCAAACCAAAATACAACCATCTGTTACTACGAGGAATTAGAGTTTTAGGAATGAGATATTTTGTATAAAAGTAGAGGAGGAGATGAGAAGGATTTTTCTAAGTAGCAAGTTACGATGATGTGGAAAGCGCTGCCTGAAAGATTAGTAATGTGTTCCACAGTACACGACCCACAAACACTAAATGCTATGACACCCCCAATAACAGGTCCCATCAACACAAGTTATCACCTCATCATAGCCCAGCTGCATCCCTGGGGGATTTGGAGATAAATAAATTCTCATTCCTAAATGTTACCTAAACATCCTATTGCAACAGCCACTGATGTGTTGAAGAAAGAAATCGAATTTGCCCATGCAGCCCACACAGCCGAATAGCCTGTCAGTGTTTGCTGTCTAAACTCACACAAAGACAATGTGCATTTGAGTGATGAGCTGGAGCTCACTAAACATGAGACCCGATCCCCAAGGACCATTCAACCATCAAAGCAGCTGAGAAACATTGTGCATAAAAACTAAAGGGCTTGTATTTATACAGCATCTTTCACATCATCATTATGCCCCAACAAAGGGAGCCAGTTTGTAACACAGCAAGGTCAGCAATAGGCTAATGACCACACCATCTGTTTTAGGGCGTTAACATTGACCTCAGGACACTGGGAAGACCTCCTTTGCTGTTCTTCAAAATAACAACTGTGGGATCTTTTACTAACCCCTAAGAGGGCAGGCGAGACATTTCATTCGAAAGACAGCCCCCCTGACAGTGCGGCACTCCCTCAGTACTGACCCTCCGACAGTGCAGCACTCCCTCAGTACTGACCCTCCAACAGTGCAGCACTCCCTCAGTACTGACACGCTGACAGTGCAGCACTCCCTCAGTACTGACCCTCTGACAGTGCAGCACTCCCTCAGTACTGACCCTCTGACAGAGCAGCACTCCCTCAGTACTGACCCTCTGACAGAGCAGCACTCCCTCAGTACTGACACTCTGACAGTGCAGCACTCCCTCAGTGCTGACCCTCCGACAGTGCAGCACTCCCTCAGTACTGACCCTCCAACAGTGCAGCACTCCCTCAGTACTGACCCTCTGACAGTGCAGCACTCCCTCAGTACTGACCCTCCGACAGTGCAGCACTCCCTCAGTACTGACCCTCTGACAGAGCAGCACTCCCTCAGTACTGACACTCTGGCAGTGCGGCACTCCCTCAGTACTGACCCTCCGACAGTGCAGCACTCCCTCAGTACTGACCCTCCAACAGTGCAGCACTCCCTCAGTACTGACCCTCCGACAGTGCAGCACTCCCTCAGTACTGACACTCTGACAGTGCAGCACTCCCTCAGTACTGACACTCTGACAGTGCAGCACTCCCTCAGTACTGACCCTCTGACAGTGCAGCACTCCCTCAGTACTGACCCTCTGACAGAGCAGCACTCCCTCAGTACTGACACTCTGGCAGTGCGGCACTCCCTCAGTACTGACCCTCCGACAGTGCAGCACTCCCTCAGTACTGACCCTCTGACAGAGCAGCACTCCCTCAGTACTGACACTCTGACAGTGCGGCACTTCCTCAGTACTGACCCTCCGACAGTGCAGCACTCCCTCAGTACTGACCCTCTGACAGAGCAGCACTCCCTCAGTACTGACACTCTGACAGTGCAGCACTCCCTCAGTGCTGACCCTCCGACAGTGCAGCACTCCCTCAGTGCTGACCCTCCGACAGTGCAGCACTCCCTCAGTACTGACCCTCCGACAGTGCAGAACTCCCTCAGTACTGACCCTCCGACAGTGCAGCACTCCCTCAGTACTGACCCTCCGACAGAGCAGCACTCCCTCAGTACTGACACTCTGACAGTGCGGCACTCCCTCAGTACTGACCCTCCGACAGTGCAGCACTCCCTCAGTACTGACCCTCTGACAGTGCAGCACTCCCTCAGTACTGACCCTCTGACAGTGCAGCACTCCCTCAGTACTGACTCTCTGACAGTGCAGCACTCCCTCAGTACTGACCCTCTGACAGTGCAGCACTCCCTCAGTACTGACCCTCTGACAGTGCAACACTCCCTCAGTACTGACCCTCTGACAGTGCAACACTCCCTCAGTACTGACCCTCTGACAGTGCAGCACTCCCTCAGTGTCGACCCTCCAACAGTTCAGTGGGACTTGAACACATGACCTTTAGGCTCAGGGGTGAGTGTGCTACCCACTGAAAAGAGCTGCAGTTAGAAAGCTGCACCACTCACGTCTTGTATTGAAAGACTTTGGCTTGTGTGAATTCTGATGACCTAAACGTTGTGTTTTAATGTGTATCAGAGGAACAGTGCATGTCACCTACAATAACTCCTGTCTCAGCTGCACCCATGTTAAACTCCACCTGTCACTCGTTCAGCCCCGGTTAGGTTCAGATTTCATTGCAGCTTCACATTAAAATAACCGCATTGCCCCATCTAGTGGCGATAGTGCAGTTTGGAAAGTGGTCATGGCAACAGTGGTACACTAAACGGATCAGGATATCCTCGTTTGTAAGGAGCAGTGAGTGGCCACAATCCACAGCGAGCTGCTTCTCAGGCACTGTGAAAGGGTCTTGTGACTGTCTTGGAGAAACTCATGAAAAGTAAAATGGCCCTGGGAAATTTGGGAAGATTAGAAGAGATGGAATTCCCAGCGTTTTCGTGTCTCTGTGAGCTCTGTGACTGTGGGTAAGAGTCTTTCTGATATCTTCTTGGTTACAGTGACAAGTTCACAAGCAGCATTTTTACATTCCCCCCCTGGATGAACAGACTAGCCCTCCCACTCCTTCATCCACCCATCCACCTCTACAATCCCCTCCCCACCCCTGCCCCACACATATATTGCCACTGCCCACTCTCACATTCCAACCCCCACCATCCAAATCTTAGTAATATCTGGAGTTATAAAGCTAGTCTCAGTAATGGTGACCATGAAACTATCATCGATTGTTGTAAAAACCCATCGGGTTCACTCATGCCCTTTAGGGAAGGAAATCTGCCGTCCTTACCCAGCCTGGCCTACATGTGACTCCAGACCCACAGCAATGTGGTTGACTCTTAACTACCCTCTGAAGTGACCGAGCAAAACACCAGCTCAAGGGCAATTAGGGATGGGCAACAAATTGTGATCTTGTCAGCACTGCCCACATCGCATGAAAGTATGAATTAAATTAATCTTCAATCTCACCCTTAATTCCATCCCTGCTCCCCTGTCGCTGCCCCCACTCCTTTTACCCCTACCTCTGCTACCCCACCACAGTGCCTGGGGTCCCACCCTAAACCACTCCCCCCCTCAACAAACATTAATTAGCTGGGAGTCGAGGCGCTCACTCCTGAGCAGCCAATGATTGCGCTGGGAAGTACACATAGATTTTGGGCTCAACTGTGATACACCTTATAGTTGATTGTCCTGCAATACTCATTGTCCTGTCTCGCACTTGAACATTGGCTGCTTGAGTGAGAGAGTTGGACAGAAAGCAAGCCAGCTGTTTCAGGAGAGGAGGACAGAGAGTATTGACTACACTGGGAAGAGCTTTGAGATGTCCTGCGGGATGTGACAGGTGCTGTTTAAAGGCAGGTTCTCACTCCCTTAGGAGCACCACTCCAGATTGTGGAAGAGATTGTCAGATAAACGCTCTGACAGGTTTCACACCCACAACCCAAGTGAGCACAACTTCATCCTGGAGATGTTTGCAAGTGTTGCTGTAGAATTTTGAGAGAAGATTGTACATTAGCAGAGAGTCGACACTTATCAGCCGTGGCTGTTTTTTAGTCTCAGCGTGTCCTTTACGATGCTGGAGATTAAGGTTTGCATTCTTCTATTTAAGGGATTTTGTTTAATTCTTTCACATGGTGTGGGTGCCGCTGGCTAGACCAGCATTTGTTGCCTATTGCTAATTGTTCGAGAAGGCGATGGTGAGCCACGTTCTAGAACACTGCAGTCCATGTGGTGTAGGTACACCCACAATCCCATTGCCCCACTAACATTAGGGATCCCAGGTTTACCATCTCCTTCTAAACATTCTACCCAGTGAGTCTCTGGACACTCATTCCCTGATCCCAATCTCGGTGTGTTGGTTATTATAAAGTGTCCAGTTTGCATCAAGGAGATAACAGGTGAGATCATCTGTAATCTGAAAATCTGGGAGGGTGAATCATGGGAGAGTAAACCCTCACACAGCATCTTTGGTCAATACATGAGCACAAGATAAAACTACTAGATGAAGTCAGATTCCACATCACTCATTACCAACACACAAAGAGACCATGCTAATCCCACTTTCTTGAACTCTCCCCATAGCACAGCATCAATCCCAAACTAATCCCACTGTCCCACTCTCTCCCCATAGCACAGCATCAATCCCAAACTAATCATACTGTCCCGCTCTCTCCCCATAGCACAGTATCAATCCCAAACTAACCACACTTCCCTGTTCTCTCCCAATAGGCCTTTATCAATCCCAAACTATTCTATTGCCCCACTCTCTCCCAATAGCCCTCTATCAATCCCAAATTAATCCCACAGCCCCGCTCTCTCCACAGAGACCTGTATCAATCCCTAATTAATCCCTCTGCCCCACATTCTCCACAAAGACCTGTATCAGTCCCAAACTAACCACACTGCCCCTCATTCTCCACATAGCCCTGTATCTCCCACTGCTTCAAATAGTTATTTATTCTTCTCCTGAAAAGATGCAATGATTTTTGCCTCAGTCACTGTCTGGGAAAAGTATGGAGTGTCCTGGACCTTCCCTGCACCATAACGTCAAAATCTGATGACTGCACAGTGTTCCCTATCACTCACAACTGCTCAAATACTGAATCAAACTACATCCAAATGCAGCAAGATCTGGACAACATTCAGGCTCAGGCTGACAAGTGGCAAATAACATTTGTGCCACACAAGTGCCAGGCAATGACCATCTCCAACAAAAGAGAATCCAACCATCTCCCCTTGACATTCAATGGCATTACCATCACTGAATGAAGCAGCTGAAGGTGGTTGGGCCAAGGACACTACCCTGAGGAACTCCTGCAGTGATGTCCTGGAGCTGAGATGACTGACCTCCAACAACCACAATCATCTTCCTCTGTGCTCGGTATGACTCCAACCAGAGGAGAGTTTTCCTCCTGATTCCCATTGACCCCAGTTTTGCTAGGGCTCCTTGATGCCACACTCGGTCAAATGCTGCCTTGATGTCAAGGGCAGTCACTCTCACCTCACCTCGGGAGTTCTGCTCAGTGATTAACCATGAGGAAGTAATGACATCATGGAGCAATTTAAACTGTATTTCTCTTAGTTATGCAAGGATTAAACAGTGCCAGGCGAGTAAGTAATATCATTCCATTCAGAATAACACACAGGGTTGCCAACTTGGGTTGGATGCATTCCTGGAGGTTTTAATTGCATGACCCTCCTGTCTCCACTGGCTCATCCAATCGAACACCGAATTTCCACTGCCCCAATATTTTTCTCAGCTAAGTTGTAGAAAGAAAGTGGAAAAAAAATTAGTTTAATGTCCCTGTGAGTTTTTCTCCTGAGTTCCAGAGTCTAGAAGATTAATTTTCAATTCCTGAAGGCCCCAAAACAATCCTGGAGGGTTGGCAACCTCTGGATGTAAAATCTAGGGAATATATGCGTGGAATTGTGCCTGATAGCACTGGTTAGTTAAGGTTTGTCCTGGTTACAGCTCCCTAATGATCTCTTCCTTCTCTTCTCCAGGCAACACAAGGACCATCAGAACTGTAAAAAGCTATCACATCGGCGCGATGCAGACTGCCTCCTGAGTCATTACCAGTCCACATTCACTCAGCCTCGGAGTAAGAACCTGACGTATCACTATAATGCAATGCCTCTTTTGTCTTGGGGCAGTGACTTCTGCTTTCTCTCTTTCCTACTTTAGTTTGATGTTGTTTTCAATAGGGGGAGGTGGAGGGACATTTGTGTGGGAGGGGGTGAGGTTGCGGAGCTGAATCATGGGCCTCAGAGATGAGGCTGGAACAGATTGTAACGATGGGGGGATTGGTGGGCACAGTCTCCCCACACACTGCCTCTGGATGACAGCTGGACTGGTAGCAATACTGTCAGTGCCCTCCAGGTCCAATCATTCCTACCTGGGGTTTGCCAGTGAGTGAAGATGTCCCATCATCTCTGTCTGGTGTAGGATCCACTCCGAACATGAAGCTGACAGCTCAGCCAGCAGTGTGCAGAGCCGAGCTGAGGGTTACCAATTCTCCAGGATTCTCCAGAACTCCAGGAATTAATAATTACTCTGCTGGACTGTGCTGTGAAAATAAAACAGGAAATGAGTAACAGAGAAAATTGTGCGTTTTTCATGTTCTTGAAGCAGTTTTGTGAAAAATCCCACGCATAATTATAAATATAATTTCTTTCAAAAGGCAAGCGTATTTACAACAACTTGCATTTAGATAACACCTTTAATGTAGTAAAATGGCCCAATTATTAAGCAAAATTTGTCACTGAGCCACATAAGGAGATATTGGAGCAGATGACAAAATTAGGTTTTAAGGAGGTGGCGGGGAGAGAGAGAGAGGGACATCGCAATGGGGAGTTTTAGGGAATTCGAGAGCTCAGAGTCTTGGCAGCCACAGCATCTGGATCAGCCACGATGCTGCAATTAAAGCTCGGGTTGTGGGAGAGTGCAGAATAGTAGGAGCACTGATATCACAGAGGGTTGTAGGAATGAAGAGATTTTAAAAAATTATTTATTCGTTCACAGGATGAGGGTGTCATTGGCTAGGTCAGCATTTATTGCCCATCCCTAATTGCCCTTGAGATTACAGAGGTAATAACTGGTGGTAGTTTCAGGCAGTCACTCAGAGCTGTGAGAATCTGTGCCTAAATTTTCTCCCTGTGACACTGTATCTTTGCCAGAACAGCAACATATTTATCACTCAACCAACATCGCTAATAACATATCTGCTCAATCTCGTATTGCTGTTTATGGAATCTTACTATGCACTAACAGGCTGCTGGGCTTCTATTGTTACAGCAGTGATTAGACAGCACAAGTGCTTCATTGACTGTAAAGTACTTTGGGATGCCGAAGGATGTAATAGGCACTATAGAAATACAAATCTTTCTTTCTAAACTCTGTTTATGTCACTCCTTTCACGGAATGAGTGAACAGTGCCAGGAGTTCACTGCAGGATTTCGCAGGTAACAGGGATCAATGCAGAATGAACTCCTCTTTGATCCTGTTTCAGATATCCAGCCCCGAAGCAGCAAGAGGCCAGTTCGCACCCCACCCTACCACAACCCACCAGCCATGCAGTGTGAAACCACACAGAGAGCCGCATTTGGACCGAAAACTCTGAAGGAACAAACAAAGCCCTGCACCAGAGTGAGTGGCACTGGAATGTTCCCAGCGGATATTACACCGAGGTTATGGCAAATCTAGGGGGATGGGTCAGTCCCAAGGGGCACCGGGGGGGGATGGGTCAGTCCCAAGGGGCACCGGGGGGGGGGGGGATGGGTCAGTCCCAAGGGGCACCGGGGGGGGATGGGTCAGTCCCAAGGGGCACTGGGGGGGATGGGTCAGTCCCAAGGGGCACCGGGGGGGATGGGTCAGTCCCAAGGGGCACCGGGGGGGATGGGTCAGTCCCAAGGGGCACTGGGGGGGATGGGTCAGTCCCAAGGGGCACCGGGGGGGATGGGTCAGTCCCAAGGGGCACCGGGGGGGATGGGTCAGTCCCAAGGGGCACTGGGGGGGGATGGGTCAGTCCCAAGGGGCACCGGGGGATGGGTCAGTCCAAAGGGGCACCACACTGGCTGCCCTCAGATCGTTGTTGGGAATCCCCAGGGAAGTGTACAAGTGATGGAAAGATTGGGGAAGGAAATGGGGGAGGTTAAAGAACCCATTCCAAATTGGTTGAAATGAACCCAAACTCCTTCAACATCAGAATTACTTCAGCAAACAGAGAGAAGGTAATAGAAAGAGAGGTAGAAAGAGAAAGAGAGAGACACAGCCCATCAGTGACAAACCAATATTAACCATTGGATTGTAGAGTTTGTCCTTCAGAAATCTGTTGTGCTGCCTTGAGTAGAATACTTCCCTGTGATAATGTTTCGGAGCTCCTCATTCTCTGTTCATGTGAGTTATTTTACAGAGGGAATGTTACGGAGTTACGCAGGAAACAGTTTATGCCAAACCCATCCAGAACAGCGCGTTAACCCTGAAAAAAGATGCAACAACGACCCAGAAACATCCAACCAGCAGCATACGCTCCAGTCGGTCAAGTTCCAATGGCAGCACCAACAAAGACTGGCTGCCAGAAACACCAGTGAGCTGCCGGGAGCTGCCAGTCACTGCAGGTGAAACTCTCCAATATTCCTTACATTTCCTTCTTCCTTAAACCTTCTCCCCTCTCCCAAATGGGTCCTTCTCACCAGGTGACAGGGTCTAGGATTTCTAAGTGCACTGCAATACCCCTCACTGCTTCTGGGTCTGAGTGTTGAACAGTTATTGTACCAGTGGGACATCAGGTGTGAAGCTGGGGTTCTGGCAGGTCGGGGGGAAATGAAGAAATATACAAAACAGGGGAGGTGGTAGGAGATCTTTTAATCACAACTTTGAACAAACATAAGCTGCTCAGAGAGCTACATTTTTTATAGTCCACTAATAAGGTGGGCGAGGGAGTGTCTTTGGATATTATCAATACAGACATCTAGAAGGTATTAATTAGATTTCACACAGAGATAATTAGCAAAAAAAAAAAGAGCACATGGAATTGGGAAGCAAGATAGGAGACAAAGTGTAGATAAAGGGAATCTAGTCTGATTGGTGTGTTATGGACAGGAGGGGGTTAATTTAAACTAATTTCTCTTCTCACCACCCGTCCGTAAACAGAAAGGTGTCTTGATTTGCTTCCCTCTTTATAAGTGGTGGCATATTCCCCAACCTCTCGGTTTTTGCGTGATCCTATTTTCTATTAATAACCTCCCAGCAAACTCAAGATAGGATGAACTCAAAGGGTTAGTTAGTGAAAAGGAGGGTCACAATGTCACCTCCACACTCAGATAGTATAGAAAAGGGATAGAGAAAAGAAAGATTTACAGCGCAGAGACCACAGAGAAAATAAATATTGTTTCACATGGGTTCCAGAGTCCTGAAGCAAAGTCCAATGAGGTATTCCTTCACAGAAGTCGATGTTGGATAATTCACTTTTCCAGCGGTGTTGACTTCACATGATGAGATAGGCATGCAGTCTTGTAGGTCTTGTAGGTGATGGTACAGAATTTCCAATAGAAGTAGTGCAGATGGGGCCAGGCATTCACCCTGGGCAGAGCTCCTTTTCCGTGAGGCTGCAGTCAGATGGTGAACAGCAGACTGAGCTTTGAAGTTCAGCAAGGCGATATTACTGATTCCACAAACCAGAGGCACATGTCACATGACTCCCACCTCTCCACACTGTCTTTGACAAGGGATGTGCATCCCTTGTCTGGATCCCCGAGATTGTCAAATGTCTCAACCATTAAGAATTGAAAGGAAGGGTTTTTTAAATTTCATCATGAGATGTGGGCGTTGCTGGCTAGGCCAGCACATGTTGCCCATCTCTATGATTTTGCAGATGAGCAGACTCCTCTTGGCCAGCCTGGGTTATGAAATGCAGAGACCCTTTGTATAGCTTTCTTTGAATTTATCCTGTGCAGCCCACAGGGGGTCATTAGTGGCTCCCCAGAGATAACAATGTGCAAGTTTCCCCGATATTGCCAGGTAGTTCCTTTGTTCCGGGGTTACAGACAGACATAGATTCAGCCATTTTAAGGATCTTTGTTTAGTTTTTAAAATTTTAGGAACAGCCAATGAGGATATCTATATTTTATAAAAATACACAGTATGAGGTCTTAGTCCCTCACAGGCCCCTCAGAGCTTTCCCCGGAATCTGTCCCAGAGCTAGAACTTTTCACTATATTTATTAAGGACTTGGATGAAGGATGGGAGAATTTTATATCCAAGTTTGCAGACAATAGAAACTAGGAAGTACATTAAGACATGCAGAGGGAACAGAAGGTGCAAAGGGACATAGACAAATTGTACAAAACAATAAAAACGAAGTTTCATGAAGGTGCGTGTGAAGTCATCACTCTGAACCCTAATGGTGAAAGACTAGGAGCTGTAGAGCAGCAGAGACTTGGGAAACCAAGTTTCCAAATTATTCATTGCCAGTTAACAAATACATTTAGAAATGAAAAAGGCAACTGAAATGTTGGTGTTTATCTCAAGAGGGTTAAGATTAGGGAGGTAGTGAAGCTTCAGCTGTACAGGGCCCTGGCCAGAACCCCTCTGGAATGTGGCAATATTCTGTTCCTGTGTTCCCAACAAGTCCTGCATACCTCACAGTTCCATAGGTAGCAAGGAGCCCGAGGCCTTAAATATTCTAGAAAATAAGACCTCTAATGTTCTATTTCCATTCTCCAGGATCTCAGTGTTGCCAATGCCAGAGCAAAATGTAGCAAAGTACAACACAAGCGGAGATAGCTGAAAGTTCATGCTACAGGGTAGAATGAGGAAAAGCCATGCCAGACAACTTAAAGTTTCAAGGTATGGTGACTCAGAGTCGCCAAGGAGAACAGGGTGAACCACAGCCCCTCAGTAAACAGTTCAGAGTGCATGGTTGCTGGGCTCTGTAATCCTTTAGTGAGTCGAGATCAGATTGAGAAACACAAGACTGCACAATGTTTCCATGTAACTTTATATATTAATATGTTTTGCTTCCTGAAGGCATTGAACTTAAAGTAAATTTTGCAGATATAATTTTTAACACAGGATAGGTCAATAGTGGTGGACATTTAAAGGGATATTTCAGAATACACAGAATAGATACATTCCAAGAAAGAAAAAATCCAAGGGGCGGATCCACTATCCGTGGTTAACGAACAAAGCTTAAGACAGGATCAAACTTAAAGAAATTGCATATAATTGCACAAGGATGGGTGGCAGGTCAGAAGATTGTACAGAATATAAAAAACAGCAAAGAATGACTAAAAGATTAATAAGGGGGGAAGAATTAGAGTACACGAGAAAGCTAGCTAGCTAGCTAGATAGCAAGAGTTTCTATAGATATTTAAATAAGAAAAAGTGAGTCTTGCTCCTATAGAAAGTGAGTCTGGAGAATTGATAGCGGAAAATAAGGAGATGACAGATGAATTGAACAGGTATTTTGCACCGGTCTTTACTATAGAGGATACAAGTAACATCCCAGAAATAGCTGTAAATCAGGAAATGAAAGGGAGGGAGGAACTCAGGAAAATTACAATCACCAGGAAAGTGGTATTTGGAAAGTTGTTGGAGCTGTGGGCTGACAAGTGCCCAGGACCTGATCGACTTCATCCAACGGTCTTAAAAGAAGTGATTAATGAGATAGCTGATGCGTTGATTTTAACTTTCCAAGATTCCCTAGATTCTGGAAATTCTGGTTCCATTAGATTGGAAAATAGAAAATGTAACTTCTTTATTCAAAAAGGGAGGGAGACAGAAAGCAGGAAACTACAGGCCAGTTAGCTTAACATCTGTCATAGGGAAAATGTTAGAAGCTATTAAAGATGCTATAGCAGAGCACTTGGAAAAATTCAACTCAATCAGGCAGAGTCAGCATGGTTTTGTGAAAGGGAAATCATGTTTAACCAATTTATTGGAGTTCTTTGAAGAAGTAGCATGTGCTGTGGATAAAGGGGAACTGGTGGATGTACTGTACTTAGATTTCCAGAAGGCATTTGATAAAGTGACACATCAAAGGTTATTGCAGAAAATAAAAGCTCATGGTGTAGGGGGTAACATATTAGCATGAAGACTGGCTAGCTAACAGGAAGCAGGGAATATACATAAATGGATTACTTTCTGATGGGCAACATGTAATGAGTGGTGTGTCACAGGGATCAGTGCGGGGGCCTCAACTCTTCACAATTTATATAAATAACTTGGATGAAGGGACCGAAGGTATAGTTGCTAAATTTGCTGATGACACAAAGATAGGTAGGAAAGTAAATTGTGAAGAGAACATAAGGAGGCTACAAGAAGATATCTGTGCTGCAGCTTTCTGCGGTCTTTCTCCATTTAAATAATATTCAGCTCCTCTATTCTTTCTGCCAAAGTACATAGCCTCACATTTTCCCACATTATATTCCATCTGCCAGGTTTTTGCCCACTCACTTAACCTGTCTATATCCCTTTGTAGACTTTGTGTCATCCTCACCACTTGCCTTCCCACCTATTTTTGTGTCATCCGCAAACTTGGCGATAGTACATTCACTTCACTCATCTAAATCATTAATATATATTGTAAATAATTGTGGCCCCAGCACTGATCCCCCTGGCACTCCACTAGTTACAGGGTGCCATCCTGAAAATTCCCCCCTTATCCTAACTCTCTGGGCAGAATTTTACGAGTCGCTGATGTCATCGCGCCCCATTTAAATTTTCAGGAAGGCGGGAGCGCAGCAAAATCAGCTGTGCGCCCGCCGACCTGACAATGGCCAATTGAGGCCATTGACAGGGTCAATTATATAATTAAAGGACCTGCCCGTCCAACCTTAAGGATGGCGGGCAGGTCAGGAGCCCCGGCGGGAAGTAGAAAAAACATGAAACCTCATCCACGGGCGGGATGAAGTCTCACGTAGGGTTTTTAAAATTTTAATAAAGATTTTGTAAAAATTTGTCACGAGGGGATATGTAAGGGAAATTTTTTATTTCTATTTTTAATATTTTTGAAAGTAGAGGCAGTCTCCCTGAGGCAGCACTTAGCCTCAGGGAGATGAGGGCGCTCTTTCATGCACGAAAGAGCGCACTCACGATTTCGGGAATCCCCTCCACTTGCACAGGGAGCGCATAGCGCTTCCCTGCGGACGTCATGCTGGGCGGGCCTTAATTGGCCCGCCCATGTAAAATGGCGCCGCGCCTCCCCTCGAGGGCGCTGATCAGAAGCGTGCCCATATGTGCCCGCCCATCAACTTCCCCCAGGCAGGGGAAAATTCAGCCCTCTGTCTTCTATTAGTTAGCCAGTCCTCTACCCATGCTCATATACTGCCCCCAACACCATGGCCTCTGATCTTATTAAGTAGCCTTATGTGCGGTACCTTATCAAACTCCTTTTGGAAATCCAGATGTATCTACTGGTTCCCTTTTATCTATCCTGCTTGTTACCTCCTCAAAGAATTCTAATAAATTTGTTAGGCATGATTTCCCCTTCATGAGCCATGCTGACTCTGCTGGATTAGATTATGTATTTCTAAATGCTCTGTTATTACATCCTTTATAATAGACTCCAACATTTTCCCAATGACAGATGTTAAACTAACTGGCCTATAGTTACCTGTTTTTTGTCTCCCTCCCTTTTTTGCCTAGGGGTGTTACATTGGCAGTTTTCCAATCCTCTGGGACTTTTCCAGAATCTAAGGATTCTTGGAAGATTACTACCAGTGCATCCTCTATCTCTGTGGCTACTTCCTTTAATATCCTAGGATCAACAGATACTCCCAGGTCAGGTGCAGAACGGGGTTAGATACAGAGTGAAGGTCCCTCTACACTGTCCCCATCAAACACTCCCAGGACAGGTACAGCACGGGGTTAGATACAGAGTAAAGCTCCCTCTACACTGTCCCCATCAAACACTCCCAGGACAGGTACAGCACGGGGTTAGATACAGAGTAAAGCTCCCTCTACACTGTCCCCATCAAACACTCCCAGGGCAGGTACAGCATGGGGTTAGATACAGAGTAAAGCTCCCTCTACACTGTCCCCATCAAACACTCCCAGGACAGGTACAGCACGGGGTTAGATACAGAGTAAAGCTCCCTCTACACCATCCCCATCAAACACTCCCAGGACAGGTACAGCACGGGGTTAGATACAGAGTAAAGCTCCCTCTACACCATCCCCATCAAACACTCCCAGGACAGGTACAGCACGGGGTTAGATACAGAGTAAAGCTCCCTCTACACCGTCTCCATCAAACACTCCCAGGTCAGGTACAGCACGGGGTTAGATACAGAGTAAAGCTCCCTCTACACTGTCCCCATCAAACACACCCAGGACAGGGACAACATGGGGTTAGATACAGAATAAAGCTCCCTCTACACCGTCCCCATCAAACACTCCCAGGACAGGGACAACATGGGGTTAGATACAGGGTTAATGAATGGTCTGTGGTTCAAAGAGACAGTGGGAAACAGTTTGCGCAGCATTTCAGGAATTTTTGTTGTTGCTGTTCTCTGAATATATGAATTGATTTGCAATGTGTTACTCTGTTACTAAAGGTGTTCATGATTTGAATACCACTTACCAAGTCACGTTTCAGCCTTTACCCTTGGAGAAACAGCGCAAGCCAGTCAAGAAGCGAGCCAAGGCAAAGTCTGCTCCCATGGAGACAATCAGCACCTATCGCAAAGATTTTCCTTTTCACACTCTCCAGTCAGCAACACCCAGGCCAGCAATACCGAGATGGGACAACCTGTATATTAACCGCAACCTGCCGTAAGAACCGCACATTAATGCCTGTTAACCCTTCACTCACAGAGCACACATGGCCTAGTCCTCACTGCCTGCGGGGAGCAGCTTCATCATTGGTCAGGGATCTGGTGGCAAATTCTGAGGCTATTTTTATTTTCCAGATAGTTCTTGATTTAATTAGTGTGGTTTGTCATAAATCTTCCCTTTCCCCATCCCCCAAAAACCATGGTTCCTGCCTCTTATTATTGTCACTCTTCCTAATTAAAGCCTTGAACACTGACCAGCTTTGAGAGGCTGAAAAAAGATATAAAAAACAGCAGCTTCTTTCCCTCTGCATCAAACTCCCACGTTAGCACTCACACCTTATCACACTGTGTCCATTGGTAAAACCCATCTACTTTTATAGAGAGCTGAGGACTCACACCCAAGTTGCAATTCTTAAATCAGTTTCCTGCTACTGGCAGTGTTGTAAGGATCGGGCTCAGGCATGATACACCCCATGGTTGAATAGTTTGTTGACACTGACTACACACTCAAGGGGAAACTGTGCCATAGCTGTAATGTCACTGGACGAATAAACCAGAGGCCCAGGCTGGTTCTCTGGGGCCATAGGTTCCAATCCCCTCACAGCAACTGGTGGATTTTAAATTCAATTAGTAAAAAAACAATGGAATTGAAAGCTAATCTCAGTAATGATGACCATGGAACTATCATCGATTGTTGTAAAAATCCACCTGGTTTACTAATGTCCTTTGGGGTACCTGGTCCGTCCTGTGACTCCAGACCCACAGCAATGTGGGTGTTATTGACCTCTGAAACAGTCTAGCAAGCTGCTTATTTCAAAGGCAATTAGGGATGGGCAACAAATGCTGGCTATGCCAGTGATGTCCACATCCCATGAAAGAATAAAAAAAACTCGTACCAAAATCCCATGTACCAGGGATGAAGATTTTATCTCTCTCAGCATAGGCAGTTATTTAAACTGGTACTGGGAAGATGCAAGTATTGCATTCAATTTATTGCTTAACTAGTTAAACTATTTGATATCACTATGGACCAACAGTAGAATGATATTTTTATTTTGAAACCTAATTAGTTAATTTAAACACAATAAAGATGGCATGGTTGGTAATGTGTTGCAGCTGTAGCATATGGGTGCTGATGGACACCAGTATGATCCTCAGCTCTGAGTTGATGAGCTGGAGGGTGGGGGGGTGGTGGGGGGGGGGTGGGGGTGGGGGGGCGGTGGGGGGGGGCGGTGGGGGGGGGTGGGGGGGGGTGGGGGGGGGTGGGGGGGGGGTGGGGGGGGGTGGGGGGGGGGTGGGGGGGGGGTGGGGGGGGGGTGGGGGGGGGGTGGGGGGGGGGTGGGGGGTGGGGGGGGGTGTGGGGGGGGGTGGGGGGGGGTGGGGGGGGGGTGGTGGGGGGTGGGGGGGGGGTGGTGGGGGGTGGGGGGGGGGTGGGGGGGGGGTGGGGGGGGGTGGGGGGGGGGTGGGGGGGGGTGGGGGGGGGGTGGGGGGGGGGTGGGGGGGGGTGGGGGGGGGGTGGGGGGGGGTGGGGGGGGGTGGGGGGGGTGGGGGGGGTGGTGGGGGGGGTGGGGGGGGTGGGGGGGGTGGGGGGGGTGGGAGAGAGACACATTGAGGGTGTGGTGATTGTGGAGATGAGCAGATAATCAAAAGATGTCACAGACAAAAGGGTCAAAGAGGTGTTTTGTCTGAGAAAGTGCTAATTAAGAATGGAGGACAGGATATTCAAAGTACAGCTCTTGAAGGCTGTATTGCCTGCCTCATGCCAGGGTGAAGGACATCTCAGGGTTGGAGAGGAACTTGGAATGTGAGGAGAAGGATTCCGTTTTTGTGATCCATGTGTGTGCCAATCATAAAGGTAGAACTAAGAAAGAGTTTTTCCTAAGGGAATGTGAGCAGCTAAGGGCTAAACTAAAAAGCAGAACCACAGAGGTAATAATCTCTGGATCATTACCTGAGCCATGAGCAAACTGGCATAGGGTAAATAAGATTAGAGAGATGAATTTGTGGCTCAAAGATTAGTGTGAGAGGAAGGGGTTTTCATTCATGGGACACTGCACCAGTTCTGGGGAAAATGGGAGCTTTACTGTTGGGACAGTCTTCACCTGAACCATGCTGGGACCAGAATACTAGCAAATCACATAATCAGAGCTATAGAGAGGGCTCTAAACTAAATAGTGGGGGTGGGGTTCACATGAAGGGAGTTTTGGAATGTTAAAGAGAAAGGACAAGACAATAGCGCAGGATAGTGATATGGGTAATGATAACCAGAGAGTGACTCCAGACCCACAGCTGGCAGACTGACCACCTGTTACTGGCTCTATAACTGAATGCGCACGGTATTTGTGAGGAGTTGGATGAATTGATAGTGCAAAAAGAAATAACTGATTATGATATGATCGACATTACAGAGACACGATTGCAAAGTGACCATCGCTGTGACCTGAATATTCGAGGGCATCTGACATTTTGGAAGGAAAGGAAAATGGGGGCGGGAGTGGCGTGAGTCTGTTAAAGGATGAAATCAATACAGTGTGAGAAATGATCTTGGTTCCAAGGATCAAAATGTAAAAACAGTTTGGGTGGAGATAAAGAATAGCAAAGGAAATGAGTCACTGGTGGGAGTGTTTACAGGATCCCTGACAATAGCTACACTGGTAGGGAAGCATTTAAGGAGATATTGCATAACTCTCAACAAAGATAAATTCCATTGAGAAAGAAAGACATTATGAGGAGGACACATCATCTGTGGCTAACTAAGGAAGTGAAAGATGATATCGATTGAAAGAAAAGGTGTACAATGCTGCAAAAAACAGTGGGTCGCCCAGAAGATTGGGAAAATTTTAGAATCAGCAAAGAATGACTTAAAAGGTAAAAATTGGAACATGAGAGAAAATTAATAACCAATATAAAAACAGATGTTAAAAGGAAGAGAGCAGTTAAAGTAAGAATTAGTCACTTAGAGTGACAGTGGGGAATTAATGGGAGAAAAAGAAATGGCAGGGAATTTGAACAAGTATTTTGAATCTGTCTTCACAGTGGAGGATACAGAAAACATTCCAAGAATAGAAGAAAATGAAGCAGAAGGGAAGGAGGAACTTAAAACAGTCACAATCATTTAAAAAAAAAGGTCTAAGGAAAACTAATGGGACTAAAGCTGCCAAGCCCCCAGGACCTGATGGCCTGCATCTTAGGGTTTTAAAAGAGTTGGCTGTAGAGATAGTGAATTGATTGCTTGTAATCATCTAAGATTCTGGAAACATAGAAACTAGGAGCAGGAGTAGGCCATTCGGCCCTTCGAGCCTGCTCCACCATTCATTATGATCATGGCTGATCATCCAACTCAATAATCTGCTCTCGCTTTCTCCCCATATCCTTTGATCCCTTTCGCCCCAAGAGCTATATCTAACTCCTTCTTGAAAACATAAAATGTTTTGGCCTCAACTACTTTCTGTGGTAACGAATTCCACAGGCTCACCACTCTCTGGGTGAAGAAATTTCTCCTCATCTCAGTGCTAAATGGTCTACCCCTTATCCTCAGACTGTGACCCCTGGTTCTGGACTCCCCCACCATTGGGAACATCCTTCCTGCATCTACCCTGTCTAGTCCTGTTAGAATTTTATAGGTTTCTATGAGATCCCCCCTCATTCTTCTGAACTCCAGAGAATATAATCCTAACCGACTCAATCTCTCCTCATATGTTAGTCCCGCCATCCCAGGAAAGGTCCCAGAGGATTGGAAAATAGCAAATGCAACGCCATTATTTGAGAAAGGAGGGAGATGGAAAGCAGGAAACTAGAGACAATTTAGTCTGACATCTGGCATTGGGAAAATGCTAGATCCATTATTAAAGAGTAGTTGAAGGACATTTTAAAAATCATAATATATCACAATATAATCGGGCAGATTCAACATGGTTTTGTGAAAGGGAATTGTGTTTGACAAATTTAGAGTTCTTTGAGGATGTAACAAGTAGGGTGGATAAAGGGGAACCTGTAGATGTAGTGTATTCGGATTTCCAAAAGTTATTTGCTAAGGTGCCACATAAATTGGTACGCAAGATAAGACCTCCAAGGTGTTGGGGGTGATATATTAGCACGGATAGAGGATTGGCTAACAGGAGACAGAGTTGGGATAAATGGGTCATTTTCAGGTTGGCAAACTGTAACTAGTGGAGTGCCACAGGGATCAGTGCTGGGGCCACAACTATTTACAATCTATATAAATCGCTTGGATGAAGGGGTTAATTGTATTGTAGCCAAATTTGCTGATGATACAAAGAAAGATAGGAAGGCAAGTTGTGTGGAGAGTACAGAGTCTTCAAAGGGATATCGATAGGTTACGTGAGTGGGCAAAATAACGGTGGATGTGTAATGATAATGAAGGAAAAACACCGAAATGCGTCCGGAAATATTGGACTTTAAAAATAAGATCCGAGTTTTTAAAACATGCCCTCAAGCCACTGGCTGGAATACTGCAGGGTGACTATCTGAGAGGTAATGGAACTCCACCCTGTTGCCAGACAAGGTACTTCTAAAGACATCCTGAAACTAATTATTCTTTCCAGTAGAGACAATGGGACATAATGGGAAATGAGCATCATCTCATCAGAAATCCTGTCAGCAAAGCCCAGACAGATCTGTGAATTTGTTTCCTACTTGGAATATACAAAGGAGGGGTTCAAAGTGAGCTGAAACGCTGGCCTGGTGTCTGTCCGGTGGGTGTTCTGAGACAGAGTAAGTGCTGGAAGTTTGAATCAGGAATAACAGCCACACACACTACCCCTGAAAATCACTAATTTGCAGGTATCCCGATCTCTCTCCCTCTCTACTGGAGTCAACACTACTGGAACCTCGAAACCAACAATGTGTTTTATCCTTTCTTGCCTTTAGTAGTTGACAAACTTACTCTTGCCTTTAACTCAAGAAAGTCTGATTAAATTGGCTCCTTCAAAACCAGAATGATTGGGTCTGGGGAAAAAGGCATCTGCAAAAGGGATTCTTTTTAGATTAAATCTTGTGACCAACAGAAGGGGGGTGGGTGCTGAATAAAGACGGATCCAGTTCATCCCCCCTCACCCGGGGCATAACAATTTGGGGGTGACCCAGCCAGATGGTAACAAATTGAGGGGTCTGACCTGGATCAACAACTTTGGGGAACCTCACCTGGAAGTGGCCGTAACAGATCGGAGCACTCGTCCAGGATTAGAACAAATTGGGGACTCGAAATCTGGAATATTTCTTCCCACAAACAAAGTGAATGAATTAGAGTGGGGGAAGTAAATTGTCCTTCTGAAATCAATTTTTCAGAAAGTGCAAAATGTCTTTCTTGAGTCTATGCTACTGAACTGTTAAAATGTCCACGTTTGATGCCAGTACCTTTCTAGCAGAACCAGAAGCAGTTACTTTTGAGGATCTAAAAGTTCTGTCCCTCGAACAGTTAAGAGTTAGCGAGGCTTTTAGGATTATAGTTTCGAGCAAAAGCCAGAAAACCTGAAATTCTAAAAGGGTCTGCAGGTGGAAAGTGAGGACAATGAAACGGAGAGCATAGCATTAGAGAGATTAAAATTGGAGAAGTGGGGATTAGAATTTCAGGAGAGAGGAAAGGGAATTTCAGAAAAGGGCACAAAGGGAAGAGAGAGAATTTCAGGAGGGAGACAAAGAGAAGGGAGTTTCAACTAAAACGGCTTGAACGGAGGAGCTGGGTCCATTGAAGACACCACTAGCTCGGACTTAAGGATTGAGGCAACGCAGTTTGCTCATCTAATCCCTAAATTGATGAAGCAGAGGTAGAAGCCGCCTTTATCCTTTTATTCCCCCGACATTTCTCCCTCTCCCATGGGTGCTCAGTTTCCTATCACTCTCTCCACCCCCTATCCTTCCCAATTGGTTGGGGGTGACAAGGGGAGGATCTCTTCTAGAACAAGGGTTTGTGGATCAACTCAATTGTCGACCAGTGTGGTTGCCTGCCTGGCCCCTGTGACCCGCTCCTCCTCTAGGTTATTGGAAAGGGTAGAAAGTTTTTAAACTCTTCAAGGAGAATTATTGCATGGAGGTTTTCGTAGGTGATTTCTGTTGTAAGTGCCCGCACGCATTGGTCAAAAGCGAGTTGCTTAAGCCTTTCAAATTCCAGGTACATCTGCTCAGGCTGTTTCCTGAGGGTACAGATTTAGCACAGCAATTAAAAGTGGCCAGTCCAACAGTGGTCCCTATTACTGCAGAGTAAGCTTTCAGAGAAGGGCCCACAAGGTTCACTCCCTCCTGCCTGAGGAAAGTTGCACTGACTATGAGGCAGTAAAAAGGGTTATACTAAGTGCGTACCAGTTAGTGCCAGAGGCGTACAGTCAGAGATTCCGTACCCTCAGGAAACAGCCTGATCAGAGGCACCTGGAATCTGAAAGGCCGACAGACTTGCCAAGACCAGAACCTTCCAGCCAGGAGACTACGTTTTGGGGCTCCTACCAATACCAGATGAACCCTTACAGGCCCAGTTCAGAGGCCCCGATAGAGTAGCAAAGCAACTCGGGAAAGTGAACTATCCAATTGAGACCCCAGGTCAGGGGGGAAAGGCAAAGGCTGTGTCATGTCAACATGATAAAGCCATATCACAGCCAAGAAGGAGACAAATAGCAGTCTATCCCATAGCCACCGACCTGGAGCGGGAGGGTAGCAGTGGGGATGAATTGGAGGGAGATGTGGGTGAGGCCCACACTGAACCCCCTCCTACCCAGCTAACCAATACAGAAATACTAGACAACTTAGACTCCTTGTTCTCCCACCTAGGTGCAGAACAGTGAGACAACCTGACAAAGCTGCTCATTACATTTGAAGGCTTTTGCAGAGACGCGCCAGGCTGCACCACATTAGCTCTGCATGATGTGGATGTGGGAGAGGCCCCTCCCATAAAGCAACATCCATACTGTCTCAGCCCAGAGAAGCTGGCCCAGGTCTGGGAGGAGGTTAGCTACACGCTGCAGCACTAACTAATAGAGCCGAGCAACAGTAACTGGAGCTCCCCAGTTGTGCTGGTGTCCAAGCCGGACGGCTCCTCAAGGTTCTACGCTGACTGCCGAAAAGTTAATGCAGTGACCCGAGCTGACTCCTACTCTACACCCCGGCTGGAAGACGGCATAGAGAGGGTAGGTAAAGCAGCCTATATCACAAAGATAGATTCACTCAAGCAACACTGACAGGTTCCCTTGGCGGCCCAGGCAAAGGAAATCTCTGCTTTCATAGCTCCAGACAGGTTATATCAGTGTTGAGCTATGCCCTTCAGACTCTGAAACGCCCCAGCTCCCTTCCAAAGGGAGGGAACCAGGTAGTGGTGGGCAATAACCTGGACAACCTCCTAGTGTACAGCGACACCGGGGGGAAACCACGTAGATCAACTGGAAGCTCTCTTCCTGAGAGTACAGTCAGCTGACCTAGTGGTCAACCTCGCAAAGAGCAAGTTCGCTAAAGTGACCTGTCCAGGACATGTAATAGGTCAAGGACAGATGCTGCCAAAGTACTAGCCGTAGCTCAGTTCCCCATTCTCATCACAAAACGGGAAATCATGAGGTTCTTGGGGATGTGTGGGTTCTACTGCAAGTTTGTCCCAAACTTTAGCACAGTAGCCTCTCTGCTGACAGACCTACTACAGAAAAAAGCAGAGGTAGTATGGACCGAGAAATGCCAGACAGCCTTTGAAAAGCTGAAGGCCATTTTAATAGGCGAGTCTGTGCTTGCAGCTCCAGACTTTGATCAGGCATTTCAAGTAGCCATTGATGCAAATGACATTGGGGTAGGGACTGTTCTCTTATAGGGGGACAAATCTGGAGTAGAGAAACCAATCGGGTACTTCTCTTAAAAAGCTCAACAGGCACCAGAGATGGTTCTCCATTGCAGAGAAGGAAACCCTCTGTTTATTACTGGCCCTCAGACACTTTGAGATACATGTCCAAAATGGGTACAGAGAGACCACCATCTATACCGACCACGATACCACAATCCGTTAACTTTTGTTGAAATGTCTATGACACAGGATGCCAGGTTATTCCATCGGAGTTTGTTTCTCCAGCCGCACCACCTAAAAATCACCCACATTCCTGGGAAATCAAATGTGATTGTGGACGCCCTGTCCAGAACTTAAAGGAGCCCAGTTAGGACTACAAAAGATAAACTGGCCATTGCTAAAGGAATGAATGTGTGTATGAATGTTTTGTTGTTAAGTTTTTCCCCCTCCCCCCACTTTTTTTGTAATGAAATGAGAATAAACCTCCTTTCATTCTGGGAAGGAGGGGAAGTGTCATGATAATGAAGGAAAAACACCAAATTGTATCTGGAAATACTGGACTTTAAAAAGACCTGGGTTTTTAAAACATGCCCACAAGCCACTGACTGGAATGCTGCAGGGTGACTACCTAGGAGGTAATGGAACCCCACCCTGTGGCCAGACAAGGTACTTCTAAAGACATCCTGAAACTAATTGCTCCCTCCAGTAGATACAATAGGACATAATGGGAGATGAGTATCATCTCATCAAGAAATCCTGTGAGCAAAGCCTAGGCAGATTTGTGAATTCTCTTCCCACTTGGAATATATAAAGAAGGGGTTAAAAGTGAACTGAAAAGCTGCCCCGGGGTCTGTCTGTTGGTGGGTGTTCTAAGAGAGCAAGTGCTGGAAGTTTGACTCAGAAGTAACAGTCACACACAGCACCCCATTTTGAAGGTATCCCAATCTCTCTTCCTCTCTACCTAATTCAGCACTACGAGAACCTCAAAACCAACTATTCGTCTACTGGAGTCAACATTACTGGAACCTCTAAAACGACTATTTGTCCCCTGGAGTCAATTCTACTGGAATCTCTAATCACAACACTCAATCACCTACTCCCCACAAATCAAGAACTGTTCTGTGTACCTTTTTTTAATACATATTCACTTAATTCAAGCTAAATTCTTACTGTTAACCTGTATGACCGTAAATGCATGTGTTTTATACTTTCTTGCCTTCAGTAGTTAACAAACTTACTCTTACCTTTAACTCAAGAAAGTCTGATTAAATTGGCTCCTTCAAAACCAGAACGATTGGGTCTGGGGAAAAAGATATCCACGAAAGGGATCCTTTTTAAATTAAATCTTGTTGCGACCAACAAAGGGGGGCAAGGGGGAGGGGAAGGGGGGAGCTGAATAAAGACAGGGATCCAGTTCATCCCTCCTCACCTGGGGCATAAAAATTTGGGGGTCTCCCAGCCAGATGGTGACAAATTGAGGGGTCTCACCTGGATCAACAACCTTGGGGAACCTCACCTGGGAGTGGGTCATAACAGATGGAATGTAATGTGGGGTTGTCCACTTACGCAGGAAGAATAGAGAAGCAGAATATTATTTAAATGGAAAGAGACTGCAGAATGCTGGGGTACAGAAGGATCTGGGTGTTTTTGTACATGAATCACAAAAAGTTAACATGCAGGTAATGAGGAAGGCAAATGGAACGTTGGCCTTTAGTGCAAGGGGGAATGGAGTACAAGAGTAGTGAAGTCTTGCTACAACTGTACAGGGCATTGGTGAGACTGCACCTGGACCAGTTTAGAGAAGATTCACCAGGCTGATTCCTGGGATGAAGGGATTGTCTTATGAGGAAAGCTTGGACATGTGGACCTTTTACTCTTGGAGTTTAGAAGAATAGGAGGTGATTTTATTGAAACATAGGATTCTGAGGGGACCTGACAGGGGGCACAGTTTAAAAAAAGGGGTCTCCTATTTAAGACTGAGATGAGGAATTTCTTCTCGGGGATGTTAGTCTTTGGAATTCTCTTCTCCAGAGAGCAGTGGAGGTTGGGTCAGGGTCATTGAATATATTCAAAGCTGAGTTAGACAGATTTTTGACAAGAGAGTCAAGGGTTATGGGAGACAGGCAGGAAAGTGGAGTTAAGGGCACAATCAGATCAGCCATGATTTCAATGGTGGAGCAGACTCGATGGGCTGAATGGCCTACTCCTGCTCCTATTTCTTATGATCTTAATGCAGGTGAAACAGCAATTTACTTGTACTTCTTTCAATTTGGTATTCACTGCTCACAATGTGGTCTCCTCAACACTGGGGAAACCAATCACAGCCTGGGTGACTGAATAACAGAACACTTCTGTTCATTTCGCAAGCATGACCACAAGATTCCAGTCACCTGTCATTTTAATTCTCTGCCTTGCTCCCACTGACCTCTCTGTCCTTGACCTCCTACGCTGTTCCAATGAAACTTAGTGTAAACTCAAGGAACTGCACCTCACCTTTTAGATGGACACTTTACACCTTCTGAACTTAATGCTGAGTTCAACAATTTTGCATCGTAACTTCTGGCCCCATTTTGTTTGCTTTTCCTTTGCTCTCAGAGAACAACTATTCAGGATTCTGCCATTTACACCTCCTCAAGACACATCTATTGTTTATTTACTTGTCCCATGATCATCTCCTATGGCTATTTAACGTTTCCTGCCTTCTACCCTCTAACAGACTTTCCTTTGTTCTTTTTCCACCTTTTCACTTGTTCAAAACCATTTCTAACTCTAAAGAGTCATAAGGACTCGAAACGTTGACTGTTTTTTCCCTCTCCACAGATGCTGTTAGGTCTGCTGAGGTTTTCCAGCATTTTCTGTTTTTGTTTCAGATTTCCAGCATCAGTATTTTATCTAACTTTTCCCAGTTCTAATGAAAAGTTATTGACCTAAAACATTACCTGTGGAGTATTTCCAGCATTTACTGTTTTAATTAATTGTCCTTTTCCCACAATCAGGGCTATGGATCCCCTCCTCTCCTGAAGGTGTTGACTCTCAGTAGGGTATAGGTCCTGCCCACCACCCCCACCCAAAGGTGCTGACTCTCCTTGGGTAAGGGTCCCCTCGGCTTATGAAGGTGCTGACTCTCGCTTAAAGGGTTATGAATCTATAGAATTCTCTTCTGCAAAGTTTATGAATGCTCCATTGTTGAGTATATTTAAGTCTGAGATGGACAGACAGAATTTTGGTCTCTCGGTGAATCGAGGAACACGGAGAGTGGCCAGGAAGGTGGAGTTGAGGCCAAAGATCAGCCATGATCATATTGAATGGTGGAACAGGCTCAAGGAACGATATGGTCTGCTTCTGGTCCTATTTTTTTCCCTGAGTATTCCAGAATGTGTGATGGTGATGAATTAACTTTTGACCCATGAGGGGGATGAACCCAGGAACTGGGGTGAAAAGTGTCACCTTGTACTGATCTGAGGGGTTGGAATGTGCAACCTTATGGCAGAGGTGATCTGTTCCAGTGCTGTGTCCCTGGCATCAATGGGACATGTGGGAGGGGAGAGGTTAGTTAAGTCACACCGTGGGTGATACTTCACCTTATGGAGTTTGCTCTATTGCCTTAAGGAGTTGCAGGCAAATTTCCCTGAAATTGGCAGGGTGTGTAGAGTGACACAATGGCCCTACTTCTTTTGAATTGTCGTGGAATGTACTTCTAAGCTAAAGATGCTATGTAAATACAAGTTGTTGTTGTAGGAAGGCAATAGACCTGACGTCCTTAACTCAACTCAACACATGTTTTCTCGTCTCTCCACAGTGCGGAATTCAGCACAACTCAGAGAGAATCATACATTGGCTGGGACACTAGTCTATACCCGCGTCCTAATCCAGCCACTTTCAGGGAGGTGCTGTCAGAAAGAGAAGGGACCATTGATACCGACACAGTGACAAAGGTAACTCCTCTCAATCAACCCCTCTCAGATTGCAAGCCTGGAGTTACATGCAGCCCTAACAGGGTAAGGATGGCAGGTTACACTTCCTGCAGGACATGAACCACAATCTTCAATCTTCAATCTTCAATCTCCGGGACCTGAATTCAAACACATCCCAGAGGTGGGTTTCAGCTAGAAAGGATTGTGATAATACAACATATTCTCGGGGAACTTCAGGTAGGTCACATAGGAAGGTCCTGAAGTCTGCTGCTTTCATGTCTAACGATTTCATGTGCTGGCCTTTGCACAGGTTTCAGGACCTGTATTCCATCAGATCCTCTCCAGGGAGGATGAAGTCTAGTATTTTTCCTTCAGTTCCTGCTACCCTTGAGATTGATCATAGACTTTTGCCCTGTCCTGCCAGTCCCTGAATTCACTAATTTGGAAATTGTAAACCAATGGTATCCTGCACAGATTCACTAAGCAAAATTCAGAAATCCTGCATCAAGGAAAGGTCATTCTGCCCATAAATGTCACTCCTTCTATATTCCACATACAATCTCCCTGGTCATGGACTTTATCCCACCCATTTAACCCCAATATATCCATGAAACAATCCTTATGATGGATGTCAATATTGAACAGTCTCTTCTTACACAATAGCAATGATCTTCCCTCTCTCACAGCATCAACTGTGCAGGGATTTTCACATCCTTCCACATATTTAATCAGCTCATTGTCACCTCCGTACCCAGGTATTTCTCCAGTTCCTCTTTGACAATTCATTGGCAGTTACCGACAGTCCACTTCCTTCCTCACTCTGCACAATGTTTCTTTGGCGAATGCAGTATAATTTTCTGTACTTTATCTCCCCCTCAGCTTACGTATCATTGACACCGTTCACTAAACCACAAGAGCTCAGCTGACCCAGGACAATGCAGAGTCCTTGTGGTGGCAAATTTTATGGTGGAACAGCCTATAAAAACTCCTTCAAGTCCTGGGAGACAAAGACCAGGGTGCACCATGGCGACCCTCATGATGGAGCCTACATACCTCCTCCAGTAAGCAGCCACGTGGTTTAGATAGTGAGTAAAGCTCCCTCTACACTGTCCCCAACAAACACTCCCAGGACAGGTACAGCACGGGGTTAGATACAGAGTAAAGCTCCCTCTACACTGTCCCCATCAAACACTCCCAGGACAGGTACAGCACGGGGTTAGATACAGAGTAAAGCTCCCTCTACACTGTCCCCATCAAACACTCCCAGGACAGGTACAGCATGGAGTTAGATACAGAGTAAAGCTCCCTCTACACTGTCCCCATCAAACACTCCCAGGACAGGTACAGCATGGGGTTAGATACAGAGTAAAGCTCCCTCTACACTGTCCCCATCAAACACTCCCAGGACAGGTACAGCACGGGGTTAGATACAGAGTAAAGCTCCCTCTATATTGAACAATTGGGTCTTGATTCCCACATCAGGAAATTATCTCCTACTACACCAATGATACATTTACATTTGCCACAGTTGGCATTCCTTAGCCTTGTGTGAGGTTATTGATTTTTGACCAGTGTCCCTGTTGTGTTGTCCTCTGTGCTGTTATCTCAAAACTATTTCTGATTGGACCATGGTCCTTTAGAAAATTGGTGATTTTGGTTAAAATTCATTCTGCTTTTTTTTAAGCTTTATGATATGGGCATTACTGGCAAGACTATGATATGTTGTCCTAAGTGCCCTTCAGGAGGTTGTGGTCAACCACCTTCTTGAACAACTGAGTAACAAGGGCAATTAGGGATGGGCATTAAATGCTGGCCTAGCCAGTGATGCCCAGATCAAAGGAACGAATAACAAAAAAACTTTCATACAACCACATTGTGGATCGGGCGTCACCTATACACCAGACCGGGTAAGGACAGCAAATTTCCTTCCCTAAAGGACATTGGTGAACCAGATAGTTTGTTACATGTGCACCATTACTGATACTGGATTTTTAATTCTAGATTTAATGAATGAATTGAATCTAAATTTCCCATATGTTATGGTGGTTTTGAACTTATGTCTCTAGATCATTAATCCTGCCCTCTGAATTACTAGTCTAATAATATAAGCACCATGTTACCATCCCCACTGAGGATGTAACTCTAATGTCAGTACTTCTGTTAACAGGGAAAGATTGAAAATACAACAATCACCAAACAAGATTTCACTCCGAAAGATTACTGCAAGCCAATGGGTTCAGCTGGCCAGCAAAAGGGCAGTGCCACCATCCAGAGAGAAGCTTCTAGGCAACAAGGCTACACCAGCACCTTGGCGTATTCACCACGGTACTTGCTGTTCTCACCTCAGTTCCATAGATGCATGGATTTGTTAAGGGAAGGTCATGTCTGAATGACTTATTGAACTTTTTGAGGAAGTAACATTTGTCATAATCTACGTGGATTTTAATAATGCTTTTGACAGGGTCCCACAACATACGAATTAGGTGGGAGTAGGCCACTCAGCCCCTCAAGTCTGCTGTGCCTTTCAATAAGATCATGGCTGATCTCCACATTCCCATCTACCCCTGATAACCTTTCACCCCCTTGCTTACCAAGAATCTGCCTAGGTCTGCCTGATTCAATGAAGAGTACAGGAGGGCATGCCAGGAGCAGCACCAGGCAGACCTAAAAACAAGGTGGCAACCTGGTAAAGCTACAACACAGGACTACTTGCATGCCAACCAGCGTAAGCAGCAAGCGACAGACAGGGCTAAGTGATTCCACAACCAACAGATCGGATCTAAGCCCTGCAGCCTGCCACATCCAGTTGTGAATGGTGGTGGACAATTAAATAACTCATTGGAGGAGGAGACAGATCCACAAATATCCCCATCCTCAATGATGGGGGAGCCCTGCACATCAGTGCAAAAGACAAGGCTGATCACAACCATCTTCAGCCAGAAGTGCCGAGTGGATGATTCATCTCGACCTCCTCCGGAGGTCCCCAGCATCACAGATGCCAGTATTCAGCCAATTCGATTCACTTCATGAAACAGCTGAAGGCACTGGTTACTGCCAAGTCTATGGGCCCTGACAATATTCCAGCAATAGTACTGAAGACTTGTGCCCCAAACTTGCTGCACCCCTAGCCAAGCTGTTCCAGTACAGCTACAACACTGGCATCCACCTGTCAAGGTGGAAAATTGCACAATTATGTCCTATACGTAAAAAGAGGGACAAATCCAACCCGGCCAATTAATGCCCCATTAGAGTCTACTCTCGATAATCAGCAAAGTAATGGAGGGGTCATAAACAGTGCTATCAAGCTGCAATTACTTAGCAATAACCTGCTCACTGATGTTCAATTTGGGTTTGCTAGGGTCACCCCCACTCCTGACCTCATTACAGCCTTGGTTCGAACATGGACAAAAAAAGCTGAACTCGTGAGGTGAGAGTGACTGCCCTTGACATCAAGGAGCCCTAGCAAAACTGGAGTCCATGGGAATCGGGGAAAAATCTCTGCTGGTTGGAGTCATGCCTAGCACAAAGGAAGATGATTGTGGTTGTTGGAGGTCAGTCATCTCAGCTCCAGGACATCACTGCAGGAGTTCCTCAGGGTAGTGTCCTAGGTCCAACCATCTTCAGCTGCTTCATCAATGACCTTCCTTCCATCATAAGGTCTGAAGTGGGGATGTTCGCTGATGATTGCACAATGTTCAGCATCATTCATGACTCCTCAGATACTGAAGCAGTCCATGTCCAAATGCAGCAAGACCTGGACAATATCCAGGCTTGGGCTGACAAGTGACAAGTAACATTCGTGCCACACAAGTGCCATGCAATGACTACCTCCAACAAGAGAGAATCTAACCATTACCCATGATGTTCAATGGCATTACCATCACTGGATCCTCCACTATCAACATCCCATTGACCAGAAACTGAACTGGACCAGCCATATAAATACTGTAGCTACAAGAGCAGGTCAGAGGCTGGGAATCTTGTGGCAAGTAACTCACCTCCTGACTCCCCAAAGCCTGTCCACCATCTACAAGGCACAAGTCAGGAGTGTGATGGAATACTCCCCATTTGCCTGAATGAATGCAGCTCCCACAACACTCAAGAAGCTGGACACCATCCAGGCCAAAACAGCCCCGCTTGATTGACACACCATCCACAAACATTCACTCCCTCCACCACAAACACACAGTAGCAGCAGTGTGTACCATCTACAAGATGCACTGCAGGGACTCACCAAGGCTCCTTAGACAGCACCTTCCAAACTGACTACCACCTCTGAGGAAAAGGGCAGCAGATAGATGGGAACACCACCACCTGGAAGTTCCCCTCCAAGCCACTCACCATCCTGACTTGGAAATATATCGCCGTTCCTTCACTGTCGCTGGGTCAAAATCCTGGAACTCCCTCCCTCACAGCACTGTGGGTGTACCTACACCACATGGACTGCAGCGGTTCAAGAAGGCAGCTCACCACCACCTTCTCAAGGGCAATTAGAGATGGGCAATAAATGCTGGTCTAGCTGGCGATGCCCACATTCCATGAATGAATAATAAAAAAAAAAATTGGTAAATTGGATCTAAGATTGACTCAAAGCAAAGGACTAGTTTTTGAAATGGGATGGCTGTTTCCAGTGGGGTTCTGCAGGGCTCAGGACTAGGTCCCTTGCTCTTTGTGGTGTATTTCAATGAGTTGGACTTAAATATAGGGGGCAGGGTTCAGAAGTTTGCAGACAATGTAAAAGAATTGGCCTTGTGGCTGATAGTGAGGAAGAAAACTGTAGACCGCACGATATCAATGGACAGTAAAGTGGCAAATGAATTCAATCCGGAGAAGTGAGAGATAATGTACTTGGGAAAGACAAACAAGGCAAGGGAATGCACAGAAAAGGTAGGTTTCTGAGAAATGTAGAGGAATAGAGAGACCTTAGAGTGCATGTCCACAAATTCCTGAAGGTAACTGGGCAGATATATAAGGGGATACTTTCTTTTATTAGCCGAAGCAGGGAAGTTATCTAGAAGTGCATGAAACACTAGTTAGGCCACAGCAAGAGTACTGTCTACAGTTCTGAACACTGCATTATAGGAAGGATGTGAACACGCTAGAGAGTGTACAGAGGAGATTTGTGAGGATGTTGCCAGGAAATGAATATTTTAGTGATGAGGAAAGATTGGATACACTGATTTATTTGGAACAGAGGAGGCTGAAGAGAGATTTCATTGAAATATATAAAATTGAGGCCTAAATAGGAAGGACCTATTTCCATGAGCAGAGAGGTCCAGAACAGGGGCACAAAGTTAAAGTTATTAGCGGGATTAGGGGTGGGCTTATGGCAGCCTCTCGACCTCTGGGCCAGAAGGTCCAAGTTCAAGTCCCATTCCAGGACTTGATGGTCAGGGAAGGTGTGTGCATAATGTGACCAAACAGGTTGATTACCAGGCTCCAAATCCTTTCAATACAGCTGATGGCACACAGTAAGAACGGGAGAGTTTCCTGGCCAGCCAAACTGCAGATGGCAATGGCAAACCACCTCAGTACTTAGCCAAGCATAATCATGGACCAATTCAATGGCAGTTCATGGTTGCTAATGCCTTCTTAGGATATGGTACTGAAAGGAGGATTAGAGGGAAGTTAAGTAATCTTTTTCACCCAGAAATGGTGGGATTCTGGTGCTCATTGCTTGAAAGGGTGATAGAAACCCTCATTACATTAAAAAAAAATCTTGGTTATGCATTTAAGATGCCATAACTTACAGGGCTACAGACCAACAGCTGAAAATTGGGATTAGTCTAAATTGTTTTTTTTCTTGGCTGGCACAGAAAGAAAGAGCTTTTAAGTGTTCCGGAAATCGGTGATAGCAACTGCACTTTGTTTACTGCAGGTGCACCCTTTTCCATTAAAGTGTGACCATCTTTGTCCTGGGCACAGAACGATTAAACTATTATTGTTCTTTCAGTCAATTTACAACTTCCAAACTTTCCATGGTATGCCACTGAGAATTGGAATCTTTGGTTCAATTGGGAGTACTCTTGTCTCTGATCAGACTGGGTTTAAGTCTTGTTCAACTTATCTATTTGGACATTATAGATCCAATAGCAATCATTGAAACCCAGGGAATTCTCCTCTTGTCCCAGCCAACAGTCTTCTCAAGTAGCAGAAAGCTCAGATGTTTGTGGAAGTCCCGGTGTGCAGCATGTTACATTTGCCTACAAAACAGCTACTTCGCTCCAATCGAGTCCGTTGTTCATGAAATCCTTTGATATTACTGAGGTGGCATAATGTGTGTAGAACTGGGTGATAAATACTCATGTAAGGAATCAGTACAATGGGACTAATTACAGACAAATCTACAATTTAAAAAAATATGGGATCCTGGGCTTTATAAATAGAGGCCTAGAATACAAAAGCAAGGAAAGTGCACTGAACCTTCATAAAACATTAGTTTGACCACAGCTGGACTATTGTGGCCAATTCGGTGTACCTTACTTTAGGAAGCATGTTAGAGCTTTGAGAGAGTGTAGAGATTTACTAGAATGGTACGAGGGACTTCAGTTATATGGAGAGAGATGAGAAGCTGGGATTGCTCTCCTCAGAACAGATAAAGAGGAGATTTGTTAGAGATGTTCAAAATCATGAATGGTTTTGATAGAATAAATAAGGAGAAACTATTTCCACTGGTAGGATGGTTGGTAAACAGGGGACACAGAATTAATGTAATTGGCACAAAACAGAGGGCAGATGGGAATTTTATTACATAACAAATTGAGATGATCTAGAATGTCCTGCGCGAGAGGTGGAAGCGGATTCAGTAATAACTTTCTAAAGATTAAATTTTCAGGGATTTAGGGAAAGGATAATGGAGTGGGACTAACTGATAGCTTTTTCAGAGTTCGCACATGTATGATGGACTGAATGGTATGTACTGTATCATTCTATGATGTATCTATTCTATGTTCTTATGAAAATGCCTATAAAATCTTGAATAGTGAATCTCTTCCACTTTCCCAGTCCACCCCACCTCCCTGTGTGCGGATTGCAAGTCTACCTACTTCAGCAGCACCTCAAGGGTATGAAGATCCGCTCTAGACCCGTGTCCATCACCACATAATGATACCACAACCAGAGCCAGTGTGTCCCAACTGGAGTCGTCATAATACAGCAATGTGAAACACCAAAGCAGCTTTCAATTCACCAGCGCCTATTCAAAAAAACTAAAAAGATAAGACAGCCATCTGCCTTAGGTCATCATCACTGGGTCAGTGTCTGGAATTCCCTACCCTGTAAGTACTTAGAGTACCTTCACCTGCAGACTTCGGTGGGTCGACCACCACCTTTATCGGGTAATGGAGATGGGCAATCAATGCTGGCATTTTCAGTGGTGTTTGCCAGCTGAATCCAGTTATTTCCTGTTGAGGATGATGGATGCCATTTATTCAGGACTTTCATCTTGTGGATATTTGTTGGTGCTGCCTGTAGCTTCTGACACACTGCACCTGTTGATTTCGAGCTGATCAATTAATATATTTGGTATTGAGATTCTTTATATTATATACTTGCTGTTTCACTGTGATGCTCCAGGTTGGTGAGCTCACTCACTGATGATTAATTAAAACCATTTACTACCATTTTGTATTGTTCAAAATGTTTTTTTTTCCCTCGCTATTTAATTTATAAGGCCACTCTTTGACTGAATCCTAAAATTACCCAGTGCCTGAATACTCATCGACTGAAGCATCCCATTACTGACCTGACCTTGCAGTTCCAGTTGCAGAATTCAGTGAAATAGCTGATATATTTCATTACCCCTCGTCAGGACACTGTCTCACAAAATGAAATGCTTGGATAGGTTAGATATTTGCTGGGTCTGACACTTTGTCTTTCTTTGGGCAAGACCAGCCAATCATTCAAACTACAGGAACTCAAGTTAAATATTTGGGAGTATGGCGGGGGGGGGGGAAGCCTACAGTTCTTGACCCAATTGAGTTGTGGAATATGTTACCAGAGAAGGTTTCTGAAGTGAATGGTGTTAAATCTGCTCAAGCAGGGATGAGACACATGGTGGGGAAGTGAATCTAATTTATCAAGAGGACTGTCGGTGTTACCCTGAAAATTCTTACAATGCCTTCACTGTATTTTAAGGACATAAGCAGAATCCGGTTTTCGTATCTACCTTCAATTTGACTTGATAAGAGTTAGTTCTGTCTAATGTTCCTGTTGAAGTTTACCTGCTATTATTGACAAAGTACCTCCAACACTAACAGATTCTTTAAGAGTCTTATATGCTTCAATTAATTACTACACATTACTCTAAACTCCAGGGAATACAGGCTAAGTCTACTCCATTGCTCAAACAAACAATTAGAGCCTTTGTCCCTGAGTGACCAAAGCAAGCAGATGGAGTCAAGATCAGCCATGATTTAATTTAATGGTAGAAAAGGCTTTAGGGGCTGAATGGTCTCTTCTTGTAAACAGTCAAAACTGTTGCTGCAGGCATTGAGGGCACAGTCACTGCCTAGACAATCTCCCTAAATCATCTGGCGAGGTCCAGTATTTTTGGCTAGTCCAGTTAAATTTCTGGTCGACAGTAACCTGCAGGACATTGATGATGGGGGATTCAGTGATAGTATTGCCAAGGAGAGGCGGTTATATTCTCTCTTCTTGGATGTGGTAAAGCCTGGTACTTATGTGGTGCGAATTTATTTGCCACTTATCAGCCCAAGCCTGAATGTTGTCCAGATCTTGGTGCATATGCACAGAATGCTTCAACTGGCAGAGGAGTTACAAACGGTACTAAACGCTACAATCATCAGCAAACATCCCCGACTTCTGACCTTATGATTGAGGGAAGGTCATTAATGAAGCAGCTGAAGATGGTTGGGCCGAGGACATTACCCTAAGGAACTCCGGCAGCGATGTCTTGAGACTGAGATGATTGGCCATTTGCCTTTGTGCTAGTTATTATTCCAGCCACTGGAGTGTTTTCCAGATTTCCATTGATGTCAATTTTGCCAGTGCTCCTTGGTGCCACACTCAGTCGAATGCTGCTTTGATGCTAAGGGCAATTACTCTCACCTCTGAAATTCAGCTCTTTTGTCCATGTTTGGACCAATGAGGTCAGGAGTCAAGTGGCCCTGGCAGAACAGGTGTGAAAGTTCAAACTGTGGTGTGGCTTCTGGCCAATGGACCTCTCCCACTGGTTTAGAGGGACCACTTAGACAAAGAATGAACATTCAAGTGGTGGCTGTTTACACTGCTGCTTCTCCTTGAGGTTCTAAGGAGGAAGATCTGCTCCTTACACGGCCCAGTGCCTTCCTGCGTTACCAGAATGTCATTGCGTTGTTAGACAGGCCTCTATACCGCCAGGATTAACATGAGCATCTCACCCGATTACCAAAAAAACCCACTAGCAACATTCATGGACACGGTTCACCTACTTCAACGTGCAGTGTCAAGGAATACAGTACACAGATTCTTAAGCTTGTGTATCAAAGTTCTCCTCCAGGAATTTCTTTCTAAATCACAAAAAATCCAGTTTGTAATAAAATGTATTGACGGGGGTGAGGGGCTCACTTCCACAGAATCCCACGGTGATCAGGAGTGTGCAAGGGGGGCTATAGCAGCTGAGCAGAGGGGTTAGTGATACCAGGTATAGACAGAGTGGCCTCACACACTACAACAATTTGCATTTATATAGCACCATCAACATAGTAAAATTTACCAAGGAGATTCATGGGAGTGGCATCGAACAAAATTTGACAACAAACTACTAATGGATATTGGGACAGATACAACCATAGACGTTAAAGCTCAGGAGGACATTTGGGCTGCTGTGTCCATGTTGGCTCTTTGCAACAGCAACAAGTTCAACATGACCTCCTTACTCTTGTTTTCAATGCCCCTATTAATAAAGCCTAAGATATTATGTGCTTTATTAACTGTTCTCTGAACATGCGCTGCTGTCTTCAATGGCTTATGTACATATACACCGAGGTCCCTCTGTTCCAGCACCTCCTTTAGCGTTTCTCCCTTTACTTTAAACTGTCCCTCCATATTCTTCCTGCCAAAAAGAATCACCTCACACTTCTTTGCATTGAACTTCATCCACCACTTGACTGCCCAATCCACCAATCCTCCAGTTCAAGACTACCCACATCACAGTTGACAACGTTCCCAATCTTCATGTCATCTACAAATTTCAAAGTTGTGCTCTAAAACACCACAGTCTAGGTCATTAATATATATCAGGAAGAGCAAGAGTCCCAACTCTAACTCCTAGGGAACTCCACTATAAACCTCCCTCCAACCTGAAAAATATCCATTAACCACTACTCATTGTTTCCTATCACTCAGCCAATTTCTTATCCAAGTATACTCCCTTTTATTCCATGAGCTAGAATTTTGTTCACAAGTCTGTTGTATGGCACAGTATCAAATGCCTTTTGAAAATCCATATACACCATATCAACAGTGTTTCCTTTATCAACCTTCTCTGTTATCTCCTCAAAAAAACTCCAGCAAGTTAGTTAAACATGATTTTCCCTTAATGAATCCATGCTGGCTTTCCATAATTATCCTGCACTTGTCTAAGCGACAATTGATTTTTCCCCGAACAATAGTTTCCAGAAGATTCCCTACTATTGAAGTCAAACTGACTGGTCTGTAGTTGCCAGCTTTATCCTTGCACTCCTTTAAGAACAAGAGTTTAACATACACAATTCTCCAGTCCTCTGGCACCACCCCTGTATCTAAGGAGGACTAGCCTATCTATGTCTTCCTGAAGTATATCACCATGTTTCTCTCAGTTCATAATAGTTCCAAGTTGTGTTGTCTGCAGATTTTGAAAACGTGCTCTGCACACCCAAGACACGGTGTCATTAACATAGATCAAGAAAACAGTAGGCCCAATATTGACCTCTGGGGTCAATGGAATAGGTTTTAAGGAGCATCATAGAGGGGGAAAGGGCTGGAAAGAGATAGAGGGGTTTAGGAAGGGAATTCCAGAGCTTAGGGCCCAGGCAAATGAACGCACAGCTGCCTATGATGGAGCGATTAAAATCAAGAAAGCACAAGGAGTCACAACCTGAGGAACAGAGATCGTGTAGGGTTACCTGCTGGAGTATGTTACAGAGATAGTGAACAGCGAGCCTATGAAAGGATTTGAAAACAAGTGAGAATTTAAAATCGAGGCGTTGAATAACTGGGAACCAATGTAGATCAGTGAGCACAGTGGTGGATAGGTGAACAGAATTTGGCGAGAGTTAGGACATCGACAGCAGAGTTTTGGATGATGTTAAGTTTATGGGAGATGGGAGGTATTAAAATAGTCATGCCTGGAGGTAAAAAGCAAAGATGAAGACTTCAGCAGCAGATGAGCTGAGGCGGGGACCATACTATGGAAGTAGAAATAGGTGTCCTTAGTGATCGCGCAACAAGTGAGGTTGCAATTAAAGACAGCGGGCACCCTAAAGTCCCCCATTTCTCAAAATATTTCTGGAAAACATCTTTACTGATTCATTTCTACATGTTATAGAAAAATTGATCACAGCTTTCAATACAATGACAGTTCAATGTGTGTTAAAGCATCCAGATTTTCAGCTGTGAAAGGTTTAAAAATAAATGAATTTAGATAAATCCAAAAATAAACTCAAATTTGGAAACAATGTTAGTAAAGTATTGAATGGGGGAATGACAGGAATAGCCCAATCGCCAGTTAGAGCCATAGACACAGTTGGTCTGGATGACAAATCACCAAGATAGCAATTCACAAGACAGACTGTACCCAATAGCCTGTAACCACACAGTACAAACTTTATATTCAAAAATAACAAAATATTAACAGGAATAAAAAGATTTTCAGCTTCTCGATTGTCCCCAGATATTTAGACCCCATAGGGTTAAGGAAACCACTTGCAGTGAAGTCTTTGTTCATCACATTGTCCACAGAGATTCAAGTTGTGTGCATGGACAGGAATCTCCTTCAGCAGATTACATATCCTCTACACTCCATTTGTATGCTATCTCTTGCACTGCCTTCTTATCCGCCAGTCTGGCATACCGCTTCTGTTCAAATCCATTCGACCTGCAAGTTTAAAAAACATTCTCTTGTTGGTGCAGTGCCTTTAACTGTGATATATCGAGTGACTAAATGTCACTTCTATAACTGGGTTATTTTTGTCATCCGGATCAGTGGCAGAGAATACATTTTAGATACCAGGTTTCCAAATAAACATGGTTTCCGTACACAGTAAAGCTCCCTCTACACTGTCCCCATCAAACACTCCCAGGTCAGGTACAGCACAGGGTTAGATACAGAGTAAAGCTTCCTCTACACTGTCCCCATCAAACACTCCCAGGACAGGTACAGCACGGGGTTAGATACAGAGTAAAGCTCCCTCTACACTGTCCCCATCAAACACTCCCAGGGCAGGTACAGCACGGGGTTAGATACAAAGTAAAGCTCTCGCTACACTACAGTATTCAAACTGAGAGGAGACTCTGTTGTTCAGGGAGATCATGGCTGATCTACAATCTAATTCTACATAACCACCTTCACCTCATATCCCTGAAATTTTGTTAGTCAAAGGTGTTATCGACCTCAGATTTAAAATTAATAACTGATCTGACATTAATTGCCATTTTTGGGAAGTCAGTTCCAAATTTCTACCATCTTTAGTGTTTCCTCATTTCACTTTGGCTCTAATTTTTAGACTAGGCCCCTTAGCCCTAAACACAGTAACCAACAGAAATAGGTTTCTCCAAATCTACCCCATCTGTTCCCATTTCTATTTTGAAAACTTCAAGCAAATCACCCCTCAAGGTGAGGGGCAGGAGGTTTAGGGCGGGGGGGGGATGTGAGGAAAAACTTTTTTACCCAGAGGGTGGTGACAGTCTGGAATGCACTGCCTGGGAGGGTGGTGGAGGTGGGCTGCCTCACATCCTTTAAAATCTACCTGGGTGAGCACTTGGCACGTGATAACATTCAAGACTATGGGCCAAGTGCTGGTAAATGGGATTAGGTAGGTAGGTCAGGTGTTTCTCACGTGTCGGTGCAGACTCGATGGGCCGAAGGGCCTCTTCTGCACTGTGTGGTTCTGTGATTCTTACCTCCCTCATTTCCAGGTAACATAAACCTAGTTTGAGTAATCTCTCCTAGTAATTTAATCCTTGGCATCCTCTCCCTCCAAGGCAAGTATATTCTTCCCAAGGTGTGGTGCCCAGAAGTGTTCACACTAACTGCGGGTGTGGTCTAACCCCAGCTTTGTATATCTGAAGCATGACTTCTACCCCCACCCCGGTATCCCAGTCCGCCAGGTATAAAGGCCAGCATTCCATTCATCTTTTAGATTTTTTTCTCTAGCTGTCCACGGCATTTTAATGATTATGTCATGCCCTCCCACCCCCAAAGTATAATTGTTCACCCTTTCCACTTTTTTACCATTTAGAAAGTACCCTGTTCTATCCTTTTTAGGTCCAAATTTCCCTATAACTGAAATCCATTTGTTACAATTTTGCCCATTACAATAATCTCTCTCGATAGTTTTACGCTTCCGTCTACAATGCTGCCCACATTTGTGTCATCCACAAACCTGTATCTGTCACTTTCTAAATACAGTGAATAGTTGAGGCCATTGACAGACATTGCTAGCCACATCTGCCAATGAGAGTACCTGTCCATGATCCCAACTCTGTCTCTACCACTTAACCAAATTCCTAACAGGTTAATCGCTTGCTTTCAATTCCATGGGCTTCAATTCCATGTTAACAGTCTCTAATAGGGAATTTTATCAAATGCCTTCTGGAAGTCCACACAAAATCATCCATAGACACTCCCCTTGTCCCCTTGTCCACTACTTTAGTCATCTCTTCAATAAATTCAAACAGGTTCACCAGGCATGATCCACCTGTTTCAAATCCATGCTGGCTCTATCCGTTCAGTGGAAAACTTTCAAAAATATGTTAATTCACCCAATCTTTAAGAATGTATTGATTTCCCGACAACAGATGATAGGCTAACTGTCCTGACTTGCTGGTTTCCCTTGCTCACCTTCCTTAAATAGTGGAGTAGTGACATGTGAAGTTTCCCAACCTACAGGAATGGTTTCCGAATTGAGAGAACTTTGGAAGATTATAGTTAGGACACGTGCACGTTCATTTAAAACATTGCGATGGAAACCACCAGGTCTTGGGGATTTGCCATTATTTTTTTCATCATTGTTATTTTGTTTAGGTTAATTTTGGTAAGTCACTACTCCCCAATTGAATATTAGTTTACTTGGGATGGCCACATGCTACTCTGGTGCTCTAGTGTAAATACTGACGTAAAGTAATTATTCAAGCAGTCCACCACTTCTTTATTTACTTTTACAAGATCATCATTATCCGTTATCAAGGGGTCCACATTGCTCCTAATATATTGTAGACTTTTTTCTGCTGATTTTGATATCCACTGCAACTGTCTTTTCATATTCCCTTTCTGTAGCTCTCACTGTTTGTCAACTTTGGCTGCTCTTTGCATTTTTATGTTGTCTCTTACCTCTTTAGTCGATCTTGCCCTTAAGGGATATAAACTATTCGGTATTGCTCCAAATTCTATTATGAACAATTCCCACTGATCTTCAGTTTTTTTTTTCACCCATTAACAGGTTTGCCCAGTTTACTGTGGACAGTCTGTGTGTCATTACACTGAAGTCAGCTTTAACTAAACCTCAAATTTTAGTAGCTGCTTCACATTTCTCCCTTTCAAGCCGTACTTTGAACTTGATCATATTAAGTTCACTATTGACTGCTCACACATCTGATGACTGTTAGTCAAATCTGGCTCATTACACATTAATTATAATCTCAGTTTTTTTTAAGATTTAGCAATGCTGAAATAGAGGCAGTTTCTGTTGTGGGCGCAGCACAAACTTGAATGAGATTACCCAAAGATTTCAGCTTCTGATTTGATGTGTTCAAACCATTTATCCATATAGCAGACAGGTGTATTGCTGCAACCTGGAAATAGGCCGCTTATAGGGGTGTTAAATTGACTGAAACTGTGGGACATCAGTGACCGAGTCCACATATATGTTTCCGAATGACCCTTTGCCGAGATCAAGAGGTTAGGATAGGCTTATTCCACAGGTAACTGAGTTGCTGAATGAACAGACAGTGTGTTTGATTGAGCTTCAGTGGGACTAGCAAGGATGCAGCAACCACTTTCCCCGATCCCCCCAAACCCAGGTACAAATTATTAGTGGTACATGAAATTAAATATCTCAGTGACAGGTTGAAAACTGTACTCTGACCAAACACTGTCTCCTCACCATCCCCTCCAAAAACTGGGATTTAATCTCAAATCTTTCAGCTCAGAGTTCACCGTGAGTGATAGTGACCACAAAGACATTTTCAAGCCTTTTGCAGAATTACAGCAGTGATACTGTATTCCTGATAGCCCTGTACGGACTGAAGCAGAGATCTGTATTCCTGATAGCCCTGTGTGGACTGAAGCGGGGATACTGTATTCCTGATAGCCCTGTGTGGACTGAAGCAGTGATACTGTATTCCTGATAGCCCTGTGTGGACTGAAGCGGGGATACTGTATTCCTGATAGCCCTGTATGGACTGAAGCAGGATACTATATTCCTGATAGCCCTGTATGGACTGAAGCAGGATACTATATTCCTGATAGCCCTGTATGGACTGAAGCAGGGATACTGTATTCCTGATACCCCTGTACGGACTGAAACGGGGATACTATATTCCTGATAGCCCTGTATGGACTGAAGCGGGGATACTGTATTCCTGATAGCCCTGTGTGGACTGAAGCAGGGATACTGTATTCCTGATAGCTCTGTATGGACTGAAGCAGGATACTATATTCCTGATAGCCCTGTATGGACTGAAGCAGGATACTGTATTCCTGATAGCCCTCTTCAGACTTGAGCAGCCCTTCAGGCTGGATGCAATAGAAAAGCTTTTTGCTTTGCTGTTTATGGCCACATACAGCTCCCCTGTGGACCAGCTCCCCTGTGGACCAGCTCCCCTGCCATAGTTGCAAGAGTCCTCCCTCTATTTATCTAAGTTGATCTCTCTCTCTCTCATTCACTCTTTCCATTTCTAGCAACTGTGGGAGATCATTCAGCCACTCTATTCTATTCCAAGATTGAATTCGCTCATGAGTGATCTGCATTTCAACCCCATTTACCCTTTCAGCTTCAGGTCCCTTGCTATTTCTTTCACTTCTGTAGATCTTTGCAGTTTAATTATTACGTTTAAAGTCAGTACCTTCAGCTGCATTCAGGCCCTTCAGCAGCTTCTGATTCCATCAGCCATTGATCCAGCAATGCCAACAGATACAGTCCACAAAGAGTCCAGCAACTTATTTAATCATCCATTTTGGAGCAATACAATTATATGTTCCAACTGCAAGATATCACTAATTTTTAAAAAGTTGAAGTTGTACTTTTACCTGTCCACTCCATCCCAGCGGTAACCAGGGTAGAGGTTAAACCTATTTGGAGGGGGTGCAGGGCCACTGTACACCGGCTTCTCTGCGAAAGCAAATAGACACACATTCAACCAAGCTTGAAACAAACTTTCCTCAGTAACCTCAGACAGTGCCATGTCTAAACACACCCGCGCCTTAACCTCAGACAGTACCATGTCTAAACACAGCCCACCCCCGCCCCAACCTCAGACAGTGCCATGTCTAAACACAGCCCACCCCCGCCCCAACCTCAGATAGTGCCATGTCTAAACACGCCCCCGCCTTAACCTCAGACAGTACCATGTCTAAACACACCCCACCCCCGCCTTAGCCTCAGAGAGTGCCATGTCTAAACACGCCCCCGCCTTAACGTCAGACAGTACCATGTCTAAACACACCCCACCCCCACCTTAACCTCAGACAGTGCCATGTCTAAACACAGCCCACCCCCACCTTAACCTCAGACAGTGCCATGTCTAAACACGCCCCCACCTTAACCTCAGACAGTACCATGTCTAAACACACCCCACCCCCGCCTTAGCCTCAGAGAGTGCCATGTCTAAACACGCCCCCACCTTAACCTCAGACAGTGCCATGTCTAAACACACCCCACCCCCGCCCCAACCTCAGACAGTGCCATGTCTAAACACACCCCCGCCCCAACCTCAGACAGTGCCATGTCTAAACACACCCCACCCCCGCCTTAACCTCAGACACTACCATGTCTAAACACACCCCACCCCCACCTTAACCTCAGACAGTGCCATGTCTAAACACGCCCCACCCCCGCCTTAACCTCAGACACTACCATGTCTAAACACACCCCACCCCCACCTTAACCTCAGACAGTGCCATGTCTAAACACACCCCACCCCCGCCCCAACCTCAGACACTACCATGTCTAAACACACCCCACCCCCACCTTAACCTCAGACAGTGCCATGTCTAAACACATCCCACCCCCGCCCCAACCTCAGACACTACCATGTCTAAACACACCCCACCCCCACCTTAACCTCAGACAGTGCCATGTCTAAACACACCCCACCCCCGCCCCAACCTCAGACACTACCATGTCTAAGCACACCCCACCCCCACCTTAACCTCAGACAGTGCCATGTCTAAACACACCCCACCCCCACCTTAACCTCAGACAGTGCCATGTCTAAACACGCCCCACCCCCGCCTTAACCTCAGACACTACCATGTCTAAACACACCCCACCCCCACCTTAACCTCAGACAGTGCCATGTCTAAACACACCCCACCCCCGCCCCAACCTCAGACACTACCATGTCTAAACACACCCCACCCCCACCTTAACCTCAGACAGTGCCATGTCTAAACACACCCCACCCCCACCTTAACCTCAGACAGTGCCATGTCTAAACACACCCCCGCCCCAACCTCAGACAGTGCCATGTCTAAACACAGCCCACCCCCGCCTTAACCTCAGACAGTGCCATGTCTAAACACACCCCACCCCCACCTTAACCTCAGACAGTGCCATGTCTAAACACACCCCACCCCCGCCCCAACCTCAGACACTACCATGTCTAAACACACCCCACCCCCACCTTAACCTCAGACAGTGCCATGTCTAAACACACCCCACCCCCGCCCCAACCTCAGACACTACCATGTCTAAACACACCCCACCCCCACCTTAACCTCAGACAGTGCCATGTCTAAACACACCCCACCCCAACCTCAGACAGTACCATGTCTAAACACACCCCACCCCAACCTCAGACAGTGCCATGTCTAAACACACCCCGCCCCCGCCTTAATCTCAGACAGTGCCATGTCTAAACACGCCCCACCCCCGCCTTAACATCAGACAGTGCCACGTCTAAACACACCCCACCCCCACCTTAACCTCAGACAGTGCCATGTCTAAACACACCCCACCCCTGCCTTAACCTCAGACAGTGCCATGTCTAAACACACCCCACCCCCACCTTAACCTCAGACAGTGCCATGTCTAAACACACCCCACCCCTGCCTTAACCTCAGACAGTGCCATGTCTAAACACACCCCACCCCTGCCTTAACCTCAGACAGTGCCATGTCTAAACACACCCCCGCCTTAACCTCAGACAGTGCCATGTCTAAACACACCCCCGCCCCAACCTCAGACAGTGCCATGTCTAAACACACCCCACCCCCGCCTTAACCTCAGACAGTAACATGTCTAAACATACCCCCGCCTTAACCTCAGACAATACCATGTCTAAACACACCCCACCCCTGCCTTAATCTCAGACAGTGCCATGTCTAAACACACCTCCGCCTTAACCTCAGACAGTACCATGTCTAAACACACCCCCGCCTTAACCTCAGACAGTACCATGTCTAAACACACCCCACCCCCGCCTTAACCTCAGACAGTACCATGTCTAAACACACCCCCGCCTTAACCTCAGACAGTACCATGTCTAAACACACCCCACCCCCGCCTTAACCTCAGACAGTACCATGTCTGAACACACCCCACCCCCGCCTTAGCCTCGGACAGTACCACGTCTAAACACATCCTAACCTCGGACAGTACCATGTCTAAACACAGCCCACCCCCGCCTTAACCTCAGACAGTACCACGTCTAAACACACCCTGTACACTCAGTCAGTACCATGTCTAGAGACTCCCTGTACACTCAGTCAGTGCTATGCCTAGACAAACCCTGTACACTCAGTCAGTACCATGTCTAGAGACTCCCTGTACACTCAGTCAGTGCTATGTCTAGACACACCCTGTACACTCAGTCAGTACTATGTCTAAGCTCCTCCAGTATATTGGGACCCTTCATTTCACAATGTTTAAACTCACCATTTTTATTCTTCGCCTCTTTTTCCTTCTTCTTCCTGATCAGCCCAGCCATGGGGTCTCCATCTCTCTCTTTCTCACGGAGGAAGCGATCCAGGTCTTCATCGTCAATGTGTCGGGCAAGTGGTTTCTGCATCTCATGAAGAGCATCAATGACATTCTTTTTCTGTTGTTCCTCCTGAGCCACCCTGAAATAGAGGTCGCAGAGTGAATGAGGGAAGTTGAGAGCACTGAAGATGGGGAAGGGAAGGGAGATTGAGGGAAAGGGGGAGAATGAGGAAGCTAAAGCAGGCTAAGGAAAATAAACGCTGGCTTAGCCAGCAAAGTCCACATCCCCTGAACGAACAAAAAAAAGAAAGAGTAAGGATGGGAGTGGGAGAGAGGGGCAAGAAGGAAATGCAGCCGAATAAAACGTGGCGGGGTGACAGAGAAGAAATGAGAGGGGGAAATGGGGTAAAATGTGAGAAAGCAGAATGATAAAGAGAGAGAAAAGAAAATGTTTACAGAGAGGAAGATAAATAGAAAGAAAGCCAAACCAGTGAAGTAAGGAGTTGGAATAGGCAAACTCCATCTGTTGTAGTGACGCTTAGTCCAGTGTAACAGGATTGTATCAGTTAAACCTTGCCACAGCCCCTCTGACCGATGCAGTGCTGATGCTGCAAATTATTAATGTTCTCTCACTCTCACCCTTTGCCCCACTGGGCATATTTTTCTTGTTTCGCTGCTTTTTCCTCTTCCTTCTTCTTGTGCTCAATTCGCTCCTGGTCCAAGTCCCTCTTTTTCCCTGATTTGTCTCGGAAGATAGTGGTGGCATTTCTGGAATCATCTTTAAAAAAGGAGAAAGATCTCAGGCATCATCAGGTAATAATTACTGCCCAATATCTAAAACCCTCATTATGAGGGAATTTCACATCCTCAGACATTGCAATAGGGATGGGAGCAGAGAGCAGCAGTGGGGCAGTTCCACAGGAAATGGAAGGCATGTGCAGAGTTAGCCCAGGCTCCTCCAGACAGTTCCTAACATCTAGCTGGTGAGGGACACAGACACAGCTGTCCACTGCTCTCCTTAGTCAGGGTATGTCAGGAAGCATAAAGGGGAGGGTTTGTTGACATTTCACCACAGCAGTGACTGCAGTGTGAGAGAAATAATGAATAGTCAGACCCAACTCTGGGAGGTGGGACTGACCAACTATACTTCCAACAATGACACACTTTCTTCGTTATCTCAAGTTTAACTTGCCCAAGAAAAATCCAAGCCTTTTCCCAGTAATCCTTTTCTAAAATACCTTCTTCGCTCCTTCCTTTCAGGTCTCCCCATGACACACATCACTCCTTCACAGGTATTTGGATTCGAGGCATAAAAGACAGGATGGTTTCTGCCTCACTCTGTGGCAAAGTATTTCACCTCCAACAGCCCTATGTGTAAACAAATGTTTTCTAAATCCCTTAGAATGTTTACAGGAGGCCATTTGGCCCATCGATGACATGCGGCTCTCTACAACAGCAACTCGGCTAGACTTGTCCCCCACTCTTTCCCTCTAGCCATGGAAATTTTTTCTCTTCAGATAATTTTCCAATTCTCTTTTGAAAACCAGGATTGAATCTGCCTCCACCACACTCTTGGGTAGTGCATTCCAGGTCCTAACCACTCACTGCGTAAAAAAGCTTTTCTCCTGTTGCCATCGGTTCTTTTATCAATCACCTTAAATTGCTGCTCTCTGGTCCTCAACCCTTCTGCCAGTAGGAACAATTTCTCTCTGTCTACTCAGTCCAGACCCCTCACGATTTTGCACACCTCTATCAAATCTCTTCTCAACCTTCTCTTCTCTAAGGAGAATGCCCCCCAGCTTCTCCAATCTCTCCACCTAACTGACTGCCTCGTACCTGGAACCATTCTCATGAATCTTTTAAAAACGAAGAAAATAGGAGCAGGAGTAGGTCATTCGGCCCTTCGAGCCTGCTCTGTCATTCAATATGATCATGGCTGACCCTCTACCTCAATGCAATACTGCACTCTCTCTAATGCCTTCAAATCCTTCCCAAGGTGTGGTGCCCAGAACTGGACTTATTACTCAAGTGTAGGATAATCTTGTTTTTGTACTCTATGTCTCAATTTATAAAGCCCAGGATCCTGTAAGCTGCATCCTCTGGCTTTTAGTGGTGATTTTAAACAAATGACCCCTCATCACTGACTTCCTGACCAGAAGACAAACACTTTCTCCATTCACTATCTGAATGCTTCTTCAGTTTAAAATCCTTTGTTAAATCTCTTTGCATTCTTCAACTCCTGTGAGAATAGTCGCAGGGTGTCAGATCACCTTCTTCGCTAATTCCTGCCATTACCTGGGTGATTGCTCTCTATGGTTCCAAAGCTGCACACAGGGGTGCTTGTGTGGGGTGGTGGGGAGTGTATTACATTTAACAATAGCAAAGCAGCAGGGTTATTGGGAGGCACATATTTATTACTGAATCGTACAAACCAGGGGGTCCCAAGCTCTCTCCCCCAGTCTGGCTCTCAGGTGAGGCAGGACTATAGAAGCAACAATCAGTCTGTGTCACTTGGCTTGACCAGTAAAGGGTCTGCTCCTGTCCCCTGTACACAGACCCCTGCCGATTAAGTGCATTAGGTAAGGGGCAGGATCAGGCTCTTTGCTGATGCCCATCGTGATGCTCTTCATGGTTAAATATCCAGCTATTACTGTTTAGCTTCAAACATGAAGAATATATATTTTTATTTAAGCAGGGTAAAGTTGTTGGGGGGGTGCGGATAGCGAGGCCGAGAGAGACAGCATCATCGGGGGGAATAATCACAGAGAACAGTGTAACATGCGCCTGCGGGAATGGCCTCGAGCTGTCTTCATACCTGCCACACGCTCTGCTGCTCGCAGTCTTTGCCTCCGGTCCTCTTTCTCTTTCCTCAGAACTTCTGTTGATATCAGACCAGCCTGACCCCCCGATAGCATCTCATTCACTTGTGGCTGAAGCACATTTAAAGAAATGGTCAATTCATCAGGATTTCACTAATCCAGCTCGGTGCTGATTTGTACTCACTCGCGAGTTACGAACATAAACCAGAAATTTTAATAAAATTATGAGACTAACATGGCAACATCATAGCACAATTGACTTGATCTTAAATTCTTTCAGAGCTTTTAGTCTACCCTATAAAAATATAGATTAATTACAGCACAGAAACAGGCCATTCGGCCTGATGGCTCTGAGCCAATGTTTCTGCTCCACATGAGCCTCCCCCACCAACCCCCCCTTCATCTCATCCTATCACCATATTCTGTAGTGGCCTAGCCAAATAGGGAACCCACTCAGTATTGAAAGGGTTAATGGAGATGTTGAATTAAATGCTTAGGCCTAAGAGAAAAGTACTGCAACCTTGAAGAACAATAGCATCTTGTCTGACCACTACAGCAGGATGGGCCTTGAGACATTCCATGTCTCTCTCTCGGGTCGAATGTAATCAAAGTTGTGATAACCAAGTGTGTAGGCACCGTACCTGTTGTGTAGGAATGGAAATTAACTAAAACATGGATTGGTCAGTTAACATATGCAAATAAGTGGATTGAGATGTGCAAAATTTACTGATTGGTTGTAAAATGCTTTTAAGCAAGTGTTTGTGTATTCTGCTTGGAGACAGTATTATAACTCTTGTTGTATTGCTCTCCCTTGTGCACAAGTAATAAATGGGGTTTCTATGTATTAAGATGCCTTGGTGTGATTAATCTCCGACAGTTTCTGGAGGTCCCACCGAGATGACTAACCCCTGGGGTTGAGTCACGGAGCGCCAGCGTTAGGACCTCGCGGTTCAAGGACTCCTCAGTCCGCGGCAGCCCCATTGGGGCTTCTGGGGTTCGTTGACCTGCGATCTGCCTTTGCCTGCCTGTGGCTGACTCTCAGGGTAAGTCATCTATTTAAATATTTGGGAGATTAATTTGGCCAGTAATTTAGTGTAAGTTAGTAGTAGTATTCCTAGGGGTTCAAGTCCCCTGGAGGTGAAAAGTAAGTAATTTTTGTGGGGTTTTTTGTATATATTATTAAGTAAAAATGGGAAATATGGCATCAAAGAAACCCCAGGTTCCCCCTTTGAAGGGAACCCCAAATGCTTATACGTATGTCCATTACAGTCCTGAAATTGGCCAATATGTTTCTGATTGGGTTAAAATGGACCCAAGGTAAGGGAGTTTCCCGCCAGACGGAACTTTTAATCGGAATAGAATTGAGCACTTATAATATGTTTTAAGGGAGGTAGATAGTCCGTTACTGAAATTTCAGTAACTTAAAAAATGAATTGATCTAAGTTACAAGGGCTGTTTGTGCTGAAGAGAGAGAGAGAGAGAGAGAGAGAGAGAGGGTACCCCTAGGGGGTTAATGAACAATTGACAAGCAGCAGCAGAGAAAATGTGAGCTTTCGTCAGTTTGAAGGTCCCTACAGGTGGAGCCTTCAAGACCCCTTTATTCCCCACTGCTACTCGAAGCTTCGTTTAGAGTTAAGTTTAAGTTAATATTACAGGAGTATCGATACGTACCTTTATCTATGTGTTTGTTTGTGTGCAATGAAGCATTTGTATGTGAGCTTTAATGTGTTTTCTTCCCTGAATTGTCTTTTGTGTGTGTAGTTGAGCACTTTAGAGTCGAAAGCCCCATATTAGATTAAAGGAAAAGTTTATTCAAATATTCCAAAGTTTTGAGTATAAGGTTTGAGTTGAGATTTCTGGCAAAAATCATAATTTGAAGGTAGTATAAAGATAAAACAGGTCTTGCCTTTGTTTGAGATGAACCAACCCTTGTATCACCCCCTTGCAGACTAGTAGGGAATAACCCTCATCATCAGCTTCCAAGATGATTGGGATTAATACATACGAGTTAGTATTCTAAAATTCAGAGGGAAAAAAATTATTTGAAATTCAGAAAGATTCTAGGAAAACCAGAGGACATAAACACAAGGTCTAGGAGTTTCCAATGGATAAAAAGGGGTTTCTTATGAAGAGATGAATTAAATATTAAAGGAAATCTGCTTTCCAAAAGCACTGAAATTTGAATTTGGGACAATCTTGAGATGTAAAGTGCAGTGTAATTTAACAGATTACTTTGAATAATGAGGATGCTAAGATAAAGAATGTGTCGATAAACATACGGAAATTATAACTTGGATACAAATCATTACACATGAAAAAGAGGTTGTTTTAATTTTGATAGTGTAAATTACAGTTCTTACTGCTGAAGGGTCATGAGGACTTGAAACGTCAACTCTTTTCTTCTCCGCCGATGCTGCCAGACCTGCTGAGTTTTTCCAGGTAATTCTGTTTTTGTTTTAAAAATTTGAGGTTTGGTTCTTGATAAAGTTCTCAAAAGGGAATTTTCATTTTAAAAGGCTTTTTGACAACAGTTGGCACTAATTCAAATGCTGCAAGCTTTTGTGTTTGTAAATCTGTTCCCAAAATGTGAAGTTAAGCTCAAGACCTTGACAAAGTTTGGCAGAAATCCATTTTTTGGCCGAGTTAATGAATCTGGGATAATGCAAAAAAAAGCCAGACATAATTTAGTGGGACAATAAGATATTGTTTGAGAAGATAAGGAAGCAAAACATGTCAATGCTTGATTTCTGTTTTAAAACTGTTATGAGAATACTTTGTTGGACTGTTAAGTCTCTCCAGACAACCTGAACAAGATAAGATGGTAGCTGTTGCATGTGTAAACTGGTATGGAGAAAGTAGGAGAATGAGTCAGGGAAAGAGGACATAATGTACAAACTGTTTTAAGGGAAATGAATTTGATAATCTGGCCATCAACTGAGGCATTGGAACTGCACAGGGCGAGATAAGCAAAGATCTAGAGACCGAGATCCCCGTTGAAATGGAATAGTTAATATGGCCTAAAGAGTAAGGAAACATTTTAAACAATCAAGACAATAGAGAAACTGACTTCAAGAGAATCAAAATGATCGTGGTCAGGGAAAAAACACCGAGAGGTAAAATTATTCAGTGTCTGTAGTTGAGGCAATTGAAGGGCAAGGAGAAATACAACTTAACAATTTACCACAAGATCGACACAGGTAAAGGGAAAGCTGGGAAAAGGCGAAATAGATGTATTACTGATTATATTAATGTGCCTGCGAGCTACAAAAAGTAAGACCATAGGATTAACACCTTGATGACAGGCAGAGTTAAGCGGTTCCCAGAGAGAACCATCACTGGAAGTGAAGATACTGAGCCATTGAAAGATAGGATAAGGTGCATTGTAGAGTTGTGTTGGCAGTTTAAGGAATTGAGGCCTGACATGAGACAGCAGCAGGAGAGAGTAAACTGGAAGGAGTGGGGGTGCCTACCCAGATGGGTTCAGATCAGGGAACTCATTTCACAGAGAGAGTCATTAAAGAAGTGTGTAATCTTAAGGAGACTAAACAGAAATTCCATATTCCTTACCACCCCCAGAGTCCAGGGATGGTGGAAAGGATGAACTGAACTTTAAAAACATCTATAGCCTAAGCAATTCAGGAGACAGGCAACAACTGGGCCACAGTATTGCCCAGCATTCTGATACGCCTTAGGGCTACACCAAATAGGACTACCAGGTTCACCGCATTGAATTGATAACAGGAAGGGCCATGCAATTACCTGAAGGCATTATAGTAGGTGGTGTAGGGCCACTGAAAGGAAAAATACAGGACAATGTAAGGGAATTAAGTAGGCAATTACATGAGTTGAGAGAGGAAGTTGGAGACTGACAGATGATTGAGGATATGGAAACAAGCAAAACCAAAGAGCAACAATGGACCTCCCCCAAGTGGGGAATAAGGTGATGGTCAGGGTGAGCGCGGAGTGAACAGGCACGGACCATAGGAGGTAATTATGACAGGTGATACATGCGCACTTGTAGATAAGAGGACGAGAGCCGATGTTAATGTCTCCACAGATCTACAATCCTGGTCGTGGGCGTATCAGTACTGGCAACAAGGTCACAGATCATCACTGCTCATCCCGCACCGCAGGTACAGCACGGACAGTGCCGAATGTGACACGCAACGGGGAATGATAGATGTAACAGTAGGAGAACAAGTGCTTTCAAATTGTAGTAAGGGTTTGCTTCAGATCGAGCATGGGAGGTCCGCCACTACCCAGCCACCTCCCACCTCTACTTTCACAGTCCGAGTAGAGATAATTGAAGCCCCTCAAACCACACCGACTGATCCATCTTGTCCGACTATGCATCCAGGACCGGCGAATGGTTTGGTACTGGTTAATCAGAAGTTTTGTATGATAATGGACACCATGAGCTGGTACCCGTAGTCTTGAGCGTATCCAGTGTCATCCTGCCCCAGTGGTGCTCAACCCATACCCAAGCACTCTATACGGCTCTGACGCGGCAGTTGCTGACTGAAGCAGTTCAGTTCAGTGGCGAGATGCGATCAGGCTTGGGAGGGAACCGCGTTAAGCACAGCCTGATAAATGATGCTGCTACGATATTCAATATAGGGACATCATTGGTTAATCCAAAGCCTGGCTACCGTGCTCAAAAGTCATGCGGGGACTATCAATAAATTAACTGAAATAGGGAAAAATATTTCAGACAAAGCAAGCAGAAATGACGAAGGCAGCACCTATGGATCTTGGGCACTGGAACAAGCCCGAGAAAATTTAAGACAGATTAAAGAAGGGGTAGTCCCTTTATGGGTAACTAATGAGCATCTATTGAATCTCTCACAACACAAGAATCATGACTTGACCGGTTGCCAGCTCAGAGGTTTAACATGTGTACATAGAATGAATGTTGAATGTATAGTGAATAGTAATATGCTAATAGGCATTGTATTAGTAATACCTGTCATACCTATGTCAATGACATAACCCAGGCAAGACGCCCACAGTGACTGCTGGTACGGGACCCCAGCCATGGGGCCCGTTTGTACACCTACAAATGGACTTTATACAAATGCCTAAATGTATGGAAGATAATTATGTTTTAGTTCTAGTATGTTTGTTCTTGCGATGGGTGGAGGTGTATCCCACCCGACGGAATGATGCTGTTGTTGTTGTAAAATTGTTGTTACGTGAATACATACCCAGGTTTGGGATACCAGATATTTTATCGAGTGATAATGGGCCTCATTTTACTGCTAAAGTGATAAAGGAACTGTTGAAGGCCTTACAATGCAACCATCACCTTTCCTGCCCATACCACCCCCAGTCTACTGGGGCAGTGGAAAGACAAAATGGTATTCTGAAAAACAAACTAGCTAAATTATGTGAAGAAACCGGTTTGAAATGGCCTGAAGCTCTACCCTTGGCGCTCATGACTATGCACTCTCACCCTAACCGTACCACCTCCCTCTCTCCTTATGAAGTTGTAATGGGACGTCCTATGCGCCTCCCAGTGGCCCCACCTTTGTCTGCCAGGGAAATGGACATCCACGCTATGGATCAGGGAATGGTTACATACTGTATAGCACTTACTAATTCTCTCAAAAGCTTGCATACACGGGTAGTAGAAGCTCAGAAAAAGCCCACCATTGAAGATTGCCATCAATACCAGCCCAGGGACCTAGTCCTGCTAAAGACCTTCAGAAGAAAGAACTGATTGGAACCTCGATGGGAAGGGCCTTTCCAAGTCCTGCTCACCACCCATACAGCCACGAAGGTTGAAGGACGCCCTTGTGGATCCACACAACGCACGTCAAGCGGACGCTGACCTCGGACAGAAGTGCTTGTGCAGGAACTTTAACTGAGCCGTCAGAATGCTGACTCTGATTTGGATCCTGTCCTGCGTGGTCCTTGCGGGGGCATGGAATACCAATTCTGCAGTTCAACGAATGCAGGCCGTAGCCTAGCAAGTTAATTGGACTAAATGTTGGATTTGTACTCATTTTCCTGTTAACCCCATCTCCTCTGAGATGCATTTTTTGGCTTTCCCCTCAGATTCCGCATGGTCCCTAGGTAATACAGGGGCCCTAATTCAGCAAATGCCCATTTGGAGACGGGAGCCCACCTTTGTGGTTGTTAAGGGGAGGCCTGGCTATGCGTCAGGAGAAATTATACCAAAGGTAGCACTCAGGTGGACGAGCTGCCATTGGGTCCCTGTGCCTACCTTGCTGATTCAAGCCAGCTATCTATTCCCTCCCTACCTCCCTATCCTCTGGAATCAGGATTCCACTGAGGAAGAAGCTCGGCGGCTAGGATACATAGAACTTGGCTAAGGGTGGTGGATTGTCCTTGTAGGACAAAAGAGGGGAGTGTGGTGGCCTAGGCAACTATAGGGAGCCCACTCAGTATTGAAAGGGTTAATGGAGAAATTGTATTAAATGCTTAGGCCTAAGAGAAAAATACTGCAACCTTGAAGAACAATAGCATCTTGTGTGACCACTACAGCAGGATGGGCCTTGAGACATTCCATGTGTCTCTCTCTTGGGCCAAATGTAATCAAAGTTGTGATAGTCAAATTATAAACAACTGCACTTGTGGTGTAGGAATGGAAATTTACTGGAACATGGATTGGTCAGTTAACGTATGCAAATAAGTGGATTGAGATGTACAAAATTTACTGATTGGTTGTAAAATGCTTTTAAGCAAGTTTTTTGTGTATTCTGCTTGGAAACAGTACTATAGCTCTCGTTGTATTGCTCTCCCTTGTGCACAAGTAATAAATGGGGTTTCTACATACGAAATGATGCCTCGGTGTGATTAATCTCCGACAATCCTTCTATCCCTTTCTCCCTCATGTTTAACCAGCTTCTCCTTAAATGTATCTATACTATTCACCTCAACCACTACTTGTAGTAGTGAGTTCCACATTCTCACCACTCTCTGGGTGAAGGAGTTTCTCCTGAATTCCTGATTGGATTTATTACTGACTATCTTATATTGATGGGCCCTAGTTTTGGATTCCCTCAGAAGTGGAAACATTCTCTCTCTGTCTCCCTTGTCAAAACCTTCTATAATCTTAAAAGGTCTCTGTCAGGTCACCTCCATCGCCACCCCCCTCACCGTCTTTTCTTTTCTAAACATAGCAGCCCCAGCCTGTTCAATCTTTCAAAAAGCACTGTTAACTGTCCTGAACTTACTTCAGGGTGTTCAACCTGTATCCTTGTAGGCAAAAAGGGTGCAAAACAAGGGCCGAGGGGGAGATGGAGAGGAAAGGGTCCGGCCAAGTTTAAAGCCAGTGATTCCACAAAATCACCAGTTATTGAGAGTAATAGATCTTGGTTTCCTGACTGAGCATTAATTCAATTAAGGCAATAGGGCTAAGACTTCTATCTAAAGCACCAACACACATTTAAACAAAAAAGTAGCAAGTGACAAATAGCAATTGCATTATCAGAGCCTTGAGGATGCTTGTTGGTCCTTTGGGGGTGGGGGTGGGGGAGAGAGAGCATAGGCTGCATGCCCGCTGGGCCGTGCCTGGTGCCCGCCACTTGCCAGACCCTGCCCTGTGCCACTAGGGGATCAGGGAGAAATGGAGCATAAAAATATTAGAAGTTTCACTCTAGACCCAAGCAGCCATCACAAATGAAGCATGGGTACATGGAAAGCATGGTCGCCAAGTCCTTGTCACAAGCGAGGGCAGGAAACCAGTCATGGAAAGAATAGCACGCACAGGAAAAAGGAAAAATAAAAGCAATACTCAATAAGAGCTCACGAGCATAGCGTTTTTGTCATGATACTGTTCTCACTGAACTGGGAGGGAACACTTTAGATATGGAAGGCAAAAGAGCAGTTTCAATTCTCAGAATCAAGTAATCTATCCTCTCAATATATGCCTCCACATAGCAGCTTTAACATGATAAAACATTGCAAAGTATTTCACAGGAGACATAATCCTGAGAATCCACAGCTCCAACGTTGACTGATTCAAGTTTCCTGCCTCTAACTGGGAGCAGCAGTTTTTCCTTATGATTCCCTGTGAAGCCTCAACTCTCTTGCGATCAGCTGACACCTTGCCACCCCTGTTCCACTTACCTTTCTACTTGGACTCGAGTTCTGGCTGGCCCCTTGCCCCCTCAAGAGAGCTGGTCTATGGGAGGGCAGCCTATGCCGAGGGGGTGAGGGTTCGGAGCAGCCCAAGCTGGGTTTATGGTCCAAATCACTTGTCTCCATCTTCTTCCTCCGTGGTGGTGACAGGTCTGAGTCAGATGAATGCTGACACCCCTTTCGTGGGGGTGAAAGGTCAGAATCAGGGTCCTGTTGTCTCTGTGAAAGGTCAGGGGAATTATACTGAGTGCTTCTAGAAGGCAAGTCTGTAGGTCTGACACATTTCTCTGTATTTTTAGCAAGTTTTTTTCTAGGGGGTGAAAGGTCAGGGGAATCGTGGCGTCCTCTCCTGGGGGGTGAAAGGTCAGGAGAATCGTGGCGTCCCCTCCTGGGAGGTGAAAGGACAGGAGAATCGTGGCGTTCCCTCCTGGGAGGTGAAAGGTCAGGAGAATCATGGCGTCCCCTCCTGGGAGGTGAAAGGTCAGGAGAATCGTGGCGTCCCCTCCTGGAAGGTGAAAGGTCAGGAGAATCGTGGCGTCCCCTCCTGGGAGGTGAAAGGTCAGGAGAATTGTGGCGTCCCTTCCTGGGAGGTGAAAGGTCAGGAGAATCGTGGCGTCCCCTCCTGGGAGGTGAAAGGTCAGGAGAATTGTGGCGTCCCCTCCTGGGAGGTGAAAGGTCAGGAGAATCGTGGCGTCCCCTCCTGGGAGGTGAAAGGTCAGGAGAATCGTGGCGTCCCCTCCTGGAAGGTGAAAGGTCAGGTGAAACTGTTCTCATTTTTCTCTCAGGAAGCTGAGGATCATCTTCAGTCCTCTTCTTTTGTACAGACTTAGAATCTGGATTCAAGCTGAAGAGAATAAAGCACGTCAGCAAATCGAGATATAGACACAGTTTGATAATTGCAAGACACCAGTGCCTCTATTTTAGCTTCCCACACAATACTCTCTCATAGGGTTCAGCTGGAAAAATTGAGAAAAAAGTTACAAAGAGTGAAGGCAGTGTGGAAGAATCCACTGCACCGCACACGCCAGGTTTATCCTCACCATTGGAGGTCGTGCCTTCAGCTGCCTGAGCCTCAAGCTCATAAATTCTTTCTCAAACCGTTCCTTTCTCCTTTAAGATGATCCTTAAAACCTCCTTCTTCAACCAAGTTTTTAAAGACCTGCTTTAGCTCAGTGTCAACTTGTTTGCTGATGCTCCTCTGAAGCACCTTGGGATATTTTATCAAGGCATTATATAAACGCACACATTCCAAAAGCTGAGAGCTTGTCAATCTGCCATAGGCTCAGAACAGAAACCAGGAGGCACATCCACATACAGATGCTGGAAACAAACACAATAGATCAACCACTCCAAACAGAGAATTCTATCAAGTATACAGCACGTACAGTCCATTTGGCCCAACTGGTCTACATTAGTATTTATGCTCCACAGGAGCTTCTTGCTATCCCACTTCATCTAACCCTATCAGAACATCCTTCTATTCCTTTCTCCCTCATCTAGCTTCCCCTTAAATACATTCACTATACTACTCACTTGAACCACTCCCTGTGGTAATGAGTTCCATATTCTCACCATCCTTCCTATCAAACCCCTTCATACAGGAGCATGGCCCAAAGGGAGTGCAGTAAACAAAAAGGCAGCATGTGAACACGAGACTGCAGCCTCTTCAAACACAGAGAGCCCAGCATCAGTTATTTAGCACTTACCCATCTGAGCGTGTCTGGAAAAACAAGTCAGACTCTTGGGAGTCTTTCTTTTCATCTAAATAAAAGAAAAGTCACAAAGGTAATGACCACCTCTACACCAAGAAGCCTTCTGTTTTTAAATGAATCAAAGGGATGATAAAGTTTAACTGTGGGTGCTTTCCGTCTGTTTCTCTTGTGTAATGGGAAAGACTAGTCTGATCCCAGCCACTGATTCAGCTATCACTGAGTTGGAGTTCAACTTCGTCCCAGTGTGAACTTGCAACTAAAGCACAACAAATTAACAATATAGAAAAGGGACCCAGTCTGAAACAGGTAACTACTGCTAACAGCTTCTGAGCTGCACAGAGCTGAGTCTCCCAGTTGCACTCTCCAGGCTGTGCTGTGCTGACTAGTCTCAATAGTGATGCTGCAACTCACCTCAGTGTCCTTGTTGCGTTTCCTCTCCTAATCGCTATCCAGTAACCAGTGCTACAATGCCCTTCAAAATCATTTCTGCCAACATGAACTGTCTAAGCAACAAACAAAACTAGGATGTCAGGAGGAATTCAGATATCTGTGGACCCTCTACCTTTAGGAAGTGTGAGTACCTCTTGGGCGGAGGGCATGGGGGGGTGGGGGGGTTGGAAATTCAGATATGGGGACAGAGTAACAGTTGTGCAAAATCTTGGAATTCCCTCCCTAGTAGCACTGTGGGTATACCTACAGCATAAAGACTGCAGCACTTCACCACCATCTTCTTCTGAACAACTAGGGATGGGCCACAAATTTCCAGTGATGCCAACATTCCATAAATGAATAAAAACACACAAGTGGCATGGCCAACAAGGCACAGGAATTCAGTGGTTATAGGGTTAGTAAACGTGAGCTCAAACCCATCACGGCAGTTGAGAATTTGAAATCAATTTTAAAAAGTGATCATAGAACTGCAGAAGCCCGACTGGCTGATGTCCTATTAGGAAGGAAGCCTGCTGTTTTTTACTCACTCTGGGCCTCAATGTAACTCCAGTCCCATACCAACTTGGTTGACTCTGCACTGCCTTCTGAAGTAGCCCAGTGAAATGCTCAGTAGATCAAATTACTTGCAGCGGTTCAAGGAGGCAGTTCACCACCACCTTCTCAGGGCAACTAGGGACGGGCAATAACTGCTGGCCTTACCAACGACGCTCAGTCCAATGAATGAATTTAAAACAGAGCTGCCAATTAAAATTCACTGCAAGGCTGAAATCTGCTTCTTTTTAAAAAGGTTGCTTCACAACTTTACTACTTACCTCCTAAAATCTTCCACTTATTGCTCAATCGGAATTCTTCCATTTGTTGAATAATTTCAGGCCTTTCATCAACAAACTCTGCCACCTAAAGCAACAGGTTGGAGATCAACACAAAGTATAATACAACAACAACCTGCATTTATATAGCACCTTTAACGTATTAAAATGCCCCAACAAATTTCCCAGGAATGTTATCAAATAAATTTTGACACCGACCACATAAGACATTAGGGCAGATGGCCAAAAAAAAATTGGTCAAAAACGTAGGTACCTAGGTCTTGAAGGAGGAAAGCAAGGTGGCAAAGTGGAGAGATTTAGTGAGGGAATTCCAGTGCTTAGGGCCCAGGAGTCATTGTAGGTCAGCCAGCACAGGGGTGATGGGTGAATGGGATCTGGTGTAAGTTAGGGCAGGGGCAGCAGCGTTTTGAATGACCTTGAGTTTATGGAGGGTGGAACGTGGGATGCCAGCCAGGAGTGTGATGAATAGTCAAGTCTAGAGGTAACAAAGCCATGAATGTAGGGTTTCAACAGCAGATGAGCTGAAACATGGATGTTACAGAGGTGGAAGCAACACCACAGAACAGGTCATTCAGCTCCACTGGCCCATTAGGCTTTTACTCTCCAAACAAACAAACGGTTCCGCTCACGCAAACGCACTTGGTTCCAATATTCCAGCCTTCCAATCTGACAGCTGGGATTACGAGCATTGTCCAGTATCCCAAACCACAGTAAACAAGCCAGGAGAACTGCTCTCTTTCAGCTGGGGCTTCAAGGAGGATGAGGGAAACATGGTAAATTGATGGGCACTGGCCTATATGCTCACAAACTCCAGCATCTTTCCACAGCGAGTGAAATTTAAGCCAGAGGGAGTCACGTTAAGGCTACTCCTAGCAGCTGTCCCAGTGTAAAGCTGATGAGGTAATTATGGGCAATCCCTCCCGCCTGGGAACTGTTGTCAAGTGGAGTGAAGTACAGAGAAGTGAGCAGGTCATAAAGGAGAGCCTTTGTAAAAGAAGCCTCTTGGCATCTACACTAGATCTGGTCTGATATAAACTTTAGGAAAGGGTTAGTGACAGCAGTGAATATTGATGCTGAGTGAAGTAATAAATATACAGACACAGGTTTCCTTTTAAACATTCGCTGCCATACATCATGTAACACTTGCAGCTCCAGTGTATTCAGGCAGGTTCAAAGAGTAAAGCTCCCTCTACACAGTCCCCATCTAACATTCCCAGGGCAGGTGCAGCACGGGGTTAGATACAGAGTAAAGCTCCGTCTACACTGTCCCCAAACACTCCCAGGGCAGGTACAGCACGGGGTTAGATACAGAGTAAAGCTCCCTCTACACTGTCCCCAAACATTCCCAGGACAGGTACAGCACGGGGTTAGATACAGAGTAAAGCTCCCCTTATGCTGAACCATCAAACACTCCCAGGATAGAGCGCCCCAACTCAGCCCTGATCTCAGTGGAGGTTCTCCAATACACAGTGTAACATTTCCGACACCAGTCACCCGCTGGCCTCTCATAGAATCTTACAGCGCAGTTGGAAGCATTCACCCCATTATGCTTGCGTTGGTGCTAAAAGATCATCCAATTCCCCTCCACTACCCTGCTCCTTCCCCATAGTCCTGTTTTTCCACTTCAAGTACTTGTCCAATTCCCTGTTTAGAAGTTATTATTGGATCTGCTTCCCTTGCCCTTTCAGGCAGCACCTTCCAGATCATAACAATGTTCAAGAAATTCTCATCTCACCTCTGGCTCTTTGGTTCTCGAGTGAGAATATCAATTATTTTTTTTAAGGGAGTGTTCGATGGCTGTAAGGGAGAGTGGGATTAGCTTTAGGGATTGGTCAGCTTGACTGCTGAGGCTTCTCAAGCTCTGTACTTTCTTCTTGCCCAATCATTTTGGAGTCTTTTTGTGAGCTGCTGTTAATATGCCTGAACATAAGTATCATTATTGAAGTAGTTTAGAAACAGTAATAGTGTTGGGTCGTTAATTGCCTTGTTACCTATTGAAGAAACCCAACAAGAGTCAATCATGGGAATAACGTATCCGCCTACCACATACCACAGGCGCTTCATCATCCTCGTCTGACTCTGCTGCCATTAATGCTGCTTCCTTCTCCTTCGCAAGGCTCTTCCAGGTCACATCATCATCCACAATCCGCATTCTGTATTGTAACAAAACAAGGAGAGGTTTTCAACTGGTTGTGAGCTATATCCAATATCAGTCCTAGCTGGGTAATAGATACTGAGTATAAGCAATGTTTAAATGACAAATAAGGGAAAGCTGAGAATGCCACAACAGGTCCAGTACAGTAAAAAAAAACAAGGGAGTTATGTCAAACCCTCACACCCTGTAGTATTGTGCCCAATTTTGGGCACCACACTTTAGGAAGAATGTCAAGGCTTTAAGGTGGTGCAGAAAGATGGACAGGAATTGGGTCAGCAATGAGAGACTCTTCTGTTGAGACTGGGGATGTTTACCTGGAGAGGAAAGAAGGTGAAGGTGAGATTTGATAGAGGTGTTCAAAATCATAAAAGATTTTGAAGAAGTAAATAAGGAAAAAGGGGTGGGGGGTGGGAATCCCGCTTGTGGGGGGGGGGGGAGATCCCGCTTGGGTGGGGGGGGGGGGGGGGGGGGGGGTGGATCCCGCTTTGAAGGGGGGGGGGGGATCCCGCTTGTGGGGGGGGGGGGGGGGGTGGATCCCGCTTTTGTGGGGGGGGGGGGGGGGGGTGGATCCCGCTTGTGGGGGGGGAGGGTGGATCCCGCTTTGGAGGCGGGGGGGTGGATCCCGCTTTGGAGGCGGGGGGGTGGATCCCGCTTTGGAGGCGGGGGGGTGGATCCCGCTTTGGAGGGGAGGGGGGAGAATCCCGGGGGGGGATCCCGCTGCTGGTCCCGCCCGCGAAACGGGGGGGGGGAAGCGGATTAATCGCCAGCGGGAGCCGGCCCCAGGCCCCGGCCTTTCCCGGTGATGCTGTCCGCCTGCGCCGCTCCCTATCTGGGCCTCACCCTCCGGTTTTGCTCTTCACTTTCCTCCTCCTCCGCTTGGGGCCCGGGCGGCCCGGCTCCTGCTCTGAGCCGCTCAGGTACCGCTTCAGATATTCCTCCTTAGTGAGGGCCGCCATCGCAATCCCGGCCGGCACCGCGCGCCCGTCTCCCAGGGCAACCCTGTCCCGCCGGCCCCGCCCCGCCCGTCTCCCGGGGCAACCCCGCTCCGCCGGCCCCGCCCCACCGGCCCCGCCCCGCCCGTCTCCCAGGGCAACCCCGCCCCGCCGGCCCCGCCCCGCCCGTCTCCCAGGGCAACCCCGTCCCGCCGCCCCGTCTCCCAGGGCAACCCCGTCCCGCCGGCCCGTTCAGTTGCCAACGCTCCCGGATTGCCCTGAGATCACCAGGAATTAAAAGTTTAATCTTAACCCAAATTATAGCCGCATTAAAACAGATTATCTCGTTTAATCCCTTTTTTAAATTGTGAAAAAAATCAATTTAGGGATTGAGGGGGTTTGTGATGAAACCTCCAGGAACATGTCCACCCAGAAATGGTAACGGTGGCAACGAGGTTGGCCGATCAAACTACTCCTGGGCACAAAGATATGATTCTTCGTGGAAAGTGGGTGCCAGGGACGAGAGGATTGTCCACATTCCAATTCCCTTAACAAGTTGCACTTTTACTTAACATTTAACATAAAGAAAAGCAAAGATACGAATCACATGCTAGGAAATCTGGACAAGTGACCAGAAACTACGTCCAAGAAATGGGTCTTGAGAACCGGCAGCAGTTCGATAGAGCAAGAAGGGACTTCTAGATGAGGACAAGGATTTGAGTTCAACAAACCCATCCCCAGCACAAGGGCAGAATGGGGCAAAGTGTGACCAGATCAACAGCCCAAAACTGGGCATTTGTGACATCAGCAGGAGTATTATATATCAGCACCATTTGTAACTTTGCCTGGCATGTACTTCAGTCCTCAAACAGCACCAAGCAAGGAGGCCAACAATCAATAGTGTAAAAGGCAGCATCTGTTAGAATGTGCTATAAAGCTAGTGGACAGCTACCTGCATGCTAAACATCAAAAGCAGCAGGCTAATGCCAAAGCTAAACAGGCTTCAGATCCTGTGTCACAGTTATAACCTGTTGTGCCTTTCATATATACTTCAGTTAAAACAAAACTTGCATTTCCATACCACCTTTCACAACCACCAGACATCTCATAAGTGTTTTGCAGCAAATGAAGTGGCTGCAAATTTGCACACAAATTCCAGTGAAATAGCGCCATGGGATCTTTTACATCCACCCGAGGGAGCAGATGAGGCCTCAATTTAACTTTTCATCCAAAAGACAGCGCCTCCAACAGTGCAGCACTCCCTCAGTACCCCACTGGAGTATCAGCCTTGATTTTTTGCACTGAAGTCCTGGAGTGGGACTAGAACCTACGAATTTCAGAGAGGCAAGAGTGTCACCAACTAAGGCACAGCCATCAAAGGAACAAACATTGACTCTTTATTATTTGTTCATGGGATATGGGTATCACTGGCTAGGCCAGCATTTATTGCCCATTCCTAATTGCCCTTGAGAAGGTGGTGGTGAGCTGCCTTCTTGAGCCGCTGCAATCTATGTGGTGTAGGTACACCCACAGTGCTGTTAGGAAGGGAGTTTTGACCCAGCGACAGTGAAGGAACGGCAATATATTTCCAAGTCAGGATGGTGAGTGGCTTGGAGGGGAATTCCCAGGTGGTGGTGTTCCCATGCACCTGCTGCCCTGGTCCTTCTAGATGGCAGAGCTCACAGGTTTGAAAGATGCTGTCGAATGAGCCTTAGTGAGTTGCTGCAGTGCATGTTGGAGATGGTACATGTTGCTGCCAGTGTGTGTCAGTGGGGGAGGGAGTGAAATATTGGGTGGGATGCCAATCAAGCACAAACGCAAACACAAAAAGTGCTGGAAAAACTCAGCAGGTCTGACAGCATCTGTGGAAAGGCAGAGTTAACATTTTTGAGTCTGTAGGACTCTTCTTCAGAACTAAAGAGAAGTAAAAATATGGTGGAATATATAAGAGGGATGGGACAAGTGAAGCTGGATAGAAGGCCAGTGATAGGTGGAGGCAAAAGGAGAGGTTGCAAATTATGTCATAAACAAAAGGTCAAAGGGGTGTTGATGGTGGTGATACTGGCTAAAGGAGGTGCTAATGGTGACATTAAGAGTAGAAAGCAGGATGAGCAAGTGACAGATGGCCCTAGTGGGGGTGGGATGGGGGGCGGGTACGGTGGTGGGGAAAAAGATCGAAATAGGCTGGAAGGTGGAGATAAAATAATGAATAAAAATGGAAATAAATTTTTAAAAATAAAAATAGGTGGGGGAAAAATATAAAAATAAATATTTGAAAAAAGGGGTGTGTGTGTTCATGGTCTGAAGTTGTTGAACTCAATGTTAAGTCCGGAAGGCTGTAAAGTGCCTAATCAGAAGATGAGCTGCTGTTCCTCCAGTTTGCGTTGAGCTTCACTGGAACAATGCAGCAGGCCAAGGATGGACATGTGGGCATGAGAGCAGGGTGGAGTGTTGAAATGGCAAGCGACAGGGAGGTCTGGGTAATGCTTGCGGACAGACCGAAGGTGTTCCGCAAAACGGTCACCCAGTCTGCGTTTGGTCTCTCCAATGTAGAGGAGACCGCATTGGGAGCAGCGAATGCAGGAGGCCAAATTGAGGGAATTCGCTGCTTCACTTGAAAGGAGTGTTTGGGCCCTTGGACAGTGAGGAGGGGGTAATAAAGGGGCAGATGTTGCACCTTCTACAGTTGCATGGGAAGGGGTTGAGGTGTTGGGGGTGATGGAGGAGTGAACCAGGGTGTCCCGGAGGGAACGATCCCTATGGAGACGACGGGAGGGGTGAAGGGAAGATGTTTTTGGTGGTGGCATCATGCTGGAGTTGGCGGAAATGACGGAGGATGATCCTTTGAATGCGGAGGCTGGTGGGGTGAAAAGTGAGGACAAGGGGGACCCTATCATGATTCTGGGAGGGAGAGGAAGGTGTGAGGGCAGAGGCCAATCAAGCAGCCTGCTTTTGTCTGGATGGTGTCAAGCTTTGAGTGTTGTGAGAGCTGCACTTACCTAGGCAAGTGGGGAGTATTCCATCACACTCCTGACTTGTGCCTTGTAGATGGTGGACAGGTTTCGGGGAGTCAGGTGGTGAGTTACTCACTGCAAGATTCCTAGCCTCTAACCTGCTCTTGTAGCCACAGTATTTATATGGCTAGCCCAGTTCAATTTCGGGTCAATGGTAACCCCAGGATGTTGATAGTGGCGGGGGGGTTCAACAATGGTAATGCCATTAAATGTCCAAGAGCGATGATTGGATTTTCTCTTGATGGAGGTAATTACTGCCTAGCGCTTGTGTGGTTCAAATGTTACTTGTCACTTCTGAATGTTGTTCAGGTCTTGCTGCATATGGACACAGACTGTTTCAGTATCTGAGGAGTCACGAATGCTGAACATTGTTCACTGATGATTGCACATTCCCACTTGTGACCTTATGATGGAGGGAAGGTCACATGCAGCTGAAGATGGTTGATCCTGGGACACTACTATAAAGGGCAACTACGAGTGAATGCACAAGAACGATTAAGAACAAGCCTTCAACACAATCAGAAAGAGAAAAAAAAAAAGAGCTCGTCCCCTTTGAGACAGTCTGTTTTCATCAGAGACTGGATATACTTTGATATAGGCTGCATATCCCCTCGGTGGTGGAAAGTCAATGTTCTGCAAGTTTACACCATTCAGTCTATTTTGCATACCTGCCATTGGTGATTTTGACACAGCAGTGTAATTTTTCTTTGCCTTGGCATTTGTTCCTTAATAAATGCACAGGTCTGGAATAGGTTTGGGAAAGAATTCATGTCAATTTTATCAGCTGGTGAAAAAAGACAACTGCAAGTTACAAGGGATATTGATATATTTATTAAATATATCGTGACTGAAGATGACAGTTGCTCCCGGACCTATCAAGGAAATATAGAACAACAGAAAATGCTGGAACCAATCAGGCACCATCTGTGGAGAGAGAGAGTGTTTCAGGTTGATGACCTCTCATTAAAATTCTATAGTTGCTGCCTGACCATTTCCAGAATTTTCTCATTTTTATTTCAGATTTCATGGCATTTGACTTTTGTTTTAATGAAATTTCCACTGTGCTTTCAACACATTGGAAAATATAGATTTGGTGTTCAGAAGCTAAATTATGATTCTGACGACACAAACACCTCACCACTTTGCCGGCACAGCAATTAGCAAATAACTCGGGCTAATGCCAATTTCTTCCATGTTATCTCAGCTTGTCACCAAACTAATATAAGTTAAATATTTGAAAGCTTCAGAATGTTATCCAAGTTTAGGATTCTGAAACAGGACCACGGAATCGGAGGATCCAAAGTCCAATTCTACTAATGGAATTTACCAACAGGCAAGAGCCTGGCAGATATACAAGACAATACACATTGTCCCACACCCTAAAGAATAAATCCATCCTACTCCAGTGCAAACAAAAGCAGCTTCTCATATGTACAATGTCTTCATGGTTGATTTAAGTATCATGCAAATCAAATCCTTTATCACCTCTGGACCATCAGTCAAACATTCAGGACTGCAAAGAACAGCTACAATACTGTGATAAAAGCAAAAAAACTGCAGATGCTGGAAATCCAAAACAAAAATACCTGGAAAAACTCAGCAGGTCTGGCAGCATCTGTGGAGAGGAGCACAGTTAATGTTTCGAGTCCGAATGACCCTTCAACACTTAGTTCTGTTGAAGGGTCATTCGGACTCGAAACGTTAACTGTGCTCCTCTCCACAGATGCTGCCAGACCTGCTGAGTTTTTCCAGGTATTTTTGTTTTTGTTACAATACTGTTTCCTGATTTACTACTTGCAGCTTGATCAGTGCTGGCTTCACCCCAAACTGCTCAACTCCAGGTGAGTGTGATATGGAACCACCATAAGAAATCAGATAATGGAGAACTGGGTTTGGTGGATTAGTTACCCTAATGGGATGGCCTATCAACCTGGACAGACCTGTGAAATCACACGATATTGGAAATATGAAGAAAGCTGACACCTCTGGCTTAAATTTTGTTTTGAAGTCTGGACAAATAAGTACAGAAAATTACATCCAAGCACAGGATAAGCTGCATTAGGTGATGGCAATTAGGTTCCCGCCTGCGATTTCCCTCATTTGAGTTTGATCAGGAAGGACCTGACTGAAGGCTATATGGGCTTTCATTCCCAGCTTGAGCAGTGGGGGGTACAGAAGAATAAAGATGGGGGTAAGCCCAGTAACTGTTATTCATTTCACTCTGCACCAAAGGGCATTCCAGTTTTCAGGACCGGTGACCTGGATGGAACGTATTCAGGACCCACATCACGTTTCACTAACAACACTTCATTGCTCCACTCTTTTTTGGAATCTCATTTCTTTTGATGAATAACTATTTAGATATTTCACACCAGCTATCCCCTTCCTGACTCCACCCTATCCTCTGTTTAAATTCTCTCTGTATTATTTATCCACTTTCTGCTCTTTATAATCTTCAGTTTTCATGTCGTTCAAACCAAGTTCCTCATTATCTTCAAACGTGCGCTCGTATTTCTCAATCTTCATTTCTGGATCAGGATCCGGGGCATATAAATTCTATATCGAGAGAGAGAAAGAAACAAGGAAATATATGTTAGGGATGGAACCCCCATAATAATAATTAAACAGGCAACTCTTTGCCACACTCCAGGCTTCTCCACACTGTCTCTCTGTCTTTACAGCACATTCCAGATCAAAACGAGTTTAAATTATGACTGCAAAAGAGCAATGAAATCTCCATTCAGTCACTGTGGTTACTCACTGAAGTAGGAGACAGAATTGCCCAAAGAGATGCAGGGTTACGATGACACTAGTTGGTCTGGATATGTTAATTGCAAAGCTGTTGAATGAGCAATGCACCGATGGTCACTCGATATTAATTCTGGATGAAAGACAGTGAAACTTCACTGCAGAGACACAACCAGGACAGAGGCAGTCGGCCATCGCTGAACCCAATGCAGCGTGACAGCTGTATTTGTGCAAACACCATTTTGTTCTGGGAATAACTGAACTTGAGTAAATGGATAATCTCAGTGAGAGCTGCGCCCATGGGGGTGTCCCAGGCTGGGAAAGGCAGGGGATAGAACAGCAGCCCCAGTTACAGAGTACATCGGACCATTTGAAGTTGCTATTTCTGCACATAGCCAGCAGTAGAGCAAATTTGTTCTTGCACCTCTTTGGTTGGGCCCCGCTGTGTTTAAACACATGAAGCTATCTATTCCAGCAGCACTTGCCTGGAGGTAACTGTTTCCTGCCGAGTCTTTAAGGATGATGTGGGCTTCTCTCTTACCCGAAATAATCTGAAGGAAAAAAATAATAAAGTTAGATCTAATTCAGACAAAAAAGGGTTTGGTAAAAGCACAGAAAAATTCAAATGGTCAAAAAAGTTAAAAGTTGACATGGGCTTGAGGAATCTCAGAGACTGAGGTGGCTGACTGTCTAGACCAGGCTCGTCCAATCTTTTGGCGTGGGGAGGGCGGTGGGGGGGGGTGGGGGCACACGTTTCCATTTTTTTTCTCACTCAAGGGGCTGATGAGCAAATTTCAGAAAGATAAGGTTTGGCACAACATTAAACATGATTTTTTTTAAGAAGTTGAGTATGAAGAAAACAAAATTTGCTGAACAAAATTAAAGCAACAAATCAATAATTTTTTTTTTAAAAAAGAGCAATTAATAAAGATGACCATTCGAGTTGAGGGGGTCAGAATGTGTATTTCTGGCTCCCTCCCAATCTCAGGGTGCTCCCCCACTCTCTCCCCTCTGCCCGGGGCCCCTGCACACTCACCATCACCGGTGTTCACTGCTCCTCCAATCAGAGACATTTTCCCTCCCACATTTACTGCTGATTAGGCTCATTAATGAGCAAATGCACGAGAGGAATGGCCTTGATTGGAGGAGCAATCCCTTGCAAAATCTTCAACTTCACTTACCCATCTGACCAGCATTTTGAACAGTGGCTCTGGAGCCACAATCTGCTTCACAGGCCGTGGGTGGGCTAAGCCTGGTATAGACTAAGGGTACTTCTTTCCACAAGCAGGTCCTCTCAGTATTAATAAATACTGTAGCTGCTGCCACAACATAGAAACAGGAGGAGGCCATTCAGCCCGTCGAGCCTGCTTCACCATTCAATACGATCATGGCTGATCGAACACTTCAATGCCTTTTACCCATACTATCCCCATAACCCTTTACATTATCATTACTCAGAAATCCATCAACCTCTACCTAAACATACTCAATGACTGAGCTCCCACAGCCCTCTGGGATAGAGAATTCCCAAGATTCACAACCCTTTGGGTAAAGAAATTTCTCCTCATCTTGGTCCTAAGTGGCTTCCCCCTTATTTTGAAATTGTGTCCCCTGGTTCTAGACTCCCCAACCAGGGGAAACATCTTACCTGCATCTACCCTGTCCATTCCTTTAAGTATTTTGTAGGTTTCAATGGGATTACCTCTCACAAATAGAATTCGCATTTATAATAAAATGTTCCAAGGAGCTTCACAGAAGCTCAATCAAACATAATCTGACACCGAGCCAGGTAAGATGACATTAGGGCAGATAGTGAAAAGGTTAGTCAAAGAGATAGCTTTCAAGGATTGTCTCAAAAGAGGAAAAATATAGAGAGGCAGAGCAGTTTGGGGATGGATATCCAGAGCTTAGGGCCTTGGCAACTTGAAGGCATGGCCACCAATAGTGAAGTGATTAAAATTGAAGATGCTTAAGAGGCCAGCGTTAGATGAGCACAGATCTGAGGCTTGTGGGGCTGTAGGAGATTTTTTTTTAATTCTTCCACAGACAGAATGTGGGCATCACTGTCTAGACCAGCATTTATTGTCTTTCCCTTCAGGTGGTGGTGTGCCACCTTCTTGAACTGCTGCAGTCCTTTTGATGTAGGTACACCAACGGTGCTTTTGGGAAGGGAGTTTCAGGGAGCTTACAGATATAGGGAGGGGTGAGATGCAGGTTTTTGAAAACAAGGATGAGAATTTTAAAACTAAGGTTTTGCTGCACTGCAAGATAAGGAATAATGCAACGTGGCTTTAACAATTCCATTATCCCACAGGAAGAGCAGGAATAAGTTCCACAAATAAAAAACTGAAGGATGCACCAGTGATCACCACATCTAACTAGGGGTAATCCAGTTGTACAGCACATATAGGGTGGAGTATGTCACACAGCAATAGAGGCAATGAGTGATAAACCGTTCACTTGGCTTTCAGTAATACTGAATAGGGTCAAGACCTGTGCCTGTGAATTACACTGCTCTCTGTTACTGTTGGAGCTTTATTCAGCCATCAACCATTTTATTTTGACCATCATCTTCTAGACAGCTAAAGCCACAGCCAACAGGCTTCATCAACCCAATCATTAGTGTAATCCACCTTACATCACTGCCTTTTACAGGAACAGAGAGTCCTACAAACATTAGAATTGGAACAGCGCTTACATCAAGTTCAGCCATGGGCAAAGATGCAAACTTGATGTCACCAGAGTAACGCACCGTGTAATGGTCAGGTTCATTTTAAAGTATTCACTAGTTCTGAATCTGGTTCAGCTTTCAGTCACTGCTCAATGTCAACAGGATTCACTCACACAAGGTGAGCTGCAAAAGGACCATTGTGAAACTAGTCTGTTGCATATTTCAATTAAACAGAGCTGGACAGACACTTTATTACTTTACCTAGGGAATAAAGTATGAAATTCAGCAGCTAACAACTTTCTTACCTCATCCAACTTCTGCCCAAATTCTTTAATCTTTTCAGATCTTTCAGGAACCGTGCTGTCCCCAGCAAAAAATGGGTTCTTTACCACAATCTATTAATCAAGGGAAAATATAGTCAGAGATCCCTCCAACTCCACTTTCAGGCTCCAGCCTAGAACTATAACTATGATAGAATGCAGTACTAACAAAACCAAAGTCAGTGCACAGCTTTTCCATTTGTTGTCAATCATGAAGGATTATTAAAGTTTGAATGTTTATAGTAGCAGCTTCCTCTAACATCCACTGCCCTGCATGCCCCCTGTCCTCCATGCCCAACTTCTCAGGAAAACCTTTGTACCAAATATCTTTTGTTAGACCATTAAAGTTCTGTTACATCGTTCAGGTGAGGTTGCAGCCTTTGACTTGGACCAACATTGTAATGCTCCCAAATATTGAATAATCTGTTCTATCACAGCGACTGATGTTTTGCTTCAATACTGAAACTAAAACTAATCAACTGAAAGTTCAAAAGATCAGTATATGGGGCTAAGACTCAATTGAAAAACCAATTGCAGGGAATAAGGAAAAGGTCATTTGGCTTCTCAAAGTCCAAAACTCTCTGCAAGAGCTTGCTCTGATGGGAGAGTTAGTCCATTTGAGCAACTGCAATGCTTGTTGCTTATTCCAAACATTTCTCACAAGTGAGAAAGGTTTTCCTACTGCTCCACTACTTACAGAAATGCAAACTGTTGAAATGTTCCCTTTCTTGTGGGACTGCAAGGAGGGGCATGGGTAAGAGCAGGAATGGGTACCAGCTCTCCCCCTCCATTGTCCCAGGACACAGTTGAAAGCATCACCAACACCTTGCATGTTCCCAATGTTCAGGACCAGAAGAAGTTAGTAAGATTTAGAAAGGGAATCATTTCTCACCAATTCTTTCACATCTGTCAGCAATCCTTCCAAGGTGGTGAACTTTCCTCCGAGAATTCCCATCCCAAGCTCAAACTCCAGCTCTGGAATAAAGATGCTGCAGGTTTCAGACTGCAATAAACAAAAAGAACAGAATTATTGTGTTGGCACAGCCATTAAAAGCACAAGTCATTTACAAATCATGTTGCTTGTAAAGGTTTAGTTATCCATTGTAAATGTAAGCATATATTTATCAGATTCATTTCTCAGATGCAATGAGTTCAACAATAGAACACATGAAAAGCTTGTCCATTGGATAATGCTGCTGCAAACTGTGATCATGGAACAATGCTGTACCTTGAGCAGGTCCCTGCTCATGTCAGAAGGGTCTGTAATCCTCAGTGTGATTTTGGTACCCAGAGGTTCAGTGGCTCCTCCAGACTTCACCTAAAAATTGCAAAATACTACAAATGAACAAGCAGAGTTTATACAATTCTATCATCCTTTCTTTTTGCTGACTAACACCACTGCTATCCTCCCCCTCTGAAGATTCTGATTCCTTGCTGGAGTAAGATGCCACAGCACTTAGACTCTTGCACCTTATCCAAGAACCTTCTCTATCTGGGAGCTGGGACAATAAGCATTGCAAACTATTTAACCATGGTGGGCATCACAGCCAGGCAACAGCTTGTTACTACATGAGTGACTACACTGTAAAAATACTTCACCAGCTGGAAAGCACTCGAGACCTCCGATGGTTGTGAAAGGTGCTATATAAATGGAAGTCTCCCTTCCTCCAACTTTGCAACTTTTAAAAAATCTATTCATGGGATGTGGGTGTTGCTGGCCAGGCCAACATTTATTACCCATCCTTAATTGCCCTTGAGAAGGTGGTGGTGAGCTGCCTTCTTGAACCGCTGCAGTCCATGTGGTGTAGGTACACCCACAGTGCTGTTAGGGAGGGAGTTCCAGGATTTTGACCCAGCGACAGTGAAGGAATAGTGATATATTTCCAAGTCAGGATGGTGAGTGGCTTGGAGGGGAACTTGCAGGTGGTGGCGTTCCCACGTCTCTGCTGCCCTTGTCCGCAAGTCACTAAATAATGATCGGGGCACAAAGTTAGTCCATTTTTAAAATTCTTTAACTCAAAGGCATAGGGTCAACGGTAACACCTGTGCCCTCAGTTAACTCAGCTCAGAACACCTCTCTGGCCTGCAGGAGCAAACACATGCCTTTCTTCAGACCTCTGCTCAGATGTCAGTCTATATCACTGCACCATTTCTATACACAGTCAGATCCTCGCTGACTTTGCTAAATTACACAGCTGCAATAAGAATTTCTCTTTTGCAAGGGCAATGCCAGGGCAGCTCACTGGTCTAGTGTGAGGGAGGAAGAGGAAAGACTGACCATGGCCCCTGCACAATAAACAAAATACAGTGAATGTACAAACATGAAATTCCCCACGCAGTTAAATCAGCACTCTCTAGCATGCCTTTGGAGAGACAGTAGCAATGGTAGGGAAAGCATCACCTAAGCTACTCTGTGATATCAGTTCAGACCAGAATCGTCAGAGGCTATGGACTAGGTCATCAGATTATCCTTTTGGGAATGGGGAGGGGCTCATGGTGCAGGATGATCTAATGAGGGGCCAATTCTTTCAGAAGACAAAAAAAAATGGGAGGGGCAAAATAAATGTACACAATGCCACTATCAATAGTTTAAACTTCTTCCCCACAACACAAAAGGAAGTTCCCCCTCCCCATTATATTTTAGAAAGCCAGTAATATTTGGCAGAGTTACCTCATTGGTCCGGTGTCCACAAGCCTCACAGTTTGTTGCCATGATGATCACCTCCTTAAAGTGTGGGATTTCTAGGAACCTTTGATGAAGGAAAACACTGGCACAGCTCAAAATTAGGCCCAATTCCCATGCCAGAGTAGTGTGGCTGGTAAATGAGCAGTGAGTGTTCCCAGGTTGTTACAAGACCCATTACCAGGGATGAATTTTGACAACAAAAAAAAAATCAAAAAGGATTCATTCCTGAGAATAATCACAATTGTTACAGTGCAGGGGGTGACCGTTCAGCCCATTGTGTCTGCACCAGCTCTGAATCAGCAACTCACCTAGTGTCATTCCCCCGTAGTCTCCCCATAACCCTGCAGATTCTTCCTTTTCAGATAACAGTCTAATCCCCTTTTGAATGCTTCAATTGAACCTGCCTCCACCACACACATAGGCAGTGCATTCCTAACCCTAACCACTCACTGAGTGAAAAATTCTTTTACTAAATTACTTCAAATCTGTGCCCCCTCATTCCCTTTAACGAATGGGATCAGTTTCTCCCCAGCTACTCTATTGAGACCCCTCATGATTTTGAATACCTCTATCAAGTCTCCTCTCAACCTTTTCTTCAAGAAAAAAAAATCGTAACTTCTCCAATCTATCTTCATAAAGTTCCTCATCCCAGGAACCGTTCTTGTGAATCTCTTCTGCATGCATGAAGATCCCATGGCATCATTCTGATGCAGAACAGAGTTCTGGGGTATTTGGTGGTGTGGTGGTAATGTCAATGAACTAGTAATCCAGAGGCCCAGGCTATCTGGGAACATGGGTTCAAATCCCACCACAGCAGCTGATGGAATTTAAATTTAATTAATAAATCTGGAACATAAAGCTAGTCTCAGTAACGGTGACATGAAACTATCAATTGTTGTAAAAACCCATCTGGTTCACTAATGTCCTTCAGGGAAAGAAACCTGCCGTCCTTACCTGGTCTGGCCTACACATGACTCCAGACCCACAGCAATGTGGTTGACTCTTAACTGCCCTCTGAAATTGCCTAGCAAGCCGCTCAGTTCCTAGGGAAGGGCCACAAATGCTGGCCTTGCCAGCGATGCCCACACCCCATGAAAGAAAACATTTTTAAAAAGAGTTACCTCCAGTGTTCTGGCCAATATTTATCCCCAACAAACATCACTAAAGCAGATTGCCTAATCATTAACATGTCGCTGTTTGTGGGAGCTTGCTGTACATAAACTGGTTGCCACATTTCCTACATTACAACATTGACGACACGTCAACAATATTTTACTAGTTGTAAAGTGCTTTGGAACATCCTGACCTTGTGAAAGGTGCTATGTAAATTAGTTTAGTGCTGGTCTATAGTGCTATGCTTACCATATACGCCTTAAATACCGGGAAACTAAGAATCAAATCACTAAGGGAAGCACTGGTGCTAGAAAAAGTACACCACAACCCAAAAGCAACACAAGAAATTGGTGATAATTTGAAGGGAGCTGTGCTAATCTTCATTCTTGCTATGTGTATATTCTAATCTCATAAGGAACCTGACAAGAAACTCAGAAAACCCTCAATTATTGAGGAAAGAGATCAGTATGGGAAGTAAACAGATCGAAAAGGTGAACATTGGTACACTGCCATTTACTGTAATGACCATGGTTCCATGTAAATAATTCATCCCTTTCATAACCAGTCAAGCAGTTATGCACACCATATATAAACGATTTAGACTTGAATGTAAGAGGGTTGATCAGTAAGTTCGTGGATGACACAGAAATTGGTGGGGTGGTAAATAGTGAGGAGGATATCCTTAGATTACAAAAGGATATAGACGGGCTGGTCAGATGGGCAAATGGAATTTAATCCGGATAATTGAGAGGTGATGCACTTGGGCAGGACAAACAAGGCACGGGAATACACGATGAATGGTAGGACCCTGGGCAGTACAGAGTATCAGAGGGACCTTGGTGCACATGTCCACTGGTCCCTTAAGGTAGTGGGACAGGTAGATAAGGTGGTTAAGAAGGCATATGGGATACTTGCCTTTATGAGCCAAGGCGTGGAATATAAGAGCAGGGAGGTTATGCTGGAACTGTATAAAACGCTGGTTAGGCCACAGCTAGAGTATTGCATACAGTTCTGGAATCCGCATTGTAGGAAGGATGTTATTGCACTAGAGAGAGTGCAGAGGAGATTTACCAGGATGTTGCCTGGGCTGGAGTGTTTTAGTTATGAGGAGAGATTGGATAGACTGGGGTTATTTTCCCTGGAGCAGAGAAGATTGAGAAGGGACATGATTGAGGTGTATAAAATTATGAGGGACATAGATAGGGTAGACAGGAAGGAACTTTTCCCCTTGGCGGAGGGATCAATAACCAGGGGACATAGATTTAAGGTAAGGGGCAGGAGGTTTAGAGGGGATGTGAGGAAGAATTTTTTCATCCAGAGGATGGTGGGAATCTGGAACTCACTGCCTGAAAGGGTGGTAGAGGCAGAAACCCTCTTAACATTTAGGAAGTATTTGGATGTGCACTTGCGATGCCATGGCATACAAGGCTATGGGCCTAGTGCTGGAAAATGGGATTAGAATCGTTAGGTACTTGTTTGACCGGCGCAGACTCAGTGGGCCGAAGGGCCTTTTTCTGTGCTGTAGACCTGTATGACAAATCATTTTGGACAAACCTCAAAAAAAGGTAAAGATGTGATTATTCACTGAGCAATAAGCTCCCAAACAATCCAACACCCAAAACACAAGGACCCTTAGCTCTGACTAAACTGGGACAAAGAACTGGAAATTTCAGGTTGAAGAAACTGTTTTGCTAAGTATCCACCCTTTGAAACATGAACCCAATCTTTTCTGAATTTCAGGCACTGACCAATCCTTCGTGTAGCTTCAGGAAATTTCATATTTCCAGTGAATAGTCTGGTTTCAATCTCCATCAAGTAATCCCATTCTCCAAAAATTATTTTATTTCATATGACTGGTAAGAGGATATTACAGGGTATCACCCTTTAATGAGAAAGCTTTTGTTAGCTCCCCAAATGATGAGTGAGTGAGTCTCACAGAGTAGAACAAAGCCAGCTTGGACTGTCAGTCTGTGCAGAGCTCACTTAATTGAAGTAGTGTTAGTGACCCAACATGTTAGCCACCCCCAACACAATGGTCATGCTTTATGTAGGAGACACAGGCCCACCTGGTCTGCCTTCCACATGACCCCTCCTAAACCCCGCGAGCTTCCTGACTGCCAAGCAACAATGCAACTGTGTGTGGAAAACATCAGGCTCCACTTGATACAGTTCACATTGAACGACCTGTTGTCAATCACTGTCCAGATTTGCATGAGGAATGGGCCTGGAGCAAGGCTCAGTGCATTCAGTGGGTGAGGGAAAGAAAAACAGAACCTGAGCTAAGAACTCTTGCAGCTTGAGATTTCCATGTTTTAACCCCCAGTCTAACTCAAACTGGAGCTGCTTCTTTGTTGGCATTGAAATAAAGAACATCCTTCAAAATTGACATTTTGGACCCTTGGTCGAGTATGCTGGATGCTTTAATTCCAAATGCCTATTGTTCCATTGCATCAAATGCTCTCTGTCAAAGGATACGCACTAACTTCATGTTGGTTTCAGCAGGTGCATTGCACTGTGGACAGTTGGTACCAAACTGCAACACCTACAGGGAGAAGGAAACATGCCATTTAGCAACACAGATTTCCCTCTCTGTCAAGACTATAACCGATCATTTCAGGATTAGATATCCCCTGGTCAAGTCTGGTTACTGGATGCAGAGTTTAAATGCACCCAGCTGCTCCTAATCCCAGCCTAAGGAAAGCCTCCTCTCAATGTCAAAGAGTTTTTGAAACATAAAAGTACAACTGGTATATGTGAAACACACAGATCTTCTTCAATCTGACATGCGCCAGAAAATAAACATCTGATGTCCAGGAAACCAACAGCATTGTTAGACTGGAGGCTAGCAACCTGCCAGCAGATTAAGGGAACTGCTTTAAGTGTTAGCAAGATCTTGAATAGCCAGTGTGCCTGAAATCATTCCATGGCTAGGGCATAGGATGGGAAATCTGAAGTGCAAGGGAACCATTAAAATAACAGGTCATAGAATCATAGAATGGTTACTGAACAGAAGCGGACCAATCAACTCATTATGTCTGTGCTGGCTCTCAGAGGGACTCAGCTAGTCCCAAACCCCTTCCTTTCCTGTAGCCCTGAAAATGTTGTCTCTTCAGCTGTTCTCAGACAATGCATTCCAGATTCTAACCATTCGTTGTGTAAAATATATTTTTCCACACGTTACCATTGCTTCTTTTGCCAATCACATTAAATCAGTGTCCTCTAGTTCTCGACCCTCCACCAATGGGAACAATTTCTCCCTATCTACTCTGTCCAGACCCCTCATGATTTTGAATATACCTATCAAATCACTTCTCCAAGGAGAACAACTTCAGCTTCTCCATGTTATCTTTGTAACTGAAGTTCCTCATCCCTGGAACCATTCTCATGAATCTTTTCTGCAACCTCTCCAATGCCCTCGCATCCTTCCTAAAGTTTGGTGTCCAGAACTGGACACAATACTCCAGTTTAGGCTGAGCCAGTGTTTTCTACAGGTTCATCATCACTTCCTTGCATTTGTACTCTGATTATTTATAAAGCCCAGAATTTTGTATGCCTTATTAACAACTTTCTTAATCTGCCCTGCCACCTTCAACAATTTGAGCACATAAACCCCTCGGTTTCTGTTCCTACACCCCCTTTGGAATTGCTCCCTTTATTTTATATTGCCTCTCCTCATTCTTCCTAACAAAATGTTTATTTCACACTTCTCGGCATTAAATTTCAGGTGTCACTTGTCCATCCATTCCACCAGCCTATTTCCTCTAGCTCTTCCTCACAGTTCACAATACTTCCAAGTTTTTTTGTCATCTGCAGATTTTGAAATTGTGCCCTGCATATTCCAGTATAGGTCATTTCAGGAAAAGCAATGTTTCTAGTACCAACCCTGGATGCCCTCACTGTATGTCCTCTAGTCTGAAAATCTGTTCACCGTAGCCACACTGTTTCCTGTCACTCAGCTAACTTCACATCCATGTTGTCACACTTGCCTTTATTCTACATGCTGCAACTTTGCAGGTAAACCTATTTTGTTCCCCTTTATCAAACGCCTTTTGGAATCCATGTACATATCAACAAAATTACCCCTATCAAAAAACTCAAGTTATTTAAACACGATTTGCCTTTAACAAATATAAGAACATAAGAAATAGGAGCAGGAGTAGTCCACACGGCCTGTTGAGCCTGCTCCACCATTCAATACCATCATGGATGAACTTGGGCTTCAATTCCATTTTACTGCCTGCTCCTCATATCGCTGAATTCCCCGAGACACCAAAAATCTGTCTATCTCAGCCGTAAATATACTCAGTGATAGGAGTATCCACAAGCCTGAGGTTGGGAATTCCAAAGATTCACAACTCTTTGATTGAAGAGATTTCTCCTCACCTCAGTCTTAAATGATCAGCCCCTGATCCTGAGATTGCCTCTGCACCCTAGATTCCCATACCAGCAGAAACAATCTCTCAGTGCCCAACCTAGCAAACCTCTGAAAAATTTTATAGGTTTCAATGAGATCGCCTCATTCTTCTAAACTCCAGAGAATATCACCCCAATTTACTCAGCCTCTCATCATAGGACAACCCCTCATCCCAGGGACTAATTTACTGAACCTTCACTGTACCCCCTCCAATACAAGTGTATCCTTTCTTAAATATGGAGACCAAAACTGCACACAGATGTGGCCTCACCAAAAACCTGTACAGCTGTGGCAACACTTCTTTATTCTTGTACTCTGACCCCCTTGCAAGAAAGGCCAACAGGCCATTTGCCTTCCTAGTTGCTTGCTGCACCTGCATGCTAACTTTCTGCATTCCTTGTACAAGTACACCCAAGTCTTTTTGAACATTAACACTGACAAGCTTCTCACCTTTTAAAAATATTGCTTTTCTACTCTTATGACCAAAGTGAATAACTTCACACTTCCCTACATTATACCCCATCTCAGAATCACAGAATGTTATGGCGCAGAAGGAAGCTATTCAGCCCGTCATGTCTGCACCAGCTATCTTGTTGCCCACTCACTATCTGCCTATATCTCTTTGCAGCCTCTGTGTCCTCCCCACAGCTTACCTTTCCACCTAGCTTGGTATCATCAGCAAACTTAGATACACTACTTTCTGTCTCTTCATCTAAGTCATTAATTTGCATTGTAAATAGCTGAGGCTCCAGCACTGATCCTTGTGACACTCCACTATTCACTGCCTGACAACTTGAAATAGCCCTGTTTATGCCCACTCTCTGTTTTCTATCCATTAACCAATCCTAAATCCATGCTTATATATTAGCCCTAACTCCATGAGTCCTTACCTTACCTGTTAACCTTTTGTGCAGCACCTTATTGAATGCCTTTTGGAAATCCAGATATACTACATCTACTGGTTCCCCTTTATCTACCCTACTAGTTACATCCACAAAAAATCCTAATACATTTGTCAAACAGGATTTTAATTTAGTAAACATGTGCAGACTTTCCTTAATTAACCCACATTTTTCTAAGTGACTGTTAATTTTAATCCCAGATTATTACTTCTAAAAGCTTTCCCACCAAAGGTTAAACTGACTTGCATGTAGTTGCTTTATCTTTACACATAAAGTTGTAATACTTGCAATTCTTCAGTCCTCTGGCAACCACCCCCCCCACCCCTCCCCCCAACAATATCCGAGGATGATTTGAAGATACATCCCTCAGTATCCTCAGATGCATTTCATCAGGTCTTGGTGACTTATCAACTTTGTATGCAGTCAGCCTTACTAATACCTCCTCTTTATCAATTATTGTTTTGCTCTACAGTTCTCATGGGAACACTCACTTCATTCCTTAAATCATCCACAGTATTTTGGGGTGTCTCCTCTTCTGTACATGCCTGTAAGGATAGCAGACACAAAATAAAAACATTGGTGCACAGAAGATTCATTCACTCTCATGGTTAGTTTTCTCTCTATCCTGTGGATCTTTCCAGCTATACATTGTTGAGTGGGATTGTTGGAGGACAACATTCGAGCTGCTCATCTGAGCATTCCAACAACACTCAAGAAACTTGACACCATCCAGGACAAAGCAGCCCAATTGATTGGCACCCCATCCACAAACATTCACTCCCTCCACCACCGACGCACAGTAGCAGCAGTGTGTACCATCTACAAGATGCACTGCAGGAACACACCAAGGCTCCTTAGACAGCACCTTCCAAACCCATGACCTCTACCACCTAGAAGGACAAGGGCAGCAGATAGATGGGAACACCACCACCTGGAAGTTCCCCTCCAAGTCACTCACCATCCTGGAACTCCCTCCCTAACAGCACTGTGAGTATATCTACACCACAGGGACTGTAGCAGTTCAAGAAGGCAACTCACCATCACCTTCTCAAGGGGAACTAGGGATGGGCAATAAATGCTGGCCCAGCCAGCGAAGCCTTCATCCTGTGAATGAATATATGTGAAAAAAAAACCTCAAGTTGGCCAGTGAATGATGTGAAAACTCGAGTTGCAGGCTGGTTTGTTCATTGTGGAGAGATCACTGGAATGGTCTCTGGAACAATCAACTTTGTGGGAACCACCTCTTACTAGGCCTCAACACACTGCCATCATGAATTTCTGTCAAGAGGCTAAACTCACTCAAATTCCAGGGATTTTGTAGGGATTAGGCTCTCTGAAGTAAAGAAGCTTCACAATAGTAAATATTGTATGGGGCTGGATTTAAACCACATATAAGGGAGATAGATTAGTTCTTAAACATTAACAAATTACTTTAAAAATGCCCATCAAGTTAATTTTTGGGATTTCAAACATTTGACTACTTACTTCAGTCACATCTGTGGTAGTGAGTTCTACATTATGACCTAGTGGGGTGAATATGGAACTCACTACCACAGGGAGTAGTTGAGGTGAATAGTGTAGGTTCATTTAAGGGGAAGCTGGATAAACAGGACAGAGAGAGGAATAGAAAAGTATTCTGATAGGGTGGGATAAAGTAGGATGGTGGAGGCTTATGTGGAGCAGAAATACCAGATGAGTTGAGCCTAATGGCCTGTTTGTGTGTTGTAAATTCTTCATAAATGGCCATCAAATTTCTCTTCCTGGAGCTATGCGTTATTTCTGTTGCTGTATACCAACAAGCATTGCCTTCAATTATAGAACTGGTTTCCTTTAATGGGCTTTTGAAGGTTAGGTTGGGGTCCCCAGTTATGTGGTAACATTTGCTAAACCTCCCTCCCAAACACAAAGGTTGAAAATCCAATATTTCAAAGTGGTGACTAAACAAATCCTAATAACTCAGCCAATATGTATATCTGCCACAAAACCATCCCTACCTGCAGCCCCAACATACTGTCCTGTAGAGCATCCCGCTTGTAGTGAGTAATCATTAATGCCTCATCCTTTTGCGGGGCGTAGGGATTCTCAACAAAGCTGTTCCCAGATGGATCATCAATAACCTGTATAAGGAAACCAGGTTAACAAACTGAAAACAAGTCAGGAGTGTGGTGGAATACTCTCCACTTGCCTGGATGAGTGCGGCTCCAACAACATTCAAGAAGCTCAACACCATTCAGGACAAATCAGCCCACTTGATTGGCACCCTATCCACCACCTTCAACATTTATTCCCTCCATCACCGACGCACAGTAGCTGCAGTGTTTACCAGCTACAAGATGCACTGCAGGAATTCACCAAGGCTCCTTAGACAGCACCTTCCAAACCCATGACCACTACCACCTAGAAGGACAAGGGCAGCAGATAGATGGGAACATCACCACCTGGAAGTTCCCCTCCAAGTCACTCACCATCCTGGAACTCCCTCCCTAACAGCACTGTGGGTGTACCTACACCACAGGGACTGCAGCGGTTCAAGAAGGCAGCTCACCACCACCTTCTCAAGGGAAACTAGGGATGGGCAATAAATGCTGGCCCAGCCAGTGAAGCCCACACCCCGTGAATGAATAAAAAAAAAAAAGTTCCTCCTTGTCCCATGTTCTAAATCACCTACATTTATACTTCAACTACTAGAAACAGTATGCTTTTACCTATACCAGCCCTTTCATTACACCTCTAGCAAATAACTGTGATCCATGTTAATTGTATCAATTGAGGTTATGTATATACAGGTGGAGGACATTGACTGGATATTATTTGAGTACATAGATAGCGACACTTACTGACAGGGGCAGAGCAGGGTCAGGTGACATATCTGTAATGGCTCACTGTGAATAAAACTATTCCAGATAAAGACTGGCTGTGGTTCACCCCTTCATCAGGAGATAACAATTTCCACCATTCAAACCAAATGACCCTAAGTTTAACTCTTTCATCGCATTCATATTTTCTCACACCAATGTTACTGACTCTTTGCTATACCATCTCCAAAGCGACATTGTCCATGTAGTGGGAAGCCCGATACTGTGCAGTCTCGAGCTGTAGTCGTCCTTTGGTTTTACATATTTACTGCTATATCAACTTTTATATGCTCAATCTCACTGTAAAACTTAATTCCATTCATCTCTTTTAGGGCCTTATCTTCTTGGTGTTATTTTTAATGTTTTGTAAACCTGAACCCCCAGGGGTTGGCAGCATAGTGGTTGCATTATGGACAAGTAATCCAGAGGCCTGGACTAATGCTCTGGGGATAGGACTTCAAAATCTCACATAGCAGGCTGGGGAATTTAAATTCAACTATATTAATTAATCTGGAATAAAATGTTAGTCTCATTAATAATGATTGTAACACAACCAGATTGTCATAAAAACCCATCTGATTCACTAATGTCCTTAGGAAAAGAAATCTGCTGCCCTTACCTGGTCTGGCCTACATGTGGTTCCAGATCCACAGAAATATGATTAACTCTTAACTGCCCTCTGAAGTGGCCTAGCAAGCCAATAAAAAATGCACTGTGGGTACACCTACACCACATGGACTGCAAAGGTTCAATGCGATGGCTCACCACCACCTTCTCAAGGGCAATTTAAGCCGGCCAGTGATGCTCATTGCAAGAACAGATTTTAAAAAACACCTCTGCTTTTCTACACACACTTTTCCCAGTGTATAATCAGTTTTTCTTTTAAAACGTTACTCTTACTGATATCAAATTAATTCCGCCAACTCTTGTCCAGTCTATAATCAATATTCCCTTGAAGCTTCCTTTGGTGCTCCAAATGATTTACTATGCATTCCACTGCATCAGCATCTGAATATTTGAACATCATTGCCTCTATCCCTAAAGCTAAGACACCAGTGTACATGTACAATGTTCCATAATTAGTCTAGGACCAGGTCAGCTTTCCCCTGCAATGACTGTGTGCTAGAATTCAAATTGACAGGAAATAGCAGTGACACATCACGGCGTGGAGAGAGAAAGAGAGTTAATTACCAGTGTGAATGGCATCTCTACATCCTTCAGCTTCATCAGCTTTTTAATAAATTCCTCTATCTTCGAGGCCACATCAGGATCAGTTGCCTGGGATGGGTAGGGGTGCAAGAATTAAAGATTTATTTAGGTCACATTCCTGGGACATTCAAAAAAATTACAGATCAAGCCCAAAGCACTAATTAGCATTTTCAAAATGGATCTGAATACTGCTCCCAATGCTGCGGAGCATCACAACCCCACAGAGGGCACAAGAAAAATTATTTGATAGGCAATATGCCTCATGTCTAGTATCCAAGCTCTCTCCACTTTATAAACACTAGCTATGACGAGCCATTCTCTGAACAATCTAGTTCATCCTTGGCTCAACACACCCAATTCTACACACTCCCTTACCTCACCTAACCCAGTGTTGGAATTGTGCGCGCGCTCAGGGTTGTGTGAGAGCCTGACACACATGACCAGGAGCTCAAACTGTGGAACTCTACTTTAGATGCAGTTTATTTTTTTAAAAAAAACAAGTCAGACAGCTCCTAATCCAGTTTCCCAATTTTTCTGTTTTTCTCTCCTATCCCAGAGTCCTGGACTTGTACCTTGATGCCTTGAACATCGGGGAGATTCTGGGAAAGGAGCGGTGTGGAGCAACCATTCAATACTTGACTTTGTTTCACATTCCCAGCAAACTTGTGACCAGTGCTGACCAGAACATGAAGACAGGAGAAAAATAAAACCCCAGGTACATGAAACTACCTACCTTCCGTGTGGGCTGGTCCTGCTCTAGACCAGCAACAGCTCTGTCAATCAGACCCTCAAGAGTAGACAGTGCTGCAGAAACAGGAACAGATCATTATGAGAACATATCTCTTCAACTGCTAATAGCAGCAGGCAAATATGTTCCAAGACAGTCGTTACCATCAATCCATCACTAGCTACAAACAATGCCAATCCAAAGAAGCTCTATAACTAGATACATCACAGTTACAGTATGACATTTAGGTCCAAGCCTTTAAACCAGTAGCACATAACATGCATACAATCCTACAGAACATGAGTAACAATCCTTCACAGATTTATAACAGATTTTGTGATGGATTTTTTGTTTTTAGGGACTATTATAATAACAACTCAAATCTTTATAACTATCATATCTCTGTTTTACTCTCTGCAGTTGTAACTGTTTATAAGGAACCAGTCTAATCTGTGGTTTTTTAAACAGTAAACTGTCATTACAGCAGCCAGCACTGGGAAATGTCAAAATGCTACAATAGGGGCATACATGAGAACAGATGAGAAGCGGCAAACAGGATCATTAAGTGCACCCTGTGAAGGTGGTGCAGAGACCTGCTGTGCTGGTCCCACAATTTAACCACAGGGCTGCAAACACAGGAAACTCCTCTCACCTCATAAGATAAGTGAGCAAAGGTAGAAAACACTCTTCCCCATCCCCCCACCCCTCCCTGCAAACAGCACCTGAACTCTTTATTATGGGGAGGCAGTGGCACTGGTTCTGAAGAAGTCATATGGGACTTGAAACATTAACTCTGTCTTTCTCTCCACAGATGCTGTCAGACCTGCTGAGTTTTTCCAGCAATTTTTGTTTTTGTGGCATTGGGACTGGATTGGTATTCCAGAGACCCACAGTAATGTTCTGGAGACCCAGGTTCGAATCCCACCACAGCAGATGGTGAAATTTGAATTTAATAAAAATCTGGAATTAAAAAAAAAGTCTGATGATGACCATGAAACCATTGCCAATTGTCATAAAAACCCATCTGGTTCACTAATGTTCTTTAGGGAAGGAAATCTGCCATCCTTGCCCGGCCTGGCCTACATGTGATTCCAGACCCACAGCAATGTGGTTGACTCTTAAATGCTCTCTGAACAAGGGCAATTAGGGATAGGCAATAAATGCTAGCCTAGCCAGTGATGTCCACATGAACAGTTATATATATAATAAAAAAAAAACACCCTTCTAAACTAGAAAAATCTCTTTGATCAGGAATTTAATCTCTTTAAATAGTTGTTGGATAGCAAAGAACTTGAGTATTGCTGAAAAAGGTGTGACGTTTTTGTCAGAGCTTTTCGTCTTCCACTCATCAGGACCATTCGCAAGAAAATACCAATGTAAAAGGAAACCAATTTATACTGTATGAGAAGAGAGTGCTGATTGGTAGAGGTGTTGCCATGGAGAATGCACCAGTTGATTGTGACTGACAGTTAACTGCCAAGTATTGTTTGACATCTAAACTGATTGGTCAAGACATTGTCCTGGGGAATGAACCAGTGAATGGCTATCACTTTTTTTTTTAACTGAAACAGGCACAATGTGTGTTTGTTCCTTCTGTCTGCAAAGAACAGGGCCCTGTGTATTGATATATGTAGCTTCCAGTACACACAAATGCGCAGCACAGCAAGCCCGATTGACAATCTTAAATTGGTTCTCAGTGTAATTCTTAGCACACTGAAGATTATTTAGCAAATGTTGCCCAATTGCGGAATCACATCTAATGTTGGGCACTGTTTTGAGTTTGGCAAGCACAGGCTGGCTGGGCACGGGCTGGCTGGGCACGGTCTGTACCCCGCCTGTTGCGAACAGCAGATGGGACATGTTGTTGATATGATTCGCCAGTCTTTGGGACGTATGGCCTACATATCTAGCATCACACTGACACTGAAATACATATACCACATCACTCATTTGTGTGATAGGCAGAACATCTTTTTGGCTTGATGGCAACATCCTGTTAGTGGTGAAAATCACACGTGTTGCTACTGCATAGTAGCTGTGTGGAACAGCTAGCCTCACCTGTTGCTCAAAGTTTTGAGATACCCTGCCCTTCCAGGGTAATCTTGAGGCAGACTGGGCACTTTTCAAGGACAAACATGATGGCCTTAGGCCTGTTCATGAGTTTGTGTGATATACAGTGTGAAATGACCTGATCAGGGTAGCCATTATCCCGCAGGATGTCTCTGACACGCCCTATTTCAGCAACAAGCTTCCATGGTGAGCTCAGGCCCTATTTACGAGGTTGTTGATAAGATCAATCTTACAATGTGTGGAACTATAAGAATCCCAACGCACATATTGAGCAGTGAAGATAGGTTTGCGGTAGACCGTGGTAGAGAACCCCCTGACAGATTTCTCAACTAGTACGTTCAGGTATGGGAGTTCATTTGACTGCTCCATTTCAAAGGTGAATTTGAGCGCAGGATGGAGCCCATTAAGACATGTAAGGAAATTATTACATGCAGCTGTGGATTTAAATATAGCAAACGCATCATCCACATACGGGAAATATGTGAGGGGCAGGAGGCTCGGTGTGTGGGCACCTGCTGCAAATCGAATATAATAAAAAGGCCATTACATTGTAGAAGCTTTTTATGGATACAGGTAAAAGCTAAGCCTACAATTACTATTTAACCTTATTATTACTATTTAACATTAACATAGGCAAACTTTCTGCAAATGGGTTAACAGAGAATCTTTATGCTGTGTTCACAGTTTTGTGCTAATATTAGAAAGGTGACTGGTTAAAGGCCAGGCAACAAATGGTTAAAGGCCAGGCAACAATTATTTTTTATCTCCTAGTTTTGTGACCTATTTGATTACAAATATCGTGTAAAGTTGTTAGCTTAAATCTTGAAATAAGGTCAAAAGGTAATGTCTTAATGTAATGCAACTGATGGTTGCTGTTTGTTCAGAATATCATTGAAGTAGGAGGAATTTGGCAGTTTGTAATCTCCCTTATGCAATGGTTGCTTGGTGGAACCGGGGACGGATGGGGGAGGTTCTGAAGCAAGCAGATCGAGGAGGAGATTGGCCAAACTTGCTGTCAGGACCTTCCTGCACTAGGGAGGGTTGCCGGGGGGTGAAAATCAGTCAATCATGAACGGTCGCTATCAGAGAAAGGAACCAATCATGGACCATTGCTATCAGAAAAGAGCCAATCAGATAGTGTGTACATGGCAGGGCGGGAAGCAGAGGCCTATTTGAGCACAGTGTTCATTAAGCTCGAGGCTGTCACTGCAGCGGACAAGGAAAGGGGACAGCCTGTTTGCCTATCTGAACAGAGAACGGACAAGGACGGATTGACCACCCGAACCTTTCTGTTTCTCGGGGAAACCAAGCAACTAATGCGCGGGGTGAGTTGCCACTGGTATAAGTATTATTAAACTGTAACAGAAATCAAACAACAAAGTACAGTTGTTTTGGGTGAAGTCTCGAGATTTGAGTCATTGATATCCCGAGTAAACCTCCAAACCCAGGTGTCATTCCATCAAAGCCACATTTCTCATGGAACCCAACAGAGATGTTTGCGAGAGATGGGCCTAAAGGGGATCCCATGGCAACACCATCTATTTGGGTAAACATGGTATCATTAAAGCTGAACTGAACTGAACTCCATGAGTTGCCAAGTTCATAAATTCAATGAATACTGAGTTACGCAATGGTGGCGGGTCTCGGTCACCGTGATATAGTACTATGTGCTAATACCTCTGGCTTCCTTGATGAATAGGCTAGCAATGTCAAATGAGCAAATGGACACAGCATTGCTATTGATGCACAAGTCCTGTATGGTCTTCACAAATGTGAAGGAATCCTTCACCGTGTATCTGGAGAACTTTATTCTCTTTAATAAACAGAGAGCGATGACTAAAAGAATTCTTCCTGATACCCAGCCAACACCTTTTCCCTCCAATCTCACAACTTTTTCAATACAACCTATCCAAAACCAATCAATCCAATCCTTTCATCTTGAACACCGCCGTTATATTCCCTCTCAGCCTGTGTTTCTTTAAAGTGCCCCAATGCAAAGTATCATTCTGGTCACCCTTCTCTGCATCTCCTCTGGAGCCAAGATGGGAATTTTACACCAACATCTCCTGATCTAATGGTACAAACACTAACCAGCTACTTACCCCCTTTCTGTGTGAATGGTGGAATCTCAAAGTCAAGTTCAGGGATTTTAGTTGTCGCACAGTCAGCTTTCACAACTTCACGGTTCAAATCCTGCACGACACAGATTCACCACATTAGACAGGATTAATCACAGGCTGATTTAAAAACAATGATCTGCTAGTGCAAGTCAGTATTCAAATCAAACAGCTTGACAGAATTACTTTGTAAATGAAGAACACAGTTAATCAATAGATAACCAAGGTGACTATTTGGGTCCACATGGCAATGTTCTGTGGTACACTGACTACACAGCACCAGAACCTTCAACTCTCTTACCCAAGTGGCTATTCTTCATACATCAGTCTAGTTAGCAAATATCAGCGGTTAATCACACTAAAACTATCCAGCCATATCATCCCAAATTTCACCAATATTCACGTGCACTTCAGCATGGGGGGAACTAAGAGCAGTAAGAAATAGGAGTAGGCCATTCGGTCCCTCGAGCCTGCTCTGCTATTCAATAAGATTATGGCTGATCTGACTGTGGCCTCAACTCCACATTCCTGCCTGTCCCCTCTAAGCCTTGACTCCATTGTCGGTCAAAAATCTGTCTAACTCAGCCTTGAATATATTTAATGACCCAGCCTCCACTGCTCTCTGGGTTAGAGAACTCCACTCACTGATGACCCTCCAAGAAGTTCCTCATCTCAATCTTAAATGAGAGACCCCTTATTTAGAAACAGTGCCCCCTAGTTCTAGATTCCCTCACAAGGGAACATCCTCTCAATGTCTACCCTGTCAAGCCCCCTTAGAATCAACAAGATCACCTCTCATTTTTCTAAACTCTAATGAGTATAGGCATCACACTGCTAAATAAAAAGAACAAAAAAAAAAGTCTAACTGAGACAAACAAAAATTTTAATTTATGGTAATAAGAGCACAGAGTGCAGTCACTAACTCACCTCCTTGGAGGAAACAAGCAGGGTATAGCGCACTCCTTCCTCCTGAATCATCCCAGCTGACTGGATCTCATTATTAACCCAACCACAGTTTTCACAGGCAAAAGAACTCACAATAATTTCCTTGAAGAATGGAATTTTAGTCAACAGCAACCGAGTCATCCCCTTTAAAGAGGGACAAAGAGAGAAGGAAATATTGATGTGCATCATTATCCATTGAACAAAGCAAATAATAAGGTCTGACACTTGGCCACATTACTGCACACACACAGCCCGGAATGTCGAAGGGAATCGGTAAAGTCACCATCACTGATGGGATCTCTGAAGAAGAGTCATTCACACTTGAAACGTTAACTCTGTTTCTCGCTCCACAGAAGCTGCTAGACTGCCTGAGTTTTTCTAGCATTTCCTGTTTTAATCACTGATTCAACAAGTGAAAAAAGAGCAAAAAACATTTTTCTCGAACAGGATTTCCCAAAGTTGGGTTGCGAGACTAGATTTTGAGATCTCAAGCTCAGAGTACAACCGCTCCCCACCACCCCTCCCTTACATCCCCTCCCTACCCACACCTCCCCCTCCCCCACATCCCCTCCGCACACACACCTCCCCCTCCCTCACATCCCCTCCCCACACACACCTCCCCCTCCCTCACATCCCCTCCCTACCCACGCCTCCCCCTCCCCACCTCCCCCTCCCCCACATCCCCTCCCCACCCACACCTCCCCCTCCCACACAATCCTCACCCATTCCCTCTAATACCCCCCACCCACCTCTTACCCCCCACCCCCCTCATACCTCCCCATACCCCCCACCCCCCTCATACCTCCCCACCCCCCTCATACCCCCCCACCCCCCTCATACCTCCCCAGACCCCCCCCACCCCTCCTCATAACCCCCCACCCCCCTCATACCTCCCCAGACCCCCCCCACCCCTCCTCATAACCTCCCCCCCCACCCCTCCTCATAACCTCCCCCCCCACCCCTCCTCATAACCTCCCCCCCCACCCCTCCTCATAACCTCCCCCCCCACCCCTCATAACCTCCCCCCTCCTCATAACCTCCCCCCCCACCCCTCCTCATAACCTCCCCCCCCCACCCCTCCTCATAACCTCCCCCCCCCACCCCTCCTCATAACCTCCCCCCCCCACCCCTCCTCATAACCTCCCCCCCCCACCCCTCCTCATAACCTCCCCCCCCCACCCCTCCTCATAACCTCCCCCCCCCACCCCTCCTCATAACCTCCCCCCCCCACCCCTCCTCATAACTCCCCCCCCCACCCCTCCTCATAACCTCCCCCCCCCACCCCTCCTCATAACCTCCCCCCCCCCACCCCTCCTCATAACCTCCCCCCCCCACCCCTCCTCATAACCTCCCCCCCCCACCCCTCCTCATAACCCCCCCCCCCACCCCTCCTCATAACCTCCCCCCCCCCACCCCTCCTCATAACCTCCCCCCCCCACCCCTCCTCATAACCTCCCCCCCCCACCCCTCCTCATAACCTCCCCCCCCACCCCTCCTCATAACCTCCCCCCCCACCCCTCCTCATAACCTCCCCCCCCCACCCCTCCTCATAACCCCCCCCCCCCTCCTCATACCCCCCTCCTCATATCCCCCCCGCCCCCCCCTCCTCATACCCCCCCCGCCCCCCCCCTCCTCCTCATACCCCCCCCGCCCCCCCCTCCTCCTCATACCCCCCCCGCCCCCCCCCTCCTCCTCATACCCCCCCCGCCCCCCCCTCCTCCTCATACCCCCCCCGCCCCCCCCTCCTCCTCATACCCCCCCGCCCCCCCCTCCTCCTCATACCCCCCCCGCCCCCCCCTCCTCCTCATACCCCCCCCGCCCCCCCCCTCCTCATACCCCCCCCGCCCCCCCCTCCTCATACCCCCCCCTCCTCATACCCCCCCATACCCCCCCTCACCCCTCCTCATACCCCACACCCCCCTCATATAACCCCATACCCCCCTCACATTCTGGAGGCAGCTCATGCACAGACTCTCGATCAGGGTCGGACCCGAGTCCTCGGCCCCCAAATCCGGGAAAACCGGCCCGGAGCCTCCAGCAGCCGCTTCACAGGCCAGAGCCATGGCCCAGCCTCAGGCCTCCGGCTCCCGCTGCTGCCACCCCGGCCTCGGTTCTCGGGCCTCGGGCCTGAGTAGAGGAGCCGCCAGATCGGCCAAGAGTCTCCCCCACCCCTGCCGCCACACTCCGACTCGCTGCTGCCACCACCCGGCTGGAAGATCACATGAACCAACTGAAGCAACTTGCACTTATATAGCGCCTTGAAATGTCGCATTGAGATCATTTCAATCTATTTATCCTTGTTCTCACTGATTTTAAAAAAATAAATTATTCAAATAACTGGATAAAATTTGAGAAGTATTTTGTTACCATTGCCCCTTACCACATTCTCAGCAGGTGTGAAAGCATTGGAATTGGTTTTTGAAGTACAAACATAATGTCTGCGCACAGCAAGATCCAAAAAACAACTAAAATCTGCTTTTAATTAAAACAGGAAATGCTGGAAATACTCAACAGGTCAGGCAGCATCTGTGAAGAGAGAAACAGAGTAAACTTTTCAAATCAATGACCTTTCTTCTGACAACAGACAAATCATCTTACAATAAGTTATTGACCTGAAACATTAACTCTATTTATCTCTCTCTCCATAGTGCCAGGCCTGCCAAGTATTCCCAGCATTTTCTGTTTTTAGTCCAGGTTTCCATGCAGCATGCACAGTATTTTGCATTTTGTAATAGGTTGATTTTGCTGTTCTTTGTTGAGGGAGGATGTTTACACAGGACACAAGGAGAACTCCCTCCCTCTTTTCAAATAGAGCCTGTGTCCTTCATAACTCAAAAGCTCAACTGTAACCAAGAGAGCCAAATGGAATCCTGCTGTTGTAAAGAACATATGTTTTTATTTCTGTTGGACTGTGGATTAAAATTACAATGGCTGCAGTTTGAAGGACATGTCTATTGGAACAGTGTGAGGGATATATACAATGTTGTTGTTCTGGAACAGAGTGTGCCATGAAAGACAGGATGGTGCCGAGGAGGAGTCTGGTCTAATGGTGAATTGCCTGACAACATTTTAATTGGCTCCTGACCAGGTGACCAGGTTTTGTGTGAGAACAGTGCAGCAGAATAGCTCCTAGCCTGAAAGGAAAAAGACCTAAAACCGCCCTCCTGTGTGTGTAAAAGTCCAGTAATTCCACAATAATAGCTAGCTGGCTTTTTCTCCTCATATCTCTATAACCTGCTCTCTCTCTCACAAAACCCCTGTCAAGAGGCAAAGGGGAAAATCACTGTTAGAGACATTGAAAGGCAAGTGCTCAGCCAGTGAACTAAATACAGAAAGTGCTAGAAGACCACCGCGTGTCATCAAGAAGAGCTGAAAGGAATTTGGAAGACATCGATCAAAATCAACCCATCGAATCCTGTACTCTGGAATTGGTGCTGTTGAACTGTTTTATCCTGCCCTTAAAATCCATGTTTTTGTGTGTCTTACGTGTCTTGTATGTGTGTGTATAGGGATTTAAGAAGGGGTAGAGTTTAAGTTATAGAGTTACAAATTAATAGTTCATGTTTCTTTCTTTTGCCACTGGTTAACGACAGTCTGTTCAATAAACAGTTATTTACTTATTAAGTTTACAAAGCTGGTGCTCGTATTTTGTTACCTAAATTAAACAGTGAGGTAGAATTGGGGCAATCTGGTGGTTTGGTCAAACTTTTCACGTTTGTCGCAGCTCAGGGAACAGTGGAGTCGATATTACAGCGCACTATCCCCAGTGAGTCGATATTACGGCGCACTGTCCCCAGTGAGTCGATATTACAGCGCACTGTCCCCAGTGAGTCGATATTACAGCGCACTGTCCCCAGTGAGTAGATATTACAGCGCAATATCCCCAGTGAGTCGATATTACAGCGCACTGTCCCCAGTGAGTCGATATTACAGCGCACTGTCCCCAGTGAGTCGATATTACAGCGCACTGTCCCCAGTGAGTCGATATTACAGCGCACTGTCCCCAGTGAGTCGATATTACAGCGCACCGTCCCCAGTGAGTCGATATTACAGAGCACCGTCCCCAGTGAGTCGATATTACAGCGCACCGTCCCCAGTGAGTGGATATTACAGCGCACCGTCCCCAGTGAGTCGATATTACAGCGCACCGTCCCCAGTGAGTCGATATTACAGCGCACCGTCCCCAGTGAGTCGATATTACAGCGCACCGTCCCCAGTGAGTCGATATTACAGCGCACCGTCCCCAGTGAGTCGATATTACAGAGCACCGTCCCCAGTGAGTCGATATTACAGCGCACCGTCCCCAGTGAGTCGATATTACAGCGCACCGTCCCCAGTGAGTCGATATTACAGCGCACCGTCCCCAGTGAGTCGATATTACAGCGCACTGTCCCCAGTGAGTGGATATTACAGCGCACCGTCCCCAGTGAGTCGATATTACAGCGCACTGTCCCCAGTGAGTCGATATTACAGCGCACCGTCCCCAGTGAGTGGATATTACAGCGCACCGTCCCCAGTGAGTCGATATTACAGCGCACTGTCCCCAGTGAGTCGATATTACAGCGCACCGTCCCCAGTGAGTGGATATTACAGCGCACCGTCCCCAGTGAGTCGATATTACAGCGCACTGTCCCCAGTGAGTCGATATTACAGCGCACTGTCCCCAGTGAGTCGATATTACAGCGCACTGTCCCCAGTGAGTCGATATTACAGCGCACTGTCCCCAGTGAGTGGTTATTACAGCGCACCGTCCCCAGTGAGTGGATATTACAGCACACTGTCCCCAGTGAGTCGATATTACAGCGCACTGTCCCCAGTGAGTCGATATTACAGCACACTGTCCCCAGTGAGTTGATATTACAGCGCACCGTCCCCAGTGAGTGGATATTACAGCGCACTGTCCCCAGTGAGTGGATATTACAGCGCACCGTCCCCAGTGAGTGGATATTACAGCGCACTGTCCCCAGTGAATCATGATGCTGTCTATTAGAGTGTGGAAGTGTGGGTGGAGGAAGCACCTCCTGGAGCTCAAGCACAACATTGTCTCTGATTAAAGGGAGCTTTAGCCTAATTCTAACTCCATGCACAACCTTGTATCATATTTATACTAACCCGAAAAGGCTGCTGAATAGTAGCCTAGGGTCAAAAACTGAGGACTCACAAGCAACCTGAATCTGGACCTTTCTGATGCAGTCCTATAGAAAGTGCACTGGGGTACTTGCTTCACATCCCTTAAGCAACAAGTATAGCCAACATTCTATTGGTGGGCAACATGTTGTTAGCTGTGGGCATACCGTCTCACCACTACATTTCTGGGTTCACATCTCACTCCAGGACTTCAGCACAAAAGTCCAGGCTGATACTCCAGCGCAGTAGTGAGTGAGTGCTGCACTGCTGCAGGTGCTGTCTTTCAGATGAGTTGTTAATTGGAGACTGTGTCTGCTCTCAGGTGCCTGTGGAAGATATCACTTTAAATAAAACCAGGGACATTCTCCCTCAGGCCCTGCCATTGTTTAGGCCTGAACCAACATCATCAATTATCTGGTCATTAGCTCCTTGCTGTCCAGACTTGCTGAGCACAGATTGGCAGCTACATTAAAGCAGTGATATTTCAATAAAGTATTTTATTGGAAAAGTGCTTTTGGATGTCCTGAAGTTGTGAAATATACAAAGAATTGTGGAGTGTTATTTTTTATTTGTTGTACTAGTCTCTGTTCACAGGATAATAGCAATGAGAAAAGTTACTCAGTTCAGATCATCGTCTGATGTAGGAGGAACCCCAGCATCTCCACAATGTAACATCTGTGCAAAAGCAAAATACAACAAATGTTGAAAATCTGAAATTAAAGAAGAAACTGTTGGAAATACTCCGGGGGCAGGAGTTTTCAGTTGGCAATCAGGGGCTGACCCGACACGCCAACGTGTAAAATGTGGCGCGGAGACATCGGGGGGAACTCCCAACATCATCCCGCCCCATTTAAATTTTCAGGAAGGCGGGAGCGCAGCAAAATCAGCCGCGCGCCCGCCGACCTGTCAATGGCCAATTGAGGCCATTGACAGGGTCAATTCTGTAATTAAAGGACCTGCCTGTCCAACCTTAAGGATGGCAGGAAGGTCAGGAGCCCGGGCGGGAAGTAGAAAAAACATCAAACCTCATCCACGGGCGGGATGAAGTCTCATGTGGGCTTTAAAAAATTTAATGCAGGTTTTGTAAAAATTATGGACATGTCCCAACTCATGTGACATTGTCACATGAGGGGACATGTAAGGGAAATTTTATTTTTCTATTTTTATCTTTTTTACATTTACAGCTGATCTCCCTGAGGCAGCACTTAGCATAGCGCTTCTGTGCGAACGTCATGCTGGGCGGGCCTTAATTGGCCAGCCCACGTAAAATGGTGCCGCGTCTCTGATTGAGGGCGCCGATCGGAAGCGTGCCCATACGCGCCCGCCCATTAACTTTCCCCCAGCGGGGGGGAAATTCAGCCCCTAGAGTTTCAAAGAATGAAAGGTGATCTCATTGAAGTGTACAAAATTCTTACAGAGCGTGACAGGGTAGATGTGGATAGGATCTTTCCTCTCGCCGGTGAGTCTAAAACCAGGGGACATAATCTCATGATAAGGGGCGGGCCATTTAAGACTGAGAAGAGAAGGAATTTCTTCACAGAGGGTGGGGAATCTTTGGAATTCTCTATCCCAGGGGGCTGTGGAAGCTCAATTGTTGAGTATGTTCAAGACAGAAATCGATAGATTTCTGGAAACTGATGACATGAAGGGATTTGGAGATAACGCCACTTTCCCGCGCTGAGGAAGATGATCAGCCATGAGTTAACTGAATGGAGGGGCAGGATCGATGGGCCGAATGGCCAACTCCTGTTCCTCTGAAACAGAGTTAATATTTCAGTTCTCATCAGAACTGGAGAAAATTACGAGATGCAACAGGTTTTATACAAGTGTAGAGGCAGAGAAAGGGAGAGGGGAGGGAAGAAGAAAAGGAAAAGTCTGTGTTAGGGTGGCGGGCAGAATGGGAAATTGGATAAGGCAAAAGAATGTGGTAACAGACAGGAAACAAATGATGGGTTTAGAAAAGATGTGAATGAGACAAGCAGATCCATAACATCAGCATTGCCCTTTCCAAATGATGTTTCAGCGTTCACTATTCTATCAATGGATCTATTCCATGTATCAGTCAGCTTCCCGATATCAGTCCTAAAGTTGTTTTCCTACTTTGAATCCTTGTCTTAATCTCACAGTTTAGTTTAAAGTAGTTTTCTGAACTTGGTTTATTTATACTCTATTTATTCTACATAAGATCATCTCTTAGGTTGATATCTGTTCAATCTTTTCATGTAACTCAAACCCCTGACATTAAGGGTCAGCCTCACAGGCGCTGGAGCCGTCTCCATCATTCCATCATTTCCCAGTGACCAAACCGGGATCCAGTCACTGAGCACAGCAATCTCCAATGTGTCAGACACTAACTGCGAATCCAGATTTCTCATCAGTGAGTAAGAGGTGAGTTAATAGACGATGACTAGCACTTTGTGATTCCGCAGTGTGAATGTGAACTTTAATCTTTTTGGTTAAGTAAATATCCACATGTGAAGTCCATTTACCTGGATTGTGTGTCAGCTGCTTTCTGCTAAAATTAGTGCCTGTGCTTTGAACCATCTGGGAGTCACCTCACCTGTGGCTACTCAGTGAATTCTATTGGCCAACTATGGACAACAGAACTGTATCTGAAAAATCCGAAAAATAGTTTGAATGGTACTTCTGGCATTAGCAAAGCGACACAGGCAGAGAGGCAGAGAGGGACAGAGACAGAGACACAGAGAGACAGAGACAGAAGGACAGATAGAGAGGGACAGGGAGACAGAAATATAGAGGCAGAGACGGAGAGACTGAGGCCGAGAGATGCAGAGGCATCACCAGTTCATGAGGCCATTCCACATCGTCTGTGATTGCTCTTTAATGTGGTTCCCAGTTCTACTCTGCTGCTTGGTCAGATATTAATGGCTGCTGCAAACTGCAGGCAGAATTCCTGATCCCACAAAAATTTGTTCCTACACAAACCACAGCGTCAGGAATGAGTAAAGTTCATTTTTATATTTAATAGAAGCAAACAGGCAATGTGTTCACCCCAGCACCTACTCCAGCCTCCATCAACATCCAGCACAACACAAAATCTCAACATTTAGTGCTTAGGAAAGAAATACTACATTTCTATAGCACCTTTTGCCTCCTCAGGACATGACAAAGTGCTTTTCAGCTAATGAATGTAGCAGCAAATATGCAGAGATGTCCAGAGAATCCTTCATCTGTCTCTGATTGACAGGACAGTGTTTGTGTGCAATCTGCAATAACTGAGATGCTTCAACACAGGATGTTGTTCAATCGGATAGTGTGGAGGCACCCTACCTCACCAGGATAGTGTGGAGGCACCCTACCTCACCAGGAGAGTGTGGAGGCACCCTACCTCACCAGGAGAGTGTGGAGGCACCCTCCCTCACCAGGATAGTGTGGAGGCACCCTACCTCACCAGGAGAGTGTGGAGGCACCCTCCCTCACCAGGATAGTGTGGAGGCACCCTACCTCACCAGGAGAGTGTGAGGCACTCTCCCTCACCAGGATAGTGTGGAGGCACCCTACCTCACTAGGATAGTGTGGAGGCACCCTACCTCACCAGGATAGTGTGAGGCACCCTACCTCACCAGGATAGTGTGGAGGCACCCTACCTCACCAGGATAGTGTGGAGGCACCCCCCCTCACCAGGATAGTGTGAGACAACCTACCTCACCAGGATAGTGTGGAGGCACCCTGCCTCACCAGGATAGTGTGAGGCACCCTACCTCACCAGGATAGTGTGGAGGCACCCTACCTCACCAGGATAGTGTGGAGGCACCCTACCTCACCAGGATAGTGTGAGACACCCTACCTCACCAGGATAGTGTGGAGGCACCCTACCTCACCAGGAGAGTGTGAGGCACCCTACCTCACCAGGATAGTGTGGAGGCACCCTACCTCACCAGGATAGTGTGAGGCAACCTACCTCACCAGGATAGTGTGAGACACCCTACCTCACCAGGATAGTGTGGAGGCACCCTACCTCACCAGGAGAGTGTGAGGCACCCTACCTCACCAGGAGAGTGTGAGGCACCCTCCCTCACCAGGATAGTGTGAGGCACTCTACCTCACCAGGATAGTGTGAGGCACTCTACCTCACCAGGAGAGTGTGAGACACTCTACCTCACCAGGATAGTGTGAGGCACTCTACCTCACCAGGATAGTGTGAGACACTCTACCTCACCAGGATAGTGTGAGACACTCTACCTCACCAGGATAGTGTGGAGGCACCCTACCTCACCAGGATAGTGTGAGGCACCCTACCTCACCAGGATAGTGTAAGGCACTCTACCTCACCAGGATAGTGTGGAGGCACCCTACCTCACCAGGATAGTGTGAGACACCCTCCCTCACCAGGATAGTGTGAGACACCCTACCTCACCAGGATAGTGTGGAGGCACCCTCCCTCACCAGGATAGTGTGAGGCACCCTACCTCACCAGGATAGTGTGGAGGCACCCTACCTCACCAGGATAGTGTGAGACACCCTACCTCAACAGGATAGTGTGGAGGCACCCTCCCTCACCAGGATAGTGTGAGGCACTCTACCTCACCAGGATAGCGTGGAGGCACCCCCCCTCACCAGGATAGTGTGAGACACCCTACCTCACCAGGATAGTGTGAGGCACTCTACCTCACCAGGATAGTGTGGAGGCACCCTACCTCACCAGGATAGTGTGGAGGCACCCTACCTCACCAGGATAGTGTGGAGGCACCCTACCTCACCAGGATAGTGTGAGGCACTCTACCTCACCAGGATAGTGTGGAGGCACCCTCCCTCACCAGGAGAGTGTGGAGGCACCCTACCTCACCAGGAGAGTGTGGAGGCACCCTACCTCACCAGGAGAGTGTGGAGATACCCTACCTCACCAGGAGAGTGTGGAGGCACCCTCCCTCACCAGGATAATGTGGAGATACCCTACCTCACCTGGATAGTGTGAGGCACCATACCTCACCAGGAGAGTGTGGAGGCGCCCTACCTCACCAGGAGACTGTGGAGGCACCCTCCCTCACCAGGATAGTGTGGAGAGACCCTACCTCACCAGGATAGTGTGATGCACCCTACCTCACCAGGATAGTGTGATGCACCCTACCTCACCAGGATAGTGTGGAGGCACCCTACCTCACCAGGAGAGTGTGGAGACACCCTACCTCACCAGGAGAGTGTGGAGGCACCCTACCTCACCAGGATAGTGTGGAGGCACCCTACCTCACCAGGAGAGTGTGAGGCACCCTACCTCACCAGGAGAGTGTGAGGCACCCTCCCTCACCAGGATAGTGTGAGGCACTCTACCTCACCAGGATAGTGTGAGGCACTCTACCTCACCAGGAGAGTGTGAGACACTCTACCTCACCAGGATAGTGTGAGGCACTCTACCTCACCAGGATAGTGTGAGACACTCTACCTCACCAGGATAGTGTGAGACACTCTACCTCACCAGGATAGTGTGGAGGCACCCTACCTCACCAGGATAGTGTGAGGCACCCTACCTCACCAGGATAGTGTAAGGCACTCTACCTCACCAGGATAGTGTGGAGGCACCCTACCTCACCAGGATAGTGTGAGACACCCTACCTCACCAGGATAGTGTGAGACACCCTACCTCACCAGGATAGTGTGGAGGCACCCTCCCTCACCAGGATAGTGTGAGGCACCCTACCTCACCAGGATAGTGTGGAGGCACCCTACCTCACCAGGATAGTGTGGAGACACCCTACCTCACCAGGATAGTGTGGAGGCACCCTCCCTCACCAGGAGAGTGTGGAGGCACCCTACCTCACCAGGAGAGTGTGGAGGCACCCTACCTCACCAGGAGAGTGTGGAGGCACCCTCCCTCACCAGGATAGTGTGGAGAGACCCTACCTCACCAGGATAGTGTGAGGCACTCTACCTCACCAGGAGAGTGTGAGGCACCCTACCTCACCAGGATAGTGTGAGGCACCCTCCCTCACCAGGATAGTGTGAGGCACTCTACCTCACCAGGATAGTGTGGAGGCACTCTACCTCACCAGGATAGTGTGGAGGCACCCCCCCTCACCAGGATAGTGTGAGACACCCTACCTCACCAGGATAGTGTGAGGCACTCTACCTCACCAGGATAGTGTGGAGGCACCCTACCTCACCAGGATAGTGTGGAGGCACCCTACCTCACCAGGATAGTGTGGAGGCACCCTACCTCACCAGGATAGTGTGAGGCACTCTACCTCACCAGGATAGTGTGGAGGCACCCTCCCTCACCAGGAGAGTGTGGAGGCACCCTACCTCACCAGGAGAGTGTGGAGGCACCCTACCTCACCAGGAGAGTGTGGAGATACCCTACCTCACCAGGAGAGTGTGGAGGCACCCTCCCTCACCAGGATAATGTGGAGATACCCTACCTCACCTGGATAGTGTGAGGCACCCTACCTCACCAGGAGAGTGTGGAGGCGCCCTACCTCACCAGGAGAGTGTGGAGGCACCCTCCCTCACCAGGATAGTGTGGAGAGACCCTACCTCACCAGGATAGTGTGATGCACCCTACCTCACCAGGATAGTGTGGAGGCACCCTACCTCACCAGGATAGTGTGAGGCACCCTACCTCACCAGGATAGTGTGGAGGCACCCTACCTCACCAGGATAGTGTGGAGGCACCCTACCTCACCAGGATAGTGTGAGACACTCTACCTCACCAGGATAGTGTGGAGGCACCCTCCCTCACCAGGATAGTGTGGAGGCACCCTACCTCACCAGGATAGTGTGAGGCACCCTACCTCACCAGGATAGTGTGAGGCACCCTACCTCACCAGGATAGTGTGAGGCACCCTCCCTCACCAGGATAGTGTGAGGCACTCTACCTCACCAGGATAGTGTGGAGGCACCCTCCCTCACCAGGAGAGTGTGGAGGCACTCTACCTCACCAGGATAGTGTGGAGGCACCCTACCTCACCAGGATAGTGTGGAGAGACCCTACCTCACCAGGAGAGTGTGGAGGCACCCTACCTCACCAGGAGAGTGTGGAGGCACCCTACCTCACCAGGAGAGTGTGGAGATACCCTACCTCACCAGGAGAGTGTGGAGATACCCTACCTCACCAGGAGAGTGTGGAGGCACCCTCCCTCACCAGGATAATGTGGAGATACCCTACCTCACCTGGATAGTGTGAGGCACCCTACCTCACCAGGAGAGTGTGGAGGCGCCCTACCTCACCAGGAGAGTGTGGAGGCACCCTACCTCACCAGGAGAGTGTGGAGGCACCCTACCTCACCAGGATAGTGTGAGGCACTCTACCTCACCAGGAGAGTGTGGAGGCACCCTACCTCACCAGGATAGTGTGAGGCACTCTACCTCACCAGGAGAGTGTGGAGGCACCCTCCCTCACCAGGATAGTGTGGAGAGACCCTACCTCACCAGGATAGTGTGATGCACCCTACCTCACCAGGATAGTGTGGAGGCACCCTACCTCACCAGGAGAGTGTGGAGACACCCTACCTCACCAGGATAGTGTGGAGGCACCCTACCTCACCAGGATAGTGTGAGACACCCTCCCTCACCAGGATAGTGTGAGGCACTCTACCTCACCAGGATAGTGTGGAGGCACCCTACCTCACCAGGATAGTGTGAGACACCCTCCCTCACCAGGATAGTGTGTAGGCACCCTCCCTCACCAGGATAGTGTGAGACACCCTACCTCACCAGGATAGTGTGAGGCATTCTACCTCACCAGGATAGTGTGGAGCACCCTACCTCACCAGGATAGTGTGGAGGCACCCTACCTCACCAGGATAGTGTGAGGCACTCTACCTCACCAGGATAGTGTGGAGGCACCCTCCCTCACCAGGAGAGTGTGAGGCACCCTACCTCACCAGGATAGTGTGGAGGCACCCTACCTCACCAGGATAGTGTGGAGAGACCCTACCTCACCAGGATAGTGTGGAGAGACCCTACCTCACCAGGATAGTGTGAGACACCCTCCCTCACCAGGATAGTGTGAGGCACTCTACCTCACCAGGATAGTGTGGAGAGACCCTACCTCACCAGGAGAGTGTGAGGCACTCTACCTCACCAGGATAGTGTGGAGGCACCCTACCTCACCAGGATAGTGTGGAGGCACCCTACCTCACCAGGATAGTGTGGAGAGACCCTCCCTCACCAGGATAGTGTGGAGAGACCCTACCTCACCAGGGGCTGGAATTATAAAATCTTACAGTTCAGAATGAGGCTATTTAGCTCATCACACCTGTGCCAGCTCTTTCAAAGTTCGATTCAATAAATCCTACACCCCTCCTATCCTCTCCCCTGCTCTTACCCCATAAACCCACAAATACCCCCCTCAAATACTTATCCAATTCCCTTTTGAAAGTCTCTATTGAATCTGCTTCCAGCACATTTTCAGGCAGCGCCTTCCAGGTCACAGCTCACTGTGTGAAAAGAAAAATTCTCCACGTCTCCCCCTCTGTTTTTTTTGCCAATAATTTTAGATCTGTGTCCTTCTGGTTACCGACCGCCCTACCATTGGAAACAGTTTCTCCTTATTTACTCTATAAAACCCTTTATCATAAGTCCTTAGAATTTTTAAGACATTACAGATGGTCCAGCTGATTTGTGTCCCAGACTGCTGAGGGAGGCAAGGGAGGAGATCACAGGGGCTCTGACCCAAAGTTTTAATTCCTCTCTGGCCACGGGGGAGGTGCCAGAGGACTGGAGAACAGCTAATGTGGTTCCGCTATTTAAGAAGGGTTATAGAGATAAGCCAGGAAACTACAGGCCAGTGAGTCTCACGTCAGTGGTAGGGAAACTATTGGAGAAATTTCTGAAGGAGAGTATCTATCTCCACTTGGAGAGGCAAGGTTTGATCAGGGATAGTCAACATGGCTTTGTCAGAGGGAGATCATACCTAACAAATTTGATTGAATTTTTTGAGGAGGTGTGTAGATGAGGGTAGTGCAGTTGATGTAGTTTATATGCATTTCAGCAAAGCCTTTGACAAGGTCCCACATGGGAGACTTATAAAGAAGGCAAAGGCACATGGGATACAGGGTAATTTGATAAGGTGCATTCAAAATTGGCTTAGTTGCAGGAGGCAGAGGGTGATGACAGAAGGATGCTTTAGTGACTGGAAGCCAGTGTCCAGTGGTGTACCACAGGGATCTGTGCTCTGTCCCCTATTATTTGTCATTTATATAAACGACATAGATGACTATATTGGGGGTAGGATTAGTAAGTTTGCGGATGACACAAAAATTGGCCGAGTGGTTAACAGTGAGGTTGAGTGTCTTGGGCTACAGAAAGATATAGACGGGATGGTCAAATGGGCAGATAAGTGGCAGATGGAATTTAACCCTGAAAAGTGTGAGGTGATACACTTTGGAAGGAGTAATTTGACAAGGAAGTATTCAATGAACGGCATGACACTAGGAAGTTCTGAGGAACAAAGGGATCTTGGCGTGTGTGTCCATAGATCTCTGAAGGTGAAGGAGCATGTTAGTGGGGTGGTGAAAAAGACATATGGGACACTTGCTTTTATCAATCGAGGCATAGATTACAAAAGTGGGAGGTCATGTTGGAGTTGTATAGAACCTTGGTGAGGCCACAGCTGGAGTACTGTGTGCAGTTCTGGTCGCCACATTATAGGAAGGATGTGATTGCACTGGAGGGGGTGCAGAGGAGATTCACCAGGATGTTGCCTGGGATGAAACATTTAAGTTATGAAGAGAGGTTGGATAGACTTGGGTTGTTTTTGTTGGAGCAGAGAAGACTGAGGGGCGACCTGATCGAGGTGTACAAGATGATGAGGGGCATGGACAGGGTGGATAGGGAGCAGCTGTTCCCCTTAGTTGAAGGGTCAGTCACAAGGGGGGCATAAGTTCAAAGTAAGGGGCAGGAGGTTTAGGGGGGATGTGAGGAAAAACTTTTTTACCCAGAGGGTGGTGATGGTCTGGAATGCACTGCCTGGGAGGGTGGTGGAGGTGGGTTGCCCCACATCCTTTAAAAAGTACCTGGATGAGCACTTGGCATGTCATAACATTCAAGGCTATGGGCCAAGTGCTGATAAATGGGATTAGGGTAGGTAGGTCAGGTGTTTCTCACGTGTCGGTGCAGACTCGATGGGCCGAAGGGTCTCTTCTGCACTGTGTGATTCTGTGATCCTGTGAGATGTTATCAAACTATGGCCTTTGTTCTAAGAAATGAGTCTCAGTTGGAATTTGCCCTCTCAGTGGAGTTGGAAGCTGACTTGTGGGAACACCTCTCTGCTCACAGTGACAGAGTTGTTGGAAGTTTCACGTTTTCTCAGGGTCAGGGAAAGTCCATTAACACCGCACGAAGAGGCCTGCTCCTTATCAACTGATAAGGTTCCCTCATATAAAGAGAGGGTCTGTGGGACTGGAACATTGAGCTTCAGGAAGGGCGGAGGAGAGACAGGTGAGAGAAACACTGAGCTGTAATCCTCAGCGCTACAGCTGAGGGTTTATATACTGACCCGGGAAGTGGTTTAGCAGGTGTCTCTGAGCACATTAATACTGCAGCCAACTGGCCAAAGCTGATGGATGCTATTGAGAATACAGTCTAATATTCACTGTCAGGTGACATTCTATAATCATGTGGAGTTCAGAAGGAGTTATTAACACTCAGAATAATCTGTAAATTAGTGAAGAAGATTTGCAATGGGAATAAAGTTGAGCTCAGGAATAAATGTGACATTTAAGGATTTAAATCTCAGGCTAACTCTGATTTTTGTTTTTTCACAGAACTGCTGTAAAGAAAAAAACAAATTGTATTTAATTTGCACGGTTTAAGAAATCCACCATGTTTCCCAGAGAAATTTGTGTGCTTCTCGCTGCCATCTTGGTGTCAGGTACGTGTATTGTGTGGCTTTATTTGGACTATTTTGTGCTGTTGACTTTGCTGCCACTCCTGATCTCTGTTTTGTACCAGTTCTATGCTCAGGCCTCAAAGCTCTGGGACCAGTACATTAGCCGCTCTATCATTCAGAATCACATTGAGAACAAACCTGCTTCAACTGTTTTTCTGGGTTCATTTTAAACCCCTGCGTCAAATGTTTAAAGACGAGGGATTTAACCCAATCAGCTTCTCAACACTGATCTCCAGGCAGGAGTAGCTGATTTATCCTTTCACTCTCTGACAGGACATGGTGAAATCTCTCATGAACCATCACAAGCTTCTTGTCTATGGATGAACAGTGGATCCATTGAATGTTCTGATTCTCTGTTTCCTTCCTTGTGCAGGCTCCCAGGCGGCAGTCAATGGAGATCAGGTTCGAGATGCCTTCTGGGATTACATCAGTCAATTGACCGACAATGCCAAGGACAGCATTGACCAAATGCAGCACTCGGAGATCAGCCAACAACTCCAGTGAGTAGAGGGTGTGAGGTGGTACTGTCAGTACAGGCCAGGCTCATAGGGCCTAACAAGAAAGGACAGACCAGTGAAAACATTTTGGCCTGAAACTAACAACAGGGTGAGAGATTAAAGTGAGGCTTCCCGTCTCTATTTTATAACCTAACAGGAATGAGACTGAAGCAAAGAACATTACCCACCCACAGAGGGCAGTGGAACAGATTCACAGCAAAACTTAAAACTCCAGCAATAAAACCTAATCAAGATGTGTAGATTTTACATGTCGAAGCTTTTTGTCTTGTACTCATCAGGACATTCGCAAGAATACCAAATGTAGAGGCAACAACAATTTACACTTCATGAGAAGAGAATGCTGATTGGTTGGCAAGTGATTCTAATTGGTAGAGGCCTTACCATAGAGAATGTACTGATGGTTAACTGCCAAGCTTTGTTTAAACTCAAACCAGGTAGGTTGACTCTGGTTGATCAAGGCATTGCCCTGGGGAATGAACCAGCGAATGGCTGTCACCTATTTTGTTTAGCTGAAACAGGTGCAATGTGCATACACATTCTTCCTGTCTGCAAAGAACAGGGCCCTATGTATTAATATATATAGCTCCTAGCATGTATAAGTGAGCCACACTGCGATCCCAACTGACAATCTTAAATTGGTTGTCAGTTTAATTCTTAGAACGATCAGGATTGTTTAGCAAGTGTTGTCCAATTGCAGAATCACACCTAATGTTGGAAACTGTTTTGAGTTTTGCAAGCACGGTCTGGTTGGGTACATTGTCTGTTGCGAACAGCAGAAGGGACATGTTGTTGATATGATTCGCCAGTCTTTGGGACGTATGGCCTACATATCTAGCATCACACTGACACTGAAATACATATACCACATCACTCATTTGTGTGATAGGCAGAACATCTTTTTGGCTTGATGGCAACATCCTGTTAGTGGTGAAAATCACACGTGTTGCTACTGCATAGTAGCTGTGTGGAACAGCTAGCCTCATCTGTTGCTCAAAGTTTTGAGATACCCTGCCCTTCCAGGGTAATCTGAGGCAGACTGGGCACTTTTCAGGACTGAAAGTGACGGCCTTAGGCCTGTGTGATATACAGTGTGAAATGATCTGATGAGGGTAGCCATTATCCCACAGGATGTCTTTGATGCCCCTATTTCAGCATCAAGCTTCCATGATGAGCAAATGGCTTAGGCCCTATTTACGAGGTTGCTGATAAGATCAACCTTACAGCGTGTGGAACTATAAGAATCCCAACGCATATTTGAGCAGTGAAGATAGGTTTGCGGTAGACCGTGGTAGAGAACCCCCTGACAGATTTCTCAACTAGTACGTTCAGGTATGGGAGTTCATTTGACTGCTCCATTTCAAAGGTGAATTTGAGCGCAGGATGGAGCCCATTAAGACATGTAAGGAAATTATTACATGCAGCTGTGGATTTAAATATAGCAAATGTATCATCCACATATGGGAAATATGTGAGGGGTAAGAGGCTCGGTGTCATTCCATCAAAGAAGCATTTCTTGTGGAACCCAACAAAAATGTTTGTAGGATTTGAGCCTAGAGGGGATCCCATGGCAACATCATCTATTTGGGCAAACATGGTGTCATTGAAATGGAACTCAACTGTGTGAGTTGCTGAATTTGTAAGTTCAATGAAAACTGATTCACGCGATGGTGGTGGATCTAGATCACCATGATATAGTGCTACAGCACAAATATCTATGACTTCCTTAAGTGGAATATTGGTGAATAGGCTAACAATGTCAAATGAGCACATGGACATAGCATTGCTATCGATATGCAAGTCCTATGTGATCTTCACTGTGTATCTAGAAAACTTGCTCAAAACTGGTTGTAAAATTCACGCAACCGTTTGGCTAATTCATGTTGTGCAGAACCGGTCATAGATAAGACAGGGCATAAAGGGACATCACTTTTGTGTGTCTTGGGAAGCCCATACGTACATGGGCGCAGCAAGCCATGAGGACGAGCACTGTCATATATATCACCTGGAAGTTAATTAATCTCACACAAGTGCAGCAAGCACTTCCTGAGCTTGCCTTCAAGCAGGGCTGTCCTGTCACGCTGAATGGCAGTCCCAATGGATACGAATTTGGACTCGTCATTAAGAATGGCATGCATTTTGTTGATATTGTCACATTTGTTAAGGACATCTATTCCAGTCCCAATATAGGTGACAGCCATTTTCTGATTCATTCCCTAGGGCAATATCCTGACCAATCAGAGACAATTTGCCTAGTTTAAATTTAAACAAAGTTTGGCAGTGAATTGTCAGTCATCAGTTAACTGGCGCAGTCTCCATGGCAACATCTCTACCAATCAGAGTCCACTTGCCAACCAGTTAGCACTCTCTTCTCATGAAGTATAAATTGTTGTTCCCTTTACATTTGGTAGTCTTGCGAATCTGTCCTGATGAGTGCAAGACAAAAAGCTTTGTCATCTCTTTTTTCAGCAATACTCGAGTTCTGTACTACTAAACAATTGTATGTGTAGCTTTGGTCCACCAGGTACAAGCGTAGCTTTAAGAACAGATTGATGTACACACAGGAATTGTTGTAGCTACAGCTAAGTATAGATATAAACACTCCTGCAGACACAGTTAAATATAACTATTGCAATGGGAAAGCATGAGGCAGCAGTAAGGTTCATTTCAGTACGGGAAGATGTCACGTGAGGGACAATAGAGGAAAGGCATAGGGTATAGGTGAATGGTAAAGGCAATCACGAGTTGTAAAACGTTGTTGATTCACAATCACCACAGACCAATTTCAAACCCAATATTCTGACTGTGCTCTAATCAATGATTTGTAACACATTAACATCATTTATTTACTTTTACACCCAATGTCCTAATTTTGAAACTCTCAGATCCCATATACACTTTCAGAATCATCAACCCTTTTAAAGATTTGTGTATCTCCCAGTTCCTTTGTTTCTTGTGGAGTTTTACTTTCTAGTGTAAATGTCCTCACAGAATCATATGCACAGAAAGAGACCATTTGGTCAATCCTACATGAGGCCCCTCTTAATGTTTCTCCTCAGATGTAACAGGGAGGGAAGGAGTGAAGGATATTGAGGTATCATGCTCTCTCTTCCAAAGACCAGCTATAATTTACTGCTGGCTTTCTCATTCCTTTCTCAATGTGTGCTCTCCTTCTTTCTCTCATGTCTGTGCAATATTTGTCTGAGGATTACACTTGGGCAACACTTCCTCTGTAGCTAAACAAGACAATATTCTACGACATAGAAACATAGAAACTAGGAGCAGGAGTAGGTCATTCGGCCCTTTGAGTCTGCTCCGCCATTCAATATGATCATGGCTGATCCTCTATCTCAATGCCGTATGTGTAAAAAAAATCTCTTCTTTTTCAGTTATCTTTTAAAGGATAACCTGCAGAATGTTAATGGCTACGCTGAGAATCTTCATCAGAAACTGGTTCCTCTCACAGATGAGCTTTATTTGAAGATGACAGCCGACACTGAGAATCTTCAGCAGAGGATCAGGCAGGAGCTACAGGACCTGAGAACAAACCTGTCTCCTTTTGCTGATGTGGTTCACCAGCAGCTCAGCAGAAACCTTGAAGAATTCAATCAGAAGCTGACACCTTACACTGAGGAACTCCACCAGCAGCTGAAGAATAATGCTGAGGAACTCCGTCAAATTGTGATTCCCTTCACCAAAGTACTTCAGGACAAACTGAAAGAGAATTCCGAGAAGCTGAGGGATATTCTGACCCCATATGCTGAACTACTGCAGCAGGAGATCAATGAGAATGTGCATAATCTCAGGCAGAAGATAATTATAAATGCTGAGGAGTTGCGCAGCAAAATTGATGAGAAAATCCAGGAGAACCACAAAAGCCTGGCTCCACTTGTCAATGACGTCCAGATCAAGATCAATCAACAGATTGGTAAAATGGCTCAGAGGATTGTGCCATATGCTGAGGAACTACAAGCAAAGGTGAATGAGAATGTGGAAATTCTGAAGCAAAGCTTGGCCCCTTACATTGAGTAACTGAATGTAAAACTCAACAAGAACATGGGAAGCATGAACCAAAATTTGCCCCCATAATTGAAGATCTTAATAGCAACCTTAACCAGAGAATCAAAGAGTTCCACCAGAACATGGCTCCCTATTCTGAACAGCTGATTCAAAAGATTGGCCAGAGAGACTTGGCCCGTATACTCACCGACATCTTCACGTGCAACTTACTACTTTGTAGGAGAAATTCTGTCAGAATTTGGAGAACTGATCGACAAATTGAAAGTTATTCAGTCACACAGTATGTTGGGAGTAGGGAGCTTTGTTGGAGCACAGCAAACTGATTATAAACTTCAATGTGTTTAAATCACTGATTGTTAGTAAATATTCTGTTTTTTTTGAATGATCTTATCTCACTTGCCTGGCTGCTGAGTTTGGGCTTTGTCCTGTCGTTTTCTTGAGAGTTCTGACCATGTTCTTCTTGCTCATTGAAATAAGGTGCACTAGAACACTGGACACAGGAACCACCACCCATATCCCCTCACTCCCCACCACCCATATCCCCTCACTCCCCACCACCCATATCCCCTCACTCCCCACCACCCATATCCCCTCACTCCCCATCACCCATATCCCCTCACTCCCCACCACCCATATTCCCTCACTCCCCACCACCCATATCCCCTCACTCCCCAAAACTTGGTAGACAAGTTGTGACATTTCTTTTTCTCACCCTCCTGCTCATCAAATGATGAACTGTTTAGTTTTCACTGCACTGCAATACTTGTAAAAGTCCTCATGTATACTGTGCATCAGCAGTAAATGCTGCATAGCATCTACTGGGACCAGCTGGGGATGACAATCTAATGGTGTCTTCAGAAGTAGCTGAGTCTGAAGGGACCAGTGAGCAGAGGCAAAGGGCCTTTGACATAGTCAGACAATATTCCAGTTTTCAAGAGGCCCCTGTCTTCAGCTTTACATTCTTTACAACTCCCCACAAACCCCACTCATCCCAAACCCTCCCCTCAATGTCCTCGGCCCAACCATCTTCAGCTGCTCCATCAATGACCTTCCTTCCATCATAAGGTCAGAAGTGGGGATGTTCGCTGATAATTGAACAATGTTCAGCACCAATCGCGACTCCTCAGATACTGAAGCAGCCCATGTCCAAATGCAGCAAGACCTGGACAACATCCAGACTTGGGATGACAAGTGGCAAGTAACATTCGCACCACACAAGTATCAGGCAATGACCATCTCCAACAAGAGAGAATCCAATCATCGCTCCTTGACATTCAATGGCATTACCAACACTGAATCCCCCACTATCAACATCCTGGGGGTTACCATTGACCAGAAACTGAACTGGACTAGCCATATAAATACTGTGGCTACAAGAGCAGGTCAGAGGCTATGAATCCTGTGATGAGTAACTCATCTCCTGACTCCCCAAAGTCTGTCCACCATCTAGAAGGCACAAGTCAGGAGTGTGATGGAATATTCTCCACTTGCCTGGATGAGTGCAGCTCCCACAACACTCAAGAACCTGGACACCATCCAGGACAAAGCAGCCCACTTGATTAGCAGCCCATCCACAAACGTTCCCACCCTCCACCACTGACGAACAGTGGCAGCAGTGTGTGTACCATCTCAACCCCCTCTCACCCAGATCCCTCTTGCCCCAGCCATTAGCCAAACCAATTGCCCCTACACCACCTTCTGGTTCCTGTTTAATGGGTTCAAAGTGGCTGAAATGTGCAAGTTTTAAATTGAAAATTACAAAGAAATTATAACACAGGATCTGGCCATTCGGCCCATCCTGTCCATATTGCAATGAGTGGGATTCTATCCCATGTACCTGTCCAGTTCCCAGACCCTATATTCATTCTTTTCGACCAAGTAACCCTCGAACCCATTCTTAAATATTGACAAAGTCTCTGCATCAGCTCAAACATTGAATTCCACAACTTCGCAAACCTTTCAGTTTCTCTCAATATTTATCCTAAATTTTACATTTAATCTTATACCAATGGCTCTCCGTTTCTATACAACTGGGCTTTGTATGCGTGAAGAGCAGGACAAGGATTGTGGTCTGTGATTAACACCATCAATGTCTTTATGTCTGTGGAAATGTAACTGAATGAAGAACTTTATTTGAATTCATGTCCTGAGGGTCTCTGTTATTACATCGTGTTTGACAAATTTCTTAGAAATAGTCATTTCGTAGCACAAAACTTAATTATTGCTGAAAAAAGAGACATATCTAAGCTTTTCGTCTTGCACTCATCAGGACACTCGCAAGAATATACCAATATAAGGGAGAAAAACAACAATTATTACTATATGTGAAGAGAGTGCTGATTGGTTGGCAAGTTGCTTTGCCATGGAGAATGCACCAGTGAGGGTGACTGACAGTTAACTGCCAAGTAATGTTTGAAATTTAAACCAGGTAGTTTAAACCTGATTGGTGAAGGCATTGTCCTGAAGAATGAGTCAGCAAATGGCTGTCACTTAACAAAAACAGAATTACCTGGAAAAACTCAGCAGGTCTGGCAGCATCGGCGGAGAAGAAAAGAGTTGACGTTTCGAGTCCTCATGACCCTTCAGCAGAACTGAGTGAAATTAGGAGAGGGGTGAAATATAAGCTGGTTTAAGGTGGGGGGCGGGGGGAGAGAAGTTGAGGGTGGGGTGGTTGTAGGGACAAGCAAGCAGAGATAGGAGCAGATAATCAAAAGATGTCACAGACAAAAGGATCAAAGAGGTGTTGAAGGTGGTGATACTATCTAAGAAAATGTGCTAATTAAGAATGGATGGCAGGACACTCAAGGTACAGCTCTAGTGGGGGTGGGGTGGAAAGACTGACAGGGTATTACAGTTATGGATTTAAAAATAATGGAAATAGGTGGGAAAAGAAAAATCTATATAAATTATTGGAAAAAACAAAAGGGAGGGGGAAGAAACGGGAAGGGGGTGGGGATGGGGGAGTGAGTTTAAGATCTAAAGTTGTTGAACTCAATATTCAGCCCGGAAGGCTGTAAAGTGCCTAGTCGGAAGATGAGGTGCTGTTCCTCCAGTTTGCGTTGGGCTTCACTGGAACAATGCAGCAAGCCAAGGACGGACATGTGGGCATGAGAGCAGGGTGGAGTGTTGAAATAGTAAGCGACAGGGAGGTTTGGGTAATGCTTGCGGACAGACCGCAGGTGTTCTGCAAAGCGGTCGCCCAGTTTGCGTTTGGTCTCTCCAATGCAGAGGAGACCGCATTGGGAGCAACGAATGCAATAGACTAAGTTAGGGGAAATGCAAGTGAAATGCTGCTTCACTTGGAATGTTTGGGCACTCGGACAGTGAGGAGAGAGGAAGTGAAGGGGCAGGTGTTGCATCTTCTGCGTGGGCATGGGGAGGTGCCATAGGTGGGGGTTGAGGAGTAGAGGGTGATGGAGGAGTGGACCAGGGTGTCCCGGAGGGAACGATCCCTACGGAATGCCGTCAGGGGGGGTGAAGGGAAGATGTGTTTGGTGGTGGCATCATGCTGGAGTTGGCGGAAATGGTGGAGGATGATCCTTTAAATGCAGAGGTTGGTGGGGTGATAAGTGAGGACAAAGGGGGACCCTATCATGTTTCTGGGAGGGAGGAGAAGGCGTTAACTCTAACCCTAACGTCAACTCTTTTCTTCTCCGCCGATGCTGCCAGACCTGCTGAGTTTTTCCAGGTAATTCTGTTTTTGTTTTGGATTTCCAGCATCCGCAGTAGTTTTTTGTTTTTAATGGCTGTCACTTATTTTGTTTAGCTGAAACAGGCGCAATGTGTGTACATGTTCTTTCTGTCTACAAAGAACAGGGCCTGTGTATTAATATATGTAGCTTCCAGTACACACAAATGTACCACACTGCGAGGCTGACTGACAATCTTAAATTGGTTGTCAGTGTAATTTTTAGCACACTGAGGATTATTTAGCAAATGTTGTCCAATCGCGGAAACACATCTAATGTTGGGCACTGTGTTTTGAGTTTGGCAAGCACGGGCTGGTTGGGTACGGGCTGGTTGGGCACGGGCTGGTTGGGTACAGGCTGGTTGGGTACTGTCTGGTTGGGTACGGGCTGGTTGGGTACTGCCTGGTTGGGCACGGGCTGGTTGGGTACGGGCTGGTTGGGTACGGGCTGGTTGGGCACGGGCTGGTTGGGTATGGGCTGGTTGGGTACGGGCTGGTTGGGCACGGGCTGGTTGGGTACGGACTGGTTGGGTACGGGCTGGTTGGGTACGGTCTGTACCCCGCCTGTTGCGAACAGCAGATGGGACATGTTGTTGATATGATTCGCCAGTCTTTGGGACGTATGGCCTACATATCTAGCATCACACTGACACTGAAATACATATACCACATCACTCATTTGTGTGATAGGCAGAACATCTTTTTGGCTTGATGGCAACATCCTGTTAGTGGTGAAAATCACACGTGTTGCTACTGCATAGTAGCTGTGTGGAACAGCTAGCCTCACCTGTTGCTCAAAGTTTTGAGATACCCTGCCCTTCCAGGGTAATCTTGAGGCAGACTGGGCACTTTTCAGGGACAAACATGACGGCCTTAGGCCTGTTCATGAGTTTGTGTGATATACAGTGTGAAATGACCTGATCAGGGTAGCCATTATCCCGCAGGATGTCTCTGACACGCCCTATTTCAGCAACAAGCTTCCATGGTGAGCTCAGGCCCTATTTACGAGGTTGTTGATAAGATCAATCTTGCAATGTGTGGAACTATAAGAATCCCAACGCACATATTGAGCAGTGAAGATAGGCTTGGGTAGACCGTGGTAGAGAACCCCCTGACAGATTTCTCAACTAGTACGTTCAGGTATGGGAGTTCATTTGACTGCTCCATTTCAAAGGTGAATTTGAGCGCAGGATGGAGCCCATTAAGACATGTAAGGAAATTATTACATGCAGCTGTGGATTTAAATATAGCAAACGCATCATCCACATACGGGAAATATGTGAGGGGTAAGAGGCTCGGTGTGTGGGCACCTGCTGCAAATCGAACATAATAAAAAGGCCATTACATTGTAGAAGCTTTTTATGGATACAGGTAAAAGCTAAGCCTACAATTACTATTTAACCTTATTATTACTATTTAACATTAACATAGGCAAACTTTCTGCAAATGGGTTAACAGAGAATCTTCATGCTGTGTTCACAGTTTTGTGCTAATATTAGAAAGGTGACTGGTTAAAGGCCAGGCAACAAATGGTTAAAGGCCAGGCAACAAATGGTTAAAGGCCAGGCAACAAATGGTTAAAGGCCAGGCAACAATTATTTTTTATCTCCCAGTTTTGTGACCTATTTGATTACAAATATCGTGTAAAGTTGTTAGCTTAAATCTTGAAATAAGGTCAAAAGGTAATGTCTTAATGTAATGTAACTGATGGTTGTTGTTTGTTCAGAATATCACTGAAGTAGCAGGAATTTGGCAGTTTGTAATTTCCCTTATGCAATGGTTGCTTGGTGGAACCGGGGACGGATGGGGGAGGTTCTGAAGCAAGCAGATCGAGGAGGAGATTGGCCAAACTTGCTGTCAGGACCTTCCTGCACTAGGGAGGGTTGCCGGGGGGTGAAAATCAGTCAATCATGAACGGTCGCTATCAGAGAAAGGAACCAATCATGGACCATTGCTATCAGAAAAGAGCCAATCAGATAGTGTGTACATGGCAGGGCGGGAAGCAGAGGCCTATTTGAGCACAGTGTTCATTAAGCTCGAGGCTGTCACTGCAGCGGACAAGGAAAGGGGACAGCCTGTTTGCCTATCTGAACAGAGAACGGACAAGGACGGATTGACCACCCGAACCTTTCTGTTTCTCGGGGAAACCAAGCAACTAATGCGCGGGGTGAGTTGCCACTGGTATAAGTATTATTAAACTGTAACAGAAATCAAACAACAAAGTACAGTTGTTTTGGGTGAAGTCTCGAGATTTGAGTCATTGATATCCCGAGTAAACCTCCAAACCCAGGTGTCATTCCATCAAAGCCACATTTCTCATGGAACCCAACAGAGATGTTTGCGAGAGATGGGCCTAAAGGGGATCCCATGGCAACACCATCTATTTGGGTAAACATGGTATCATTAAAGCTGAACTGAACTGAACTCCATGAGTTGCCAAGTTCATAAATTCAATGAATACTGAGTTACGCAATGGTGGCGGGTCTCGGTCACCGTGATATAGTACTATGTGCTAATACCTCTGGCTTCCTTAAGTGGTACATTGATGAATAGGCTAGCAATGTCAAATGAGCAAATGGACACAGCATTGCTATTGATGCACAAGTCCTGTATGGTCTTCACAAATGTGAAGGAATCCTTCACCGTGTATCTGGAGAACTTGCTCAAAACTGGTTGTCATAATTAGCCCAGATCATTCCTTTTCTCTCTGGATCCGTTACTGATCAGAGATGTGATCTGAGACCAGTGATGCAATCAGGTCAACGATTTTTTTTTATTCGTTCATGCGATGTGGGCTTCACTGGCTGGGCCAGTATTTATTGCCCATCCCTAATTGCCCTTGAGAAGGTGGTGGTTAGCTGCCTTCTTGAACCGCTGCAGTCCATGTGGTGTAGGTACACCCACAGTGCTGTTAGGGAGGGAGTTCCAGGATTTTAACCCAGCGACAGTGAAGGAACGGTGATATATTTCCAAGTCAGGATGGTGAGTGGCTTGGAGGGGAACTTCCAGGTTGTGGTGTTCCCATCTATCTGCTGCCCCTGTCCTAGAAAGTAGTGGTCATGGGTTTGGAAGGTGCTATTGAAGGAGCTTTGGGGAATTCCTGCAGGACACTTGTAGATGGTACACACTGCTGCTACTGTGAGTCGGTGGTGGAGGGAGTGAATGTTTGTGGATGGGGTGCTAATCAAGCGGCTGCTTTGTCCTGGATGGTGTCAAGCTTCTTGAGTGTTGTGGGAGCTGCAAGTGGGGAGTATTCCATCACACTCCTGACTTGTGCCTTGTAGATGGTGAACACGCTTTGGGGATCCAGGAGGTGAGTTACTCATATCAGGATTCCCAGCCTCTGACCTGCTCTTGTAGCCACAGTATTTATATGGCTAATCCAGTTCAGTTTCTGGTCAATGATAACCCCCAAGATGTTGATAGTGGGGGATTCAGTGATGGTAATGCCATTGAACATCAAGGGGTGATGGTTGGATTCTCTCTTGTTGGAGATGGTCATTACCTGACACTTGTGTGGTGCGAATGTTACTGGCCACTAGTCAGCCCAAGCCTGGATATTGTCCAGGTCTTGCTGTATTTGGACATGGACTGCTTCAGTATCTGAAGTGTCACAAATGGTGCTGAACATTGAGATGTGATCTGGGATCAGAGATGTGAACAGGATCAGTGATGTGATCTGGGATCAGAGATGTGATCAGGGATCAGAGATGTGATCAGGGATCAGAGATGTGACCAGGGATCACAAATGAGGTCTGGGATCAGAGATGAGATCTGGGATCAGAGATGAGATCCAGGAACAGTGATGTGATCCAGGAACAGTGATGTGCTCTAGGATCAGAGATTGAGGAAGATGGGAATTATGGGTGTCTGGGTTTTCCCCAGGGCTCTAGGCTGAGACTGGGATCCTCCTCAATAAGACTGTCCTTGATCATTTCACTGGGTTCGATCACAGAGAGAGCACCTTCTGAAGAAGGGAGAATGGAGGAGAGGGGGAGAGGAGAGTGAAGAGTGGGGAAATGAGAGAATGAGAGGAGAGAAGGAAGAGGGTAGGATAGAAGGGAAAGAGAGAAGAGGAAAGGAGAGAGTGGTGAGGGGAGTCAGGGAAGAGGAAGGGGAGAACATAAAGGAATGGAGGCAGGGAGACGGAGTGGAAGATGTGCTCAGTGAAGCAGGCTGATTGACGAAGGATTGGTTAAAAACAAAGTCGAAGAGCGGGTCCCACCCAATCCTCAGGATCCTGGGTACTGAGAGGAACAACGAAGCTGATATTTAATGACGATTACTGTGTAAGTAGCGAAAAAAACACGGAAGCATTATTAATTCTGAACTTTTTTAAAGAGATATTGTGCATAAGCTATAGTCCATTCTAGAAATTTAATTAAGTGATGTTAAAATGATTGCTTTCTACACCAAATAACTCCACTGAGAATAGTTAATCAATGACACAGTTCTCTGTCTTCAAGAAGGCTCCACTGTCCTGAGTAATCCTCCATTTCTCAATTATTCTCCACTTTCTCACGGATATAATCTGACAGGTTTGAAAGTTTGAATTGAATTTCCTGATTAAGGCTTTCTGCATATGGAGAAAGTTTCTCTCGCATATTCTTCAGTTTCTGTGTAAACACCTTGCTGAATTTGAGGGAATTTGTGTCCTGATCGAATGCCTTGGCCACCAATTCAATGTTGCGTTTGAGATCTTTCATGTATTGAGTTACACTTTGGTTAGCCCTGTTGTCAGACTGAATCCCTGTCTTTCCTGTGAGATAAGGGGCCAGGGATTTCACACTCTCACTGATCTTTGCCCCGAACTCACTAGAATTTGGGTTATTCTGGGGAATTTCACCAACCTGATGGGTCACACTGACAAACCCATGTTCAACATCGGGAAGCAGTTGCGCCATAACCTCCTGAATTTCCTGATAAATCTTTGTGTTCAGCCCACCGGTGTAACCAGTCTGGTTGATCTCAGCAATGTTTTCATTGAGCTTTTGATGTACGGCTTCAGTCAGTGGAATCAGAACGTCCCTCTGGGTTTTTGCGTTATTGTTCAACTTGTCCTGAAGCGTTTTGGTGTGGCGGAGTTCCTCAGCATTATTCTTCAGCTGCTGGTGGAGTTCTGCAGTGTAAGGTGTCAGCTTCTGATGAAATTCTTCAAGGTTTCTGCTGAGCTGCTGGTGAACCACATCAGCAAAAGGAGAATGTTTTGTTCTCAGGTCCTGTAGCTTCTGCCTGATCCTGTGCTGAAGATTCTCAGTGTCGACTGTCATCTTCAAATAAAGCTCATCTGTGAGAGGAGCCAGGTTCCGACCAAGATTCTCAGCGTAGCCATTAACATTCTGCAGGTTATCCTTTAAAAGATAACTGAAAATACAAACAGAGAAAAGGTATTTTATTACCTGGGCAGATAGGAAACAAACATATTGTTTGAGAGCCAATTAGCAAACAGACTCTTGGTGAAGTCTGCAGAGGAAGCAGAGCACAGCGGATCAACGATTTCACCGAGTTAGTTAGTGTCATTAGAGTTGGATTATGTAATTGGTGCCCTATAATAGCAATGGGTCAGTCAGACATGACTTAATGATGTCCATTTCACACCCATCAATCTGGAGATCTTTTGGTTTTAGTGATTTTCTCTTTTTGTGTATTTTTTAATGCTTTTATTTGAAGTTGAATGGATCAATACCTACTAACTGACCACTGGCTGACCACTGACTGTCCATTGACGATCCACTAACTGTCCACTGACCACTGAAGTGTTGGTGCTCCTGTACCTCCTCACCTCTCACTCAACACCCACTCCCTGATTCAATTCAAGTATTTGACTAAATCTGATCCACTCATGCCATTCCCATGCCAAGGATGTTGGGAGATAAAGTGGTAAAGTTTCCAATGACCTTTCTTCATTTGGGATTTTTACTGGGCTACTCCTTCTTGCTGTTTCCATGGAGACTGAGCTGTACTGACAGTTCACCAACACCCATTACTCACTTGAATGGTTGGTTGGTTTCTGAGCTTGGCTTGACTCTGCTGTTGGCTTTGCTCATTATTCTGAAATTGTAATTCCAAGAGTCATTTTGCAGCCCTTCATTATTGAGGCCTGTCCGGGAACCTATAGGAGGAAGCAAGCAAGAGGTTGAGAGTGTGAACGCCGGAGAACACTGGCTAAATCTTATTATTCATTTCTTGAACAAGCAGCTTGTGAATGTTGAGATTGTTGTATCAGATTTGGTTGTGTTGATTCCATGGAGGGTCTTTGTTGCTGAGCTCCCATTGGAGTTTCCCTGAATTTCATGATCCCACCAGGGAAGTCCACATCATCACTGGCTATCGGTGAAAACTGACCAGGATACTCAACCTCTCTGATAGGAAGCTTCAACTTGTACCCCAGCATCTTACCAAAACCAGCGGAGTTGCATCACACCTACCTGTTACAGGTCTGCCTGTTACAAACCTGCCCATTACACACCCACCTGTTGCCAATCCACCTGTTATACACCCGGCAGTTACACACTCACCCCTTACAGACATGCCTGTTATACACCGACCTGTTACAAACCCACCCATTTTACATCTGCCTTTTACACACCCACCCATTACAGACCTGCTTGTTACACATCTGCCTGTTACATACCCACCTGTTACAAACCCACCATTACACATCTAACTGTCACACGCCCACCCATTGCAGACCTACCTGTTACATATTTGCATTTTACATACCCGCTTGTTACAAAGCTGCCCATTACACACCCACCTGTTACATACCCATCCGTTACAGACCTGCCTATTACACATTTGCCTCTTACACACCCACCTGTTACAAACCTGACTGTTACACAACCGCCTGTTACATACACAGACTGACCTGTTGCACATCTACCCGTTACACACCCGTCTGTTATATACCTGCCCATTTCACACCCACCTGTTAAACACACCCATTACACACCTGCCTGTTACAGACCTGCCTGTTACACACCTGCCCATGAAACACCCACCCATTACACACCCACCTGTTTCACATAACTGCCATTACACACCTGCCCATTACTGGATGGGGTTAGGTTGGGGTTAGGGCTCGGATTACAGTTCTGTTTCTCATGCTAACAGAAGAACAAAATCTCAGCCCTAGAACGGGCGCCAGCACATGGAATAGCCAGAGTGAGGTGAAGACACCAACCTGGGACCAGGAGGGTGATTAAAATCAAAACCGCTGCCTGGAGGAACATGGTCGATGTTTGATTCCCCGTTCAATTTCTGAAGGAGACTGAAAAGTTGGATCTTGCTCATATTTAACTCCCAAACCTGCAACAATTTATTCTCTCTCTGTTTGGATGTAAGTTACTCATTCACTAATTTAGACTCTGTTAATGAGAATGTTTTGTCCTTTCTGCATTTACTCAATCATCATTCAGGCTAAAGAAATTGTCAGTAATATAATTGCTGGAGAGAAATAATTCATTGAATGTTGGAATTCTGCAATCCACATAGAGATTCTGAACTGTCTACATGAAGCTTGGGAGGATATGGAGGACATTCCTAGGGGGGTTTATGGAGTAATTATTTACTGGAGGATATGGGATTAATGTAAACAGTGAGTTGTGATTTCCTCACTTATTTTTAAATTCAATAATTTTCATTTTGTATGTAAGGAAATAAAAGTTTGAATGTTTCCTGATGAATTTTTGTTCTCCCTGTTATATTTTTGCCTAATGCATGGACATGCAGCACAGCCCAGACAGCAGGTCTCTAGGGCAAACACACCAGCCAGTCTCTGGGCCATTGTGGTTTCCAGTGACCCCTCAGTCACTCCGTGTGGATCAGCATTCACCAGGGAGGATTCATCCTCTTCAAAATGACTTGGCATTGGGAGTGTTAGCTGGAACACTGCAGCATCCCAGAGGGGGAGACCGTCATTCACACTGACCCAACCATTTAGCAGGAGAAACAAGACCGGCCACTCACCAGGACCTGTTTCCTGCAAGCAGAGACTCCGAGCTGGAGGTGGACTTGAGGAGCTGGGGGATTAACTGCTTCAGACCAGTGACCGTGGATTCCAGGACAGCTCACTGTTTCCAGGCTGGGTCCAAGGAAGAATGAATCCCATCATCCACCCCCTTGGAAGAGACTCTGCACTCTGAGAAGGGACTGGATAGGTCAGGTTCTGGCTGTTGATCAGTGCAATGGAGATAGCGAGGCTGCACAGTTCCTCAGAACAGGGCAGGAAGCTCTGCTGTAAACACTGCTAATTAGGTAAGAAATTCAAAGTTTTATAATTTAAAAAAAATAAGTTTCAATATCTCAGAATCAGAAAATCTGCAGAACAAGGTATCTAATTTACATCTTACATTAATGTATGGATAATGATCCCAACATTTTTAGGACTGTTCCCTTGATGGATAAAAATGGCTGGATTGATTTATGTACAAAAGCAACACAATAACTTGAATAACAAGTTCAAACAAAAGCTTGCAATCATAAAGCAGCATTCACTTTAAGAAAAATGCCCCAAGGAATTTCACAAATGGCAGTTAGTGGGGGAATGAATATAAGTTATACCAGGAGAGATTAATAGGCGAGGACCAAAGTCTGGAGAAGAGATTGGTTTTGAGAAGATTTTGAATGGACTATGTGAACATAAAACAAAAACAGAATTACCTGGAAAAACTCAGCAGGTCTGGCAGAATCGGCGGAGAAGAAAAGAGTTGACGTTTCGAGTCCTCATGACCCTTCAGCAGAACTGAGTATAGTTAGGAGAGGGGTGAAATATAAGCTGGTTTAAGGTGGGGGGGTGGGATGGGGGTGGGGCGGGCGTGGGGGGGGGGAGAGAAGTTGTGGGGGGGTGGTTGTAGGGATAAGCAAGCCGTGATAGGACCTGATAATCAAAAGGTGTCACAGACAAAAGGAACAAAGAGGTGTTGAATGTGGTGATATTATCGAAGAAAATGTGCTAATTAAGAATGGATAGCAGGACACTCAAGGTACAGCTCTAGTGAGGGTGGGGTGGAAAGACTGAGAAGGTATTACAGTTATAGATTTTAAAATAATGGAAATAGGTGGGAAAAGAACAATCTATATAATTATTGGAAAAAACAAAAGGGAGGGGGAAGAAACGGAAAGGGGGTGGGGATGGGGTATGAACATGTAGATGAGGTTAGGGGGAGAGTGGAGACAACATGTTAGAAATGAAGGACTCAAACTATCACCCATCACTCCAAACATTACACCCCGCTTTTCAAACAAATAACCTCGACAGTCACATTAATGGCGGGTAGTACTGAGTGGTTTTTGTATCATATTTTGTATATTTTATACAATGCTTGGACGTTAAAGGGGTGAAAATATTCAAAAACGTCTGTTGGTAGGGGTTTGCAGGCAGCTGGTAGATCTGGAAGAGTGTACACAATAAGCTTGGGAACCTCTTGAAGAGGGTATACCTTAGTCTATAAATTGCTGATTCACACATAACCCCAATAGATCCAAACTCCTTCTCAATAACTCCCATTGTATACAATCCCATTAGATCCAAACTCCTTCTCAATAACTCCCATTGTATACAATCCCAATAGACCCAAACTCCTTCCCAATCACTTCCATTGGGCACAATCCCATTGGATCCAAACTCCTTCCCAATCACTTCCATTGTATACAATCCCAATGGATTCAAACACCTTCCCAATCACTCCTATTGAACATAATCGCAATGGATCCAAATCCCTTCTCAATCACTCCCATTGTGCACAATCCAAATAGATCCAAACTCCTTCCCAATCACTCCCATTGTACACAATCCCATTGGATCCAAACTCCTTCCCAATCACTCCCACTGTACACAATCCCATTGGATCCAAACTCCTTCCCAATCACTCCCATTGTATACAATCCCAATGGATTCAAACTCCTTCCCAATCACTCCCATTGAACGTAATCGCAATGGATCCAAACCCCTTCTCAATCACTCCCATTGTACACAATCCCATTGGATCCAAACTCCTTCCCAATCACTCCCATTGTACACAATCCCATTGGATACAAACTCCTTCCCAATCACTCCCATTGTACACAATCCCATTGGATCCAAACTCCTTCCCAATCAATCCCATTGTACACAATCCCAATGTTCTTCTTATGTTAGCGAACGTATTTTGAAAGGTTCTTCAGTTACTGACCCCACATGGCACAGTTGTTCAACCAACATCATCCTTAATTCTAAAACCTCTCATTAGCATCAAGCACTAACAAGGTCAGATTCTTGTACATGGGGAAGCTTTTCTGTTATCGGTGCTACTGCCCCATCAATCAGGGAAAGGGCCAGTGTCTTCTTGAAAACAAAAGCTTTCTCTATCAGCTGATGGTATGTATTGTGTTGAAATATTGTGATGCACAATGTGACATGCAGCTCCCACTCCCCACAAAGGAATTTCACCAACATTTTCATAAACTCAGTGCTCCTTTAATTATTATGTTTTCTGAACCATGGACTGGAAATATCCTTGCTAAATTGCTGGTGAATAAACACTGGGTCCTGGGGCACCACAACCTTCTCAAGGGTCATTAGGGATGGGCAATAAATGCTGGTCTTGCCAATGATGCTCACATCCAATGAATGAATAAAAATTATGCGTAAACACTGTTTGTTCCCTCAGCTGTAGCGCTGAGGATTACAGCTCAGTGTTTCTCTCACCTGTCTCTCCTCCGCCCTTCCTGCAGCTCAATGTTCCAGTCCCACAGACCCTCTCTTTATATGAGGGAACCTTATCAGTTGATAAGGAGCAGGCCTGTTCGAGCGGTGTTAATGGACTTTCCCTGACCCTGAGAAAATGTGAAACTTCCAACAACTCTGTCACTGTGAGCAGAGAGGTGTTCCCACAAGTCAGCTTCCAACTCCACTGAGAGGGCAAATTCCAATCATAACAGCCCATACATCCACCACTCTTCATTTTGTCACTTGCCAACATCTAAGCCTATTTCATTATCAAACATCATGTCTCAGTTTCAGTTTTTATTCTTTTCCTGGGATGTGGGCTTCACTGGCTGGGCCAGTATTTATTGCCCATCTCTAATTGCCCATGAGAAGGTGGGGGTGAACTGCCTTCTTGAGCCGCTGCAGTCCCTGTGGTGTAGGTACACCCACAGTGCTGTTAGGGAGGTAGCGCCTGGATTTTAACCCAGCGACAGTGAAGGAACGGTGATATATTTCCAAGTCAGGATGGTGAGTGGTTTGGAGGGGAACTTCCAGGTGGTGGTGTTCCCAGCTATCTGCTGCCCTTGTCCGTCTAGATGGTAGAGGTCTGGGGTTTGGAAGGTGCTGTCGAAGGAGCCTTGGTGAGTTCCTGCAGTGCATCTTGTAGATGGTACACACTGCTGCTACTGTGCGTCGGTGGTGGAGGGAGTGAATGTTTGTGGATGGGGTGCCAATCAAGCGGCTGCTGTGTCCTGGATGGTGTTAAGCTTCTTGAGTGTTGCGGGAGCTGCACTCATCCAGGCAAATGGGGAGTTAAATAGCTTTTTACTGAAATTGTGATATTTAAATATTAACACAAAGAATGATATCATTTTTAGCACCTTTTACAACCACAGAACATCCCAAATTATTTTACAGCCAATAGCGCACTTTTTGAAGTGGAGTCACAGGTGTAACATAAGAAACACGGCAGCCAATTTGAGCAGAACAAGATCCCTCAAACAGCAATGAGATAATGACCATATGTTTTAGTGATGCTGTTTGAGGGACGCATATTGGCCAGAATACCCAGAAACCTCCCTGCTCTTTGCAACATGTAATTCAGGTTATTTATTTCCACCTGAGAACTAAAGCTGAAAGACAACATTCCGACAGTGCAGCACTCCCTCAGTACTGACCCTCCGACAGTGCAGCACTCCCTCAGTACTGACCCTCTGACAGTGCAGCACTCCCTCAGTACTGACCCTCTGACAGTGCTGCGCTCCCTCAGTACTGACCCTCCAACAGTGCAGCACTCCCTCAGTACTGACTCTCCGACAGTGCAGCACTCCCTCAGTACTGACCCTCTGACAGTGCAGCACTCCCTCAGTACTGACCCTCTGATAGTGCAGCACTCCCTCAGTACTGACCCTCTGACAGTGCAGTACTCCCTCAGTACTGACCCTCTGACAGTGCAGTACTCCCTCAGTACTGACGCTCCGACAATGCAGCACTCCCTCAGCAGTGACCCTCCGACAGTGCAGCACTCCCTCAGTACTGACTCTCCGACAGTGCAGCACTCCCTCAGTACTGACCCTCTGACAGTGCAGCACTCCCTCAGTACTGACCCTCTGACAGTGCAGTACTCCCTTAGTACTGACCCTCTGACAGTGCAGTACTCCCTCAGTACTGACGCTCCGACAGTGCAGCATTCCCTCAGCAGTGACCCTCTGACAGTGCAGCATTCCCTCAGTACTGACCCTCTGACAGTGCACCACTCCCTCAGTACTGACCCTCCGACAGTCCAGCGGTGCCAATCAAGCGGGGCTGCTTTGTCCTGGATGGTATTGAGCTTCTTGAGTGTTGTTGGAGCTGCACTCATCCAGGCAAGTGGGGAGTATTCCATCACACTCCTGACTTGTGCCTTGTAGATGGTGGACAGGCTTTGGGGAGTCAGGAGGTGAGTTACTCACCACAGAATTCCCAGCCTCTGACCTGCTCTTGTAGCCACAGTATTTATGTGGCTAGTCCAGTTCAGTTTCTGGTCAATGATAACCACCAGGATGTTGATAGTGCGGGATTCAGTGATGGTAATGCCATTGAACATCAAGGGATGATGGTTGGATTCTCTCTTGTTGGAGATGGTCATTGCCTGACACTTGTGTGGCGTGAATGTTACTTGTCACTTCTCAGCTCAAGCCTGGATATTGTCCAGGTCTTGCTGCATTTGGACATGGACTGCTTCAGTATCTGAGGAGTCACAAATGGTCCTGAACATTGAGATGTGATCTGGGATCAGAGATGTGATCAGGGATCAGAGATGAGATCTGGGATCAGAGATGTGATCTGGGATCAGAGAATAGATCTGGGATCAGAGATGAGATCCAGGAACAGTGATGTGATCCATGAACAGTGATGTGATCCAGGAACAGTGATGTGATCCAGGATCAGAGACTGAGGAAGATGGGAATTATGGGTGTCTGGGTTTTCCTCAGGGCTCTAGGCTGAGACTGGGATCCTCCTCAATAAGACTGTCCTTGATCATTTCACTGGGTTCGATCACAGAGAGAGCACCTTCTGAAGAAGGGAGAATGGAGAGGAGGGGGAGAGGAGAGTGAAGAGTGGGGAAATGAGAGAATGAGAGGAGAGAAGGAAGAGGGTAGGATAGAAGGGAAAGAGAGAAGAGGAAAGGAGAGAGTGGTGAGGGGAGTCAGGGAAGAGGAAGGGGAGAACATAGAGGAATGGAGGCAGGGAGACGGAGTGGAAGATGTGCTCAGTGAAGCAGGCTGATTGACGAAGGACTGGTTAAAAACAAAGTCGAAGAGCGGGACCCACCCAATCCTCAGGATCCTGGGTACTGAGAGGAACAACGAAGCTGATATTTAATGACGATTACTGTGTAAGTAGTGAAAAAAACACGGAAGCATTATTAATTCTGAACTTTTTTAAAGAGATATTGTGCATAAGCTATAGTCCATTCTAGAAATTTAATTAAGTGATGTTAAAATGATTGCTTTCTACACCAAATAACTCCACTGAGAATAGTTAATCAATGACACAGTTCTCTGTCTTCAAGAAGGCTCCACTGTCCGGAGTAATCCTCCATTTCTCAATTATTCTCCACTTTCTCACGGATATAATCTGACAGGTTTGAAAGTTTGAATTGAATTTCCTGATTAAGGCTTTCTGCATATGGAGAAAGTTTCTCTCGCATATTCTTCAGTTTCTGTGTAAACACCTTGCTGAATTTGAAGGAATTTGTGTTTGGATCGAATGCCTTGGCCACCAATTCAATGTTGCGTTTGAGATCTTTCATGTATTGAGTTACACTTTGGTTAGCCCTGTTGTCAGACTGAATCCCTGTCTTTCCTGTGACATAAGGGGCCAGGGATTTCACATTCTCACTGATCTTTGCCTCGAACTCACTAGAATTTGGGTTATTCTGGGGAATTTCATCAACCTGATGGATCACATTGACAAACCCATTTTCAACATCGGGAAGCAGTTGCGCCACAATCTCCTGAATTTCCTGATAAATCTTTGTGTTCAGCCCACCGGTGTTACCAGTCTGGTTGATCTCGGCAATGTTTTCATTGAGCTTTTGATGTACGGCTTCAGTCAGTGGAATCAGAACGTCCCTCTGGGTTTTTGCGTTATTGTTCAACTTGTCCTGAAGCGTTTTGGTGTGGCGGAGTTCCTCAGCATTATTCTTCAGCTGCTGGTGGAGTTCTGCAGTGTAAGGTGTCAGCTTCTGATGAAATTCTTCAAGGTTTCTGCTGAGCTGCTGGTGAACCACATCAGCAAAAGGAGAATGTTTTGTTCTCAGGTCCTGTAGCTTCTGCCTGATCCTGTGCTGAAGATTCTCAGTGTCGACTGTCATCTTCAAATAAAGCTCATCTGTGAGAGGAGCCAGGTTCCGACCAAGATTCTCAGCGTAGCCATTAACATTCTGCGGGTTATCCTTTAAAAGATAACTGAAAATACAAACAGAGAAAAGGTATTTTATTACCTGGGCAGATAGGAAACAAACATATTGTTTGAGAGCCAATTAGCAAACAGACTCTTGGTGAAGTCTGCAGAGGAAGCAGAGCACAGCGGATCAACGATTTCACCGAGTTAGTTAGTGTCATTAGAGTTGGATTATGTAATTGGTGCCCTATAATAGCAATGGGTCAGTCAGACATGACTTAATGATGTCCATTTCACACCCATCAATCTGGAGATCTTTTGGTTTTAGTGATTTTCTCTTTTTGTGTATTTTTTAATGCTTTTATTTGAAGTTGAATGGATCAATACCTACTAACTGACCACTGGCTGACCACTGACTGTCCACTGACCACTGAAGTGTTGGTGCTCCTGTAACTCCTCACCTCTCACTCAACACCCACTCCCTGATTCAATTCAAGTATTTGACTAAATCTGATCCACTCATGCCATTCCCATGCCAAGGATGTTGGGAGATAAAGTGGTAAAGTTTCCAATGACCTTTCTTCATTTGGGATTTTTACTGGGCTACTCCTTCTTGCTGTTTCCATGGAGACTGAGCTGTACTGACAGTTCACCAACACCCATTACTCACTTGAATGGTTGGTTGGTTTCTGAGCTTGGCTTGACTCTGCTGTTGGCTTTGCTCATTATTCTGAAATTGTAATTCCAAGAGTCATTTTGCAGCCCTTCATTATTGAGGCCTGTCCGGGAACCTATAGGAGGAAGCAAGCAAGAGGTTGAGAGCGTGAACGCCGGAGAACACTGGCTAAATCTTATTATTCATTTCTTGAACAAGCAGCTTGTGAATGTTGAGATTGTTGTATCAGATTTGGTTGTGTTGATTCCATGGAGGGTCTTTGCTGCTGAGCTCCCATTGGAGTTTCCCTGAATTTCATGATCCCACCAGGGAAGTCCACATCATCACTGGCTATCGGTGAAAACTGACCAGGATACTCAACCTCTCTGATAGGAAGCTTCAACTTGTACCCCAGCATCTTACCAAAACCAGCGGAGTTGCATCACACCTACCTGTTACAGGTCTGCCTGTTACAAACCTGCCCATTACACACCCACCTGTTGCCAATCCACCTGTTATACACCCGGCAGTTACACACTCACCCCTTACAGACATGCCTGTTATACACCGACCTGTTACAAACCCACCCATTTTACATCTGCCTTTTACACACCCACCCATTACAGACCTGCTTGTTACACATCTGCCTGTTACATACCCACCTGTTACAAACCCACCATTACACATCTAACTGTCACACGCCCACCCATTGCAGACCTACCTGTTACATATTTGCATTTTACATACCCGCTTGTTACAAAGCTGCCCATTACACACCCACCTGTTACATACCCATCCGTTACAGACCTGCCTATTACACATTTGCCTCTTACACACCCACCTGTTACAAACCTGACTGTTACACAACCGCCTGTTACATACACAGACTGACCTGTTGCACATCTACCCGTTACACACCCGTCTGTTATATACCTGCCCATTTCACACCCACCTGTTAAACACACCCATTACACACCTGCCTGTTACAGACCTGCCTGTTACACACCTGCCCATGAAACACCCACCCATTACACACCCACCTGTTTCACATAACTGCCATTACACACCTGCCCATTACTGGATGGGGTTAGGTTGGGGTTAGGGCTCGGATTACAGTTCTGTTTCTCATGCTAACAGAAGAACAAAATCTCAGCCCTAGAACGGGCGCCAGCACATGGAATAGCCAGAGTGAGGTGAAGACACCAACCTGGGACCAGGAGGGTGATTAAAATCAAAACCGCTGCCTGGAGGAACATGGTCGATGTTTGATTCCCCGTTCAATTTCTGAAGGAGACTGAAAAGTTGGATCTTGCTCATATTTAACTCCCAAACCTGCAACAATTTATTCTCTCTCTGTTTGGATGTAAGTTACTCATTCACTAATTTAGACTCTGTTAATGAGAATGTTTTGTCCTTTCTGCATTTACTCAATCATCATTCAGGCTAAAGAAATTGTCAGTAATATAATTGCTGGAGAGAAATAATTCATTGAATGTTGGAATTCTGCAATCCACATAGAGATTCTGAACTGTCTACATGAAGCTTGGGAGGATATGGAGGACATTCCTAGGGGGGTTTATGGAGTAATTATTTACTGGAGGATATGGGATTAATGTAAACAGTGAGTTGTGATTTCCTCACTTATTTTTAAATTCAATAATTTTCATTTTGTATGTAAGGAAATAAAAGTTTGAATGTTTCCTGATGAATTTTTGTTCTCCCTGTTATATTTTTGCCTAATGCATGGACATGCAGCACAGCCCAGACAGCAGGTCTCTAGGGCAAACACACCAGCCAGTCTCTGGGCCATTGTGGTTTCCAGTGACCCCTCAGTCACTCCGTGTGGATCAGCATTCACCAGGGAGGATTCATCCTCTTCAAAATGACTTGGCATTGGGAGTGTTAGCTGGAACACTGCAGCATCCCAGAGGGGGAGACCGTCATTCACACTGACCCAACCATTTAGCAGGAGAAACAAGACCGGCCACTCACCAGGACCTGTTTCCTGCAAGCAGAGACTCCGAGCTGGAGGTGGACTTGAGGAGCTGGGGGATTAACTGCTTCAGACCAGTGACCGTGGATTCCAGGACAGCTCACTGTTTCCAGGCTGGGTCCAAGGAAGAATGAATCCCATCATCCACCCCCTTGGAAGAGACTCTGCACTCTGAGAAGGGACTGGATGGGTCAGGTTCTGGCTGTTGATCAGTGCAATGGAGATAGCGAGGCTGCACAGTTCCTCAGAACAGGGCAGGAAGCTCTGCTGTAAACACTGCTAATTAGGTAAGAAATTCAAAGTTTTATAATTTAAAAAAAATAAGTTTCAATATCTCAGAATCAGAAAATCTGCAGAACAAGGTATCTAATTTACATCTTACATTAATGTATGGATAATGATCCCAACATTTTAAGGGCTGTTCCCTTGATGGATAAAAATGGCTGGATTGATTTATGTACAAAAGCAACACAATAACTTGAATAACAAGTTCAAACAAAAGCTTGCAATCATAAAGCAGCATTCACTTTAAGAAAAATGCCCCAAGGAATTTCACAAATGGCAGTTAGTGGGGGAATGAATATAAGTTATACCAGGAGAGATTAATAGGCGAGGACCAAAGTCTGGAGAAGAGATTGGTTTTGAGAAGATTTTGAATGGACTATGTGAACATAAAACAAAAACAGAATTACTTGGAAAAACTCAGCAGGTCTGGCAGCATCGGCGGAGAAGAAAAGAGTTGACGTTTCGAGTCCTCATGACCCTTCAGCAGAACTGAGTATAGTTAGGAGAGGGGTGAAATATAAGCTGGTTTAAGGTGGGGGGGCGGGATGGGGGTGGGGCGGGGGTGGTGTGGGGGGTGGGGGGGTGGGGTGGGGGGGGGAGGGTGGAGGGGGTGGGGGGTTGGTGGAGAGAAGTTGTGGGGGGGTGGTTGTAGGGATAAGCAAGCAATGATAGGACCTGATAATCAAAAGATGTCACAGACAAAAGGAACAAAGAGGTGTTGAATGTGGTGATATTATCGAAGAAAATGTGCTAATTAAGAATGGATGGCAGGACACTCAAGGTACAGCTCTAGTGAGGGTGGGGTGGAAAGACTGAGAAGGTATTACAGTTATAGATTTTAAAATAATGGAAATAGGTGGGAAAAGAACAATCTATATAATTATTGGAAAAAACAAAAGGGAGGGGGAAGAAACGGAAAGGGGGTGGGGATGGGGTATGAACATGTAGATGAGGTTAGGGGGAGAGTGGAGACAACATGTTAGAAACGAAGGACTCAAACTATCACCCATCACTCCAAACATTACACCCCGCTTTTCAAACAAATAACCTCGACAGTCACATTAATGGCGGGTAGTACTGAGTGGTTTTTGTATCATATTTCGTATATTTTATACAATGCTTGGACGTTAAAGGGGTGAAAATATTCAAAAACGTCTGTTGGTAGGGGTTTGCAGGCAGCTGGTAGATCTGGAAGAGTGTACACAATAAGCTTGGGAACCTCTTGAAGAGGGTATACCTTAGTCTATAAATTGCTGATTCACACATAACCCCAATAGATCCAAACTCCTTCTCAATAACTCCCATTGTATACAATCCCATTAGATCCAAACTCCTTCTCAATAACTCCCATTGTATACAATCCCAATAGACCCAAACTCCTTCCCAATCACTTCCATTGGGCACAATCCCATTGGATCCAAACTCCTTCCCAATCACTTCCATTGTATACAATCCCAATGGATTCAAACACCTTCCCAATCACTCCCATTGAACATAATCGCAATGGATCCAAATCCCTTCTCAATCACTCCCATTGTGCACAATCCAAATAGATCCAAACTCCTTCCCAATCACTCCCATTGTACACAATCCCAATGGATCCAAACTCCTTCCCAATCACTCCCACTGTACACAATCCCATTGGATCCAAACTCCTTCCCAATCACTCCCATTGTATACAATCCCAATGGATTCAAACTCCTTCCCAATCACTCCCATTGAACGTAATCGCAATGGATCCAAACCCCTTCTCAATCACTCCCATTGTGCACAATCCTACTGGATCCAAACTCCTTCCCAATCACTCCCATTGAAATGAATCCCAATGGATCCAAACTCCTTCTCAATCACTCCCATTGTACACAATCCCATTGGATCCAAACTCCTTCCCAATCACTCCCACTGTACACAATCCCATTGGATCCAAACTCCTTCCCAATCACTCCCACTGTACACAATCCCATTGGTTCCAAACTCCTTCCCAATCACTCCCATTGTACACAATCCCATTGGATCCAAACTCCTGCCCAATCAATCCCATTGTACACAATCCCATTGGATCCAAACGCCTTCCCAATCACTCCCATTGTACACAATCCCATTGGATCCAAACTCCTTCCCAATCACTCCCATTGTATACAATCCCAATAGATCCAAACTCCTTCCCAATCACTCCCATTGTACACAATCCCATTGGATACAAACTCCTTCCCAATCAATCCCATTGTACACAATCCCATTGGATCCAAACTCCTTCCCAATCACTCCCATTGTACACAATCCCATTGAATCCAAACTCCTTCCCAATCACTCCCATTGCACACAATCCCATTGGATACAAACTCCTTCCCAATCAATCCCATTGTACACAATCCCATTGAATCCAAACTCCTTCCCAATCACTCCCATTGTACACAATCCCATTGGATCCAAACTCCTTCCCAATCACTCCCATTGTACACAATCCCATTGAATCCAACCTCCTTCCCAATCACTCCCATTGTACACAATCCCATTGGATCCAAACTCCTTCCCAATCAATCCCATTGTACACAATCCCATTGGATACAAACTCCTTCCCAATCACTCCCATTGTACACAATCCCATTGGATCCAAACTCCTTCCCAATCACTCCCATTGTACACAATCCCATTGGATCCAAACTCCTTCCCAATCACTCCCATTGTACACAATCCCATTGGATCCAACCTCCTTCCCAATCGCTCCCATTGTACACAATCCCATTAGATCCAAACTCCTTCCCAACCACTCCCATTGTACACAATCCCATTGGATCCAAACTCCTTCCCAATCACTCCCATTGCACACAATCCCATTGGATACAAACTCCTTCCCAATCACTCCCATTGTACACAATCCTAATAGATCCAAACTCCTTCCCAATCACTCCCATTGTACACAATCCCATTGGATCCAAACTCCTTCCCAATCACTCCCATTGTGCACAATCCCATTGGATCCAAACTCCTTCCCAATCACTCCCATTGTACACAATCCCATTGGATCCAAACTCCTTCGCAATCACTCCCATTGCACACAATCCCATTGGATACAAACTCCTTCCCAATCACTCCCATTGTACACAATCCTAATAGATCCAAACTCCTTCCCAATCACTCCCATTGTACACAATCCCATTGGATCCAAACTCCTTCCCAATCACTCCCATTGTGCACAATCCCATTGGATCCAAACTCCTTCCCAATCACTCCCATTGTACACAATCCCATTGGATCCAAACTCCTTCCCAATCAATCCCATTGTACACAATGCCATTGGATCCAAACTCCTTCCCAATCACTCCCATTGTACACAATCCCATTGGATCCAAACTCCTTCCCAATCACTCCCATTGTACACAATCCCATTGGATCCAAACTCCTTCCCAATCAATCCCATTGTACACAATCCCATTGGATCCAAACTCCTTCCCAATCACTCCCATTGTACACAATCCCATTGGATCCAAACTCCTTCCCAATCACTCCCATTGTACACAATCCCATTGGATACAAACTCCTTCCCAATCACTCCCATTGTACACAATCCCATTGGATCCAAACTCCTTCCCAATCAATCCCATTGTACACAATCCCAATGTTCTTCTTATGTTAGCGAACGTATTTTGAAAGGTTCTTCAGTTACTGACCCCACATGGCACAGTTGTTCAACCAACATCATCCTTAATTCTAAAACCTCTCATTAGCATCAAGCACTAACAAGGTCAGATTCTTGTACATGGGGAAGCTTTTCTGTTATCGGTGCTACTGCCCCATCAATCAGGGAAAGGGCCAGTGTCTTCTTGAAAACAAAAGCTTTCTCTATCAGCTGATGGTATGTATTGTGTTGAAATATTGTGATGCACAATGTGACATGCAGCTCCCACTCCCCACAAAGGAATTTCACCAACATTTTCATAAACTCAGTGCTCCTTTAATTATTATGTTTTCTGAACCATGGACTGGAAATATCCTTGCTAAATTGCTGGTGAATAAACACTGGGTCCTGGGGCACCACAACCTTCTCAAGGGTCATTAGGGATGGGCAATAAATGCTGGTCTTGCCAATGATGCTCACATCCAATGAATGAATAAAAATTATGCGTAAACACTGTTTGTTCCCTCAGCTGTAGCGCTGAGGATTACAGCTCAGTGTTTCTCTCACCTGTCTCTCCTCCGCCCTTCCTGCAGCTCAATGTTCCAGTCCCACAGACCCTCTCTTTATATGAGGGAACCTTATCAGTTGATAAGGAGCAGGCCTGTTCGAGCGGTGTTAATGGACTTTCCCTGACCCTGAGAAAATGTGAAACTTCCAACAACTCTGTCACTGTGAGCAGAGAGGTGTTCCCACAAGTCAGCTTCCAACTCCACTGAGAGGGCAAATTCCAATCATAACAGCCCATACATCCACCACTCTTCATTTTGTCACTTGCCAACATCTAAGCCTATTTCATTATCAAACATCATGTCTCAGTTTCAGTTTTTATTCTTTTCCTGGGATGTGGGCTTCACTGGCTGGGCCAGTATTTATTGCCCATCTCTAATTGCCCATGAGAAGGTGGGGGTGAACTGCCTTCTTGAGCCGCTGCAGTCCCTGTGGTGTAGGTACACCCACAGTGCTGTTAGGGAGGTAGCGCCTGGATTTTAACCCAGCGACAGTGAAGGAACGGTGATATATTTCCAAGTCAGGATGGTGAGTGGTTTGGAGGGGAACTTCCAGGTGGTGGTGTTCCCAGCTATCTGCTGCCCTTGTCCGTCTAGATGGTAGAGGTCTGGGGTTTGGAAGGTGCTGTCGAAGGAGCCTTGGTGAGTTCCTGCAGTGCATCTTGTAGATGGTACACACTGCTGCTACTGTGCGTCGGTGGTGGAGGGAGTGAATGTTTGTGGATGGGGTGCCAATCAAGCGGCTGCTGTGTCCTGGATGGTGTTAAGCTTCTTGAGTGTTGCGGGAGCTGCACTCATCCAGGCAAATGGGGAGTTAAATAGCTTTTTACTGAAATTGTGATATTTAAATATTAACACAAAGAATGATATCATTTTTAGCACCTTTTACAACCACAGAACATCCCAAATTATTTTACAGCCAATAGCGCACTTTTTGAAGTGGAGTCACAGGTGTAACATAAGAAACACGGCAGCCAATTTGAGCAGAACAAGATCCCTCAAACAGCAATGAGATAATGACCATATGTTTTAGTGATGCTGTTTGAGGGACGCATATTGGCCAGAATACCCAGAAACCTACCTGCTCTTTGCAACATGTAATTCAGGTTATTTATTTCCACCTGAGAACTAAAGCTGAAAGACAACATTCCGACAGTGCAGCACTCCCTCAGTACTGACCCTCCGACAGTGCAGCACTCCCTCAGTACTGACCCTCTGACAGTGCAGCACTCCCTCAGTACTGACCCTCTGACAGTGCTGCGCTCCCTCAGTACTGACCCTCCAACAGTGCAGCACTCCCTCAGTACTGACTCTCCGACAGTGCAGCACTCCCTCAGTACTGACCCTCTGACAGTGCAGCACTCCCTCAGTACTGACCCTCTGATAGTGCAGCACTCCCTCAGTACTGACCCTCTGACAGTGCAGTACTCCCTCAGTACTGACCCTCTGACAGTGCAGTACTCCCTCAGTACTGACGCTCCGACAATGCAGCACTCCCTCAGCAGTGACCCTCCGACAGTGCAGCACTCCCTCAGTACTGACTCTCCGACAGTGCAGCACTCCCTCAGTACTGACCCTCTGACAGTGCAGCACTCCCTCAGTACTGACCCTCTGACAGTGCAGTACTCCCTTAGTACTGACCCTCTGACAGTGCAGTACTCCCTCAGTACTGACGCTCCGACAGTGCAGCATTCCCTCAGCAGTGACCCTCTGACAGTGCAGCATTCCCTCAGTACTGACCCTCTGACAGTGCACCACTCCCTCAGTACTGACCCTCCGACAGTCCAGCGGTGCCAATCAAGCGGGGCTGCTTTGTCCTGGATGGTATTGAGCTTCTTGAGTGTTGTTGGAGCTGCACTCATCCAGGCAAGTGGGGAGTATTCCATCACACTCCTGACTTGTGCCTTGTAGATGGTGGACAGGCTTTGGGGAGTCAGGAGGTGAGTTACTCACCACAGAATTCCCAGCCTCTGACCTGCTCTTGTAGCCACAGTATTTATGTGGCTAGTCCAGTTCAGTTTCTGGTCAATGATAACCACCAGGATGTTGATAGTGCGGGATTCAGCGATGGTAATGCCATTGAACATCAAGGGATGATGGTTGGATTCTCTCTTGTTGGAGATGGTCATTGCCTGACACTTGTGTGGCGTGAATGTTACTTGTCACTTCTCAGCTCAAGCCTGGATATTGTCCAGGTCTTGCTGCATTTGGACATGGACTGCTTCAGTATCTGAGGAGTCACAAATGGTCCTGAACATTGAGATGTGATCTGGGATCAGAGATGTGATCAGGGATCAGAGATGAGATCTGGGATCAGAGATGTGATCTGGGATCAGAGAATAGATCTGGGATCAGAGATGAGATCCAGGAACAGTGATGTGATCCATGAACAGTGATGTGATCCAGGAACAGTGATGTGATCCAGGATCAGAGACTGAGGAAGATGGGAATTATGGGTGTCTGGGTTTTCCTCAGGGCTCTAGGCTGAGACTGGGATCCTCCTCAATAAGACTGTCCTTGATCATTTCACTGGGTTCGATCACAGAGAGAGCACCTTCTGAAGAAGGGAGAATGGAGAGGAGGGGGAGAGGAGAGTGAAGAGTGGGGAAATGAGAGAATGAGAGGAGAGAAGGAAGAGGGTAGGATAGAAGGGAAAGAGAGAAGAGGAAAGGAGAGAGTGGTGAGGGGAGTCAGGGAAGAGGAAGGGGAGAACATAGAGGAATGGAGGCAGGGAGACGGAGTGGAAGATGTGCTCAGTGAAGCAGGCTGATTGACGAAGGACTGGTTAAAAACAAAGTCGAAGAGCGGGACCCACCCAATCCTCAGGATCCTGGGTACTGAGAGGAACAACGAAGCTGATATTTAATGACGATTACTGTGTAAGTAGTGAAAAAAACACGGAAGCATTATTAATTCTGAACTTTTTTAAAGAGATATTGTGCATAAGCTATAGTCCATTCTAGAAATGTAATTAAGTGATGTTAAAATGATTGCTTTCTACACCAAATAACTCCACTGAGAATAGTTAATCAATGACACAGTTCTCTGTCTTCAAGAAGGCTCCACTGTCCGGAGTAATCCTCCATTTCTCAATTATTCTCCACTTTCTCACGGATATAATCTGACAGGTTTGAAAGTTTGAATTGAATTTCCTGATTAAGGCTTTCTGCATATGGAGAAAGTTTCTCTCGCATATTCTTCAGTTTCTGTGTAAACACCTTGCTGAATTTGAAGGAATTTGTGTTTGGATCGAATGCCTTGGCCACCAATTCAATGTTGCGTTTGAGATCTTTCATGTATTGAGTTACACTTTGGTTAGCCCTGTTGTCAGACTGAATCCCTGTCTTTCCTGTGACATAAGGGGCCAGGGATTTCACATTCTCACTGATCTTTGCCTCGAACTCACTAGAATTTGGGTTATTCTGGGGAATTTCATCAACCTGATGGATCACATTGACAAACCCATTTTCAACATCGGGAAGCAGTTGCGCCACAATCTCCTGAATTTCCTGATAAATCTTTGTGTTCAGCCCACCGGTGTTACCAGTCTGGTTGATCTCGGCAATGTTTTCATTGAGCTTTTGATGTACGGCTTCAGTCAGTGGAATCAGAACGTCCCTCTGGGTTTTTGCGTTATTGTTCAACTTGTCCTGAAGCGTTTTGGTGTGGCGGAGTTCCTCAGCATTATTCTTCAGCTGCTGGTGGAGTTCTGCAGTGTAAGGTGTCAGCTTCTGATGAAATTCTTCAAGGTTTCTGCTGAGCTGCTGGTGAACCACATCAGCAAAAGGAGAATGTTTTGTTCTCAGGTCCTGTAGCTTCTGCCTGATCCTGTGCTGAAGATTCTCAGTGTCGACTGTCATCTTCAAATAAAGCTCATCTGTGAGAGGAGCCAGGTTCCGACCAAGATTCTCAGCGTAGCCATTAACATTCTGCGGGTTATCCTTTAAAAGATAACTGAAAATACAAACAGAGAAAAGGTATTTTATTACCTGGGCAGATAGGAAACAAACATATTGTTTGAGAGCCAATTAGCAAACAGACTCTTGGTGAAGTCTGCAGAGGAAGCAGAGCACAGCGGATCAACGATTTCACCGAGTTAGTTAGTGTCATTAGAGTTGGATTATGTAATTGGTGCCCTATAATAGCAATGGGTCAGTCAGACATGACTTAATGATGTCCATTTCACACCCATCAATCTGGAGATCTTTTGGTTTTAGTGATTTTCTCTTTTTGTGTATTTTTTAATGCTTTTATTTGAAGTTGAATGGATCAATACCTACTAACTGACCACTGGCTGACCACTGACTGTCCACTGACCACTGAAGTGTTGGTGCTCCTGTAACTCCTCACCTCTCACTCAACACCCACTCCCTGATTCAATTCAAGTATTTGACTAAATCTGATCCACTCATGCCATTCCCATGCCAAGGATGTTGGGAGATAAAGTGGTAAAGTTTCCAATGACCTTTCTTCATTTGGGATTTTTACTGGGCTACTCCTTCTTGCTGTTTCCATGGAGACTGAGCTGTACTGACAGTTCACCAACACCCATTACTCACTTGAATGGTTGGTTGGTTTCTGAGCTTGGCTTGACTCTGCTGTTGGCTTTGCTCATTATTCTGAAATTGTAATTCCAAGAGTCATTTTGCAGCCCTTCATTATTGAGGCCTGTCCGGGAACCTATAGGAGGAAGCAAGCAAGAGGTTGAGAGCGTGAACGCCGGAGAACACTGGCTAAATCTTATTATTCATTTCTTGAACAAGCAGCTTGTGAATGTTGAGATTGTTGTATCAGATTTGGTTGTGTTGATTCCATGGAGGGTCTTTGCTGCTGAGCTCCCATTGGAGTTTCCCTGAATTTCATGATCCCACCAGGGAAGTCCACATCATCACTGGCTATCGGTGAAAACTGACCAGGATACTCAACCTCTCTGATAGGAAGCTTCAACTTGTACCCCAGCATCTTACCAAAACCAGCGGAGTTGCATCACACCTACCTGTTACAGGTCTGCCTGTTACAAACCTGCCCATTACACACCCACCTGTTGCCAATCCACCTGTTATACACCCGGCAGTTACACACTCACCCCTTACAGACATGCCTGTTATACACCGACCTGTTACAAACCCACCCATTTTACATCTGCCTTTTACACACCCACCCATTACAGACCTGCTTGTTACACATCTGCCTGTTACATACCCACCTGTTACAAACCCACCATTACACATCTAACTGTCACACGCCCACCCATTGCAGACCTACCTGTTACATATTTGCATTTTACATACCCGCTTGTTACAAAGCTGCCCATTACACACCCACCTGTTACATACCCATCCGTTACAGACCTGCCTATTACACATTTGCCTCTTACACACCCACCTGTTACAAACCTGACTGTTACACAACCGCCTGTTACATACACAGACTGACCTGTTGCACATCTACCCGTTACACACCCGTCTGTTATATACCTGCCCATTTCACACCCACCTGTTAAACACACCCATTACACACCTGCCTGTTACAGACCTGCCTGTTACACACCTGCCCATGAAACACCCACCCATTACACACCCACCTGTTTCACATAACTGCCATTACACACCTGCCCATTACTGGATGGGGTTAGGTTGGGGTTAGGGCTCGGATTACAGTTCTGTTTCTCATGCTAACAGAAGAACAAAATCTCAGCCCTAGAACGGGCGCCAGCACATGGAATAGCCAGAGTGAGGTGAAGACACCAACCTGGGACCAGGAGGGTGATTAAAATCAAAACCGCTGCCTGGAGGAACATGGTCGATGTTTGATTCCCCGTTCAATTTCTGAAGGAGACTGAAAAGTTGGATCTTGCTCATATTTAACTCCCAAACCTGCAACAATTTATTCTCTCTCTGTTTGGATGTAAGTTACTCATTCACTAATTTAGACTCTGTTAATGAGAATGTTTTGTCCTTTCTGCATTTACTCAATCATCATTCAGGCTAAAGAAATTGTCAGTAATATAATTGCTGGAGAGAAATAATTCATTGAATGTTGGAATTCTGCAATCCACATAGAGATTCTGAACTGTCTACATGAAGCTTGGGAGGATATGGAGGACATTCCTAGGGGGGTTTATGGAGTAATTATTTACTGGAGGATATGGGATTAATGTAAACAGTGAGTTGTGATTTCCTCACTTATTTTTAAATTCAATAATTTTCATTTTGTATGTAAGGAAATAAAAGTTTGAATGTTTCCTGATGAATTTTTGTTCTCCCTGTTATATTTTTGCCTAATGCATGGACATGCAGCACAGCCCAGACAGCAGGTCTCTAGGGCAAACACACCAGCCAGTCTCTGGGCCATTGTGGTTTCCAGTGACCCCTCAGTCACTCCGTGTGGATCAGCATTCACCAGGGAGGATTCATCCTCTTCAAAATGACTTGGCATTGGGAGTGTTAGCTGGAACACTGCAGCATCCCAGAGGGGGAGACCGTCATTCACACTGACCCAACCATTTAGCAGGAGAAACAAGACCGGCCACTCACCAGGACCTGTTTCCTGCAAGCAGAGACTCCGAGCTGGAGGTGGACTTGAGGAGCTGGGGGATTAACTGCTTCAGACCAGTGACCGTGGATTCCAGGACAGCTCACTGTTTCCAGGCTGGGTCCAAGGAAGAATGAATTCCATCATCCACCCCCTTGGAAGAGACTCTGCACTCTGAGAAGGGACTGGATGGGTCAGGTTCTGGCTGTTGATCAGTGCAATGGAGATAGCGAGGCTGCACAGTTCCTCAGAACAGGGCAGGAAGCTCTGCTGTAAACACTGCTAATTAGGTAAGAAATTCAAAGTTTTATAATTTAAAAAAAATAAGTTTCAATATCTCAGAATCAGAAAATCTGCAGAACAAGGTATCTAATTTACATCTTACATTAATGTATGGATAATGATCCCAACATTTTAAGGGCTGTTCCCTTGATGGATAAAAATGGCTGGATTGATTTATGTACAAAAGCAACACAATAACTTGAATAACAAGTTCAAACAAAAGCTTGCAATCATAAAGCAGCATTCACTTTAAGAAAAATGCCCCAAGGAATTTCACAAATGGCAGTTAGTGGGGGAATGAATATAAGTTATACCAGGAGAGATTAATAGGCGAGGACCAAAGTCTGGAGAAGAGATTGGTTTTGAGAAGATTTTGAATGGACTATGTGAACATAAAACAAAAACAGAATTACTTGGAAAAACTCAGCAGGTCTGGCAGCATCGGCGGAGAAGAAAAGAGTTGACGTTTCGAGTCCTCATGACCCTTCAGCAGAACTGAGTATAGTTAGGAGAGGGGTGAAATATAAGCTGGTTTAAGGTGGGGGGGCGGGATGGGGGTGGGGCGGGGGTGGTGTGGGGGGTGGGGGGGTGGGGTGGGGGGGGGAGGGTGGAGGGGGTGGGGGGTTGGTGGAGAGAAGTTGTGGGGGGGTGGTTGTAGGGATAAGCAAGCAATGATAGGACCTGATAATCAAAAGATGTCACAGACAAAAGGAACAAAGAGGTGTTGAATGTGGTGATATTATCGAAGAAAATGTGCTAATTAAGAATGGATGGCAGGACACTCAAGGTACAGCTCTAGTGAGGGTGGGGTGGAAAGACTGAGAAGGTATTACAGTTATAGATTTTAAAATAATGGAAATAGGTGGGAAAAGAACAATCTATATAATTATTGGAAAAAACAAAAGGGAGGGGGAAGAAACGGAAAGGGGGTGGGGATGGGGTATGAACATGTAGATGAGGTTAGGGGGAGAGTGGAGACAACATGTTAGAAACGAAGGACTCAAACTATCACCCATCACTCCAAACATTACACCCCGCTTTTCAAACAAATAACCTCGACAGTCACATTAATGGCGGGTAGTACTGAGTGGTTTTTGTATCATATTTTGTATATTTTATACAATGCTTGGACGTTAAAGGGGTGAAAATATTCAAAAACGTCTGTTGGTAGGGGTTTGCAGGCAGCTGGTAGATCTGGAAGAGTGTACACAATAAGCTTGGGAACCTCTTGAAGAGGGTATACCTTAGTCTATAAATTGCTGATTCACACATAACCCCAATAGATCCAAACTCCTTCTCAATAACTCCCATTGTATACAATCCCATTAGATCCAAACTCCTTCTCAATAACTCCCATTGTATACAATCCCAATAGACCCAAACTCCTTCCCAATCACTTCCATTGGGCACAATCCCATTGGATCCAAACTCCTTCCCAATCACTTCCATTGTATACAATCCCAATGGATTCAAACACCTTCCCAATCACTCCCATTGAACATAATCGCAATGGATCCAAATCCCTTCTCAATCACTCCCATTGTGCACAATCCAAATAGATCCAAACTCCTTCCCAATCACTCCCATTGTACACAATCCCAATGGATCCAAACTCCTTCCCAATCACTCCCACTGTACACAATCCCATTGGATCCAAACTCCTTCCCAATCACTCCCATTGTATACAATCCCAATGGATTCAAACTCCTTCCCAATCACTCCCATTGAACGTAATCGCAATGGATCCAAACCCCTTCTCAATCACTCCCATTGTGCACAATCCTACTGGATCCAAACTCCTTCCCAATCACTCCCATTGAAATGAATCCCAATGGATCCAAACTCCTTCTCAATCACTCCCATTGTACACAATCCCATTGGATCCAAACTCCTTCCCAATCACTCCCACTGTACACAATCCCATTGGATCCAAACTCCTTCCCAATCACTCCCACTGTACACAATCCCATTGGTTCCAAACTCCTTCCCAATCACTCCCATTGTACACAATCCCATTGGATCCAAACTCCTGCCCAATCAATCCCATTGTACACAATCCCATTGGATCCAAACGCCTTCCCAATCACTCCCATTGTACACAATCCCATTGGATCCAAACTCCTTCCCAATCACTCCCATTGTATACAATCCCAATAGATCCAAACTCCTTCCCAATCACTCCCATTGTACACAATCCCATTGGATACAAACTCCTTCCCAATCAATCCCATTGTACACAATCCCATTGGATCCAAACTCCTTCCCAATCACTCCCATTGTACACAATCCCATTGAATCCAAACTCCTTCCCAATCACTCCCATTGCACACAATCCCATTGGATCCAAACTCCTTCCCAATCAATCCCATTGTACACAATCCCATTGGATACAAACTCCTTCCCAATCACTCCCATTGTACACAATCCCATTGGATCCAAACTGCTTCCCAATCACTCCCATTGTACACAATCCCATTGAATCCAACCTCCTTCCCAATCACTCCCATTGTACACAATCCCATTGGATCCAAACTCCTTCCCAATCAATCCCATTGTACACAATCCCATTGGATACAAACTCCTTCCCAATCACTCCCATTGTACACAATCCCATTGGATCCAAACTCCTTCCCAATCACTCCCATTGTACACAATCCCATTGGATCCAAACTCCTTCCCAATCACTCCCATTGTACACAATCCCATTGGATCCAAACTCCTTCCCAATCACTCCCATTGTACACAATCCCATTGGATCCAAACTCCTTCCCAATCAATCCCATTGTACACAATCCCATTGGATACAAACTCCTTCCCAATCACTCCCATTGTACACAATCCCATTGGATCCAAACTCCTTCCCAATCACTCCCATTGCACACAATCCCATTGGATACAAACTCCTTCCCAATCACTCCCATTGTACACAATCCTAATAGATCCAAACTCCTTCCCAATCACTCCCATTGTACACAATCCCATTGGATCCAAACTCCTTCACAATCACTCCCATTGTGCACAATCCCATTGGATCCAAACTCCTTCCTAATCACTCCCATTGTACACAATGCCATTGGATCCAAACTCCTTCCCAATCAATCCCATTGTACACAATCCCATTGGATCCAAACTCCTTCCCAATCACTCCCATTGTACACAATCCCATTGGATCCAAACTCCTTCCCAATCACTCCCATTGTACACAATCCCATTGGATCCAAACTCCTTCCCAATCACTCCCATTGTACACAATCCCATTGGATACAAACTCCTTCCCAATCACTCCCATTGTACACAATCCCATTGGATCCAAACTCCTTCCCAATCAATCCCATTGTACACAATCCCAATGTTCTTCTTATGTTAGCGAACGTATTTTGAAAGGTTCTTCAGTTCCTGACCCCACATGGCACAGTTGTTCAACCAACATCATCCTTAATTCTAAAACCTCTCATTAGCATCAAGCACTAACAAGGTCAGATTCTTGTACATGGGGAAGCTTTTCTGTTATCGGTGCTACTGCCCCATCAATCAGGGAAAGGGCCAGTGTCTTCTTGAAAACAAAAGCTTTCTCTATCAGCTGATGGTATGTATTGTGTTGAAATATTGTGATGCACAATGTGACATGCAGCTCCCACTCCCCACAAAAGAATTTCACCAACATTTTCATAAACTCAGTGCTCCTTTAATTATTATGTTTTCTGAACCATGGACTGGAAATATCCTTGCTAAATTGCTGGTGAATAAACACTGGGTCCTGGGGCACCACAACCTTCTCAAGGGTCATTAGGGATGGGCAATAAATGCTGGTCTTGCCAATGATGCTCACATCCAATGAATGAATAAAAATTATGCGTAAACACTGTTTGTTCCCTCAGCTGTAGCGCTGAGGATTACAGCTCAGTGTTTCTCTCACCTGTCTCTCCTCCGCCCTTCCTGCAGCTCAATGTTTCAGTCCCACAGACCCTCTCTTTATATGAGGGAACCTTATCAGTTGATAAGGAGCAGGCCTGTTCGAGCGGTGTTAATGGACTTTCCCTGACCCTGAGAAAATGTGAAACTTCCAACAACTCTGTCACTGTGAGCAGAGAGGTGTTCCCACAAGTCAGCTTCCAACTCCACTGAGAGGGCAAATTCCAATCATAACAGCCCATACATCCACCACTCTTCATTTTGTCACTTGCCAACATCTAAGCCTATTTCATTATCAAACATCATGTCTCAGTTTCAGTTTTTATTCTTTTCCTGGGATGTGGGCTTCACTGGCTGGGCCAGTATTTATTGCCCATCTCTAATTGCCCATGAGAAGGTGGGGGTGAGCTGCCTTCTTGAGCCGCTGCAGTCCCTGTGGTGTAGGTACACCCACAGTGCTGTTAGGGAGGTAGCGCCTGGATTTTAACCCAGCGACAGTGAAGGAACGGTGATATATTTCCAAGTCAGGATGGTGAGTGGTTTGGAGGGGAACTTCCAGGTGGTGGTGTTCCCAGCTATCTGCTGCCCTTGTCCGTCTAGATGGTAGAGGTCTGGGGTTTGGAAGGTGCTGTCGAAGGAGCCTTGGTGAGTTCCTGCAGTGCATCTTGTAGATGGTACACACTGCTGCTACTGTGCGTCGGTGGTGGAGGGAGTGAATGTTTGTGGATGGGGTGCCAATCAAGCGGCTGCTGTGTCCTGGATGGTGTTAAGCTTCTTGAGTGTTGCGGGAGCTGCACTCATCCAGGCAAATGGGGAGTTAAATAGCTTTTTACTGAAATTGTGATATTTAAATATTAATACAAAGAATGATATCATTTTTAGCACCTTTTACAACCACAGAACATCCCAAATTATTTTACAGCCAATAGCACACTTTTTGAAGTGGAGTCACAGGTGTAACATAAGAAACACGGCAGCCAATTTGAGCAGAACAAGATCCCTCAAACAGCAATGAGATAATGACCATATGTTTTAGTGATGCTGTTTGAGGGACGCATATTGGCCAGAATACCCAGAAACCTCCCTGCTCTTTGCAACATGTAATTCAGGTTATTTATTTCCACCTGAGAACTAAAGCTGAAAGACAACATTCCGACAGTGCAGCACTCCCTCAATACTGACCCTCCGACAGTGCAGCACTCCCTCAGTACTGACCCTCTGACAGTGCAGCACTCCCTCAGTACTGACCCTCTGACAGTGCTGCGCTCCCTCAGTACTGACCCTCCAACAGTGCAGCACTCCCTCAGTACTGACTCTCCGACAGTGCAGCACTCCCTCAGTACTGACCCTCTGACAGTGCAGCACTCCCTCAGTACTGACCCTCTGATAGTGCAGCACTCCCTCAGTACTGACCCTCTGACAGTGCAGTACTCCCTCAGTACTGACCCTCTGACAGTGCAGTACTCCCTCAGTACTGACGCTCCGACAATGCAGCACTCCCTCAGCAGTGACCCTCCGACAGTGCAGCACTCCCTCAGTACTGACTCTCCGACAGTGCAGCACTCCCTCAGTACTGACCCTCTGACAGTGCAGCACTCCCTCAGTACTGACCCTCTGACAGTGCAGTACTCCCTTAGTACTGACCCTCTGACAGTGCAGTACTCCCTCAGTACTGACGCTCCGACAGTGCAGCATTCCCTCAGCAGTGACCCTCTGACAGTGCAGCATTCCCTCAGTACTGACCCTCTGACAGTGCACCACTCCCTCAGTACTGACCCTCCGACAGTCCAGCGGTGCCAATCAAGCGGGGCTGCTTTGTCCTGGATGGTATTGAGCTTCTTGAGTGTTGTTGGAGCTGCACTCATCCAGGCAAGTGGGGAGTATTCCATCACACTCCTGACTTGTGCCTTGTAGATGGTGGACAGGCTTTGGGGAGTCAGGAGGTGAGTTACTCACCACAGAATTCCCAGCCTCTGACCTGCTCTTGTAGCCACAGTATTTATGTGGCTAGTCCAGTTCAGTTTCTGGTCAATGATAACCACCAGGATGTTGATAGTGCGGGATTCAGTGATGGTAATGCCATTGAACATCAAGGGATGATGGTTGGATTCTCTCTTGTTGGAGATGGTCATTGCCTGACACTTGTGTGGCGTGAATGTTACTTGTCACTTCTCAGCTCAAGCCTGGATATTGTCCAGGTCTTGCTGCATTTGGACATGGACTGCTTCAGTATCTGAGGAGTCACAAATGGTCCTGAACATTGAGATGTGATCTGGGATCAGAGATGTGATCAGGGATCAGAGATGAGATCTGGGATCAGAGATGTGATCTGGGATCAGAGAATAGATCTGGGATCAGAGATGAGATCCAGGAACAGTGATGTGATCCATGAACAGTGATGTGATCCAGGAACAGTGATGTGATCCAGGATCAGAGACTGAGGAAGATGGGAATTATGGGTGTCTGGGTTTTCCTCAGGGCTCTAGGCTGAGACTGGGATCCTCCTCAATAAGACTGTCCTTGATCATTTCACTGGGTTCGATCACAGAGAGAGCACCTTCTGAAGAAGGGAGAATGGAGAGGAGGGGGAGAGGAGAGTGAAGAGTGGGGAAATGAGAGAATGAGAGGAGAGAAGGAAGAGGGTAGGATAGAAGGGAAAGAGAGAAGAGGAAAGGAGAGAGTGGTGAGGGGAGTCAGGGAAGAGGAAGGGGAGAACATAGAGGAATGGAGGCAGGGAGACGGAGTGGAAGATGTGCTCAGTGAAGCAGGCTGATTGACGAAGGACTGGTTAAAAACAAAGTCGAAGAGCGGGACCCACCCAATCCTCAGGATCCTGGGTACTGAGAGGAACAACGAAGCTGATATTTAATGACGATTACTGTGTAAGTAGTGAAAAAAACACGGAAGCATTATTAATTCTGAACTTTTTTAAAGAGATATTGTGCATAAGCTATAGTCCATTCTAGAAATGTAATTAAGTGATGTTAAAATGATTGCTTTCTACACCAAATAACTCCACTGAGAATAGTTAATCAATGACACAGTTCTCTGTCTTCAAGAAGGCTCCACTGTCCGGAGTAATCCTCCATTTCTCAATTATTCTCCACTTTCTCACGGATATAATCTGACAGGTTTGAAAGTTTGAATTGAATTTCCTGATTAAGGCTTTCTGCATATGGAGAAAGTTTCTCTCGCATATTCTTCAGTTTCTGTGTAAACACCTTGCTGAATTTGAAGGAATTTGTGTTTGGATCGAATGCCTTGGCCACCAATTCAATGTTGCGTTTGAGATCTTTCATGTATTGAGTTACACTTTGGTTAGCCCTGTTGTCAGACTGAATCCCTGTCTTTCCTGTGACATAAGGGGCCAGGGATTTCACATTCTCACTGATCTTTGCCTCGAACTCACTAGAATTTGGGTTATTCTGGGGAATTTCATCAACCTGATGGATCACATTGACAAACCCATTTTCAACATCGGGAAGCAGTTGCGCCACAATCTCCTGAATTTCCTGATAAATCTTTGTGTTCAGCCCACCGGTGTTACCAGTCTGGTTGATCTCGGCAATGTTTTCATTGAGCTTTTGATGTACGGCTTCAGTCAGTGGAATCAGAACGTCCCTCTGGGTTTTTGCGTTATTGTTCAACTTGTCCTGAAGCGTTTTGGTGTGGCGGAGTTCCTCAGCATTATTCTTCAGCTGCTGGTGGAGTTCTGCAGTGTAAGGTGTCAGCTTCTGATGAAATTCTTCAAGGTTTCTGCTGAGCTGCTGGTGAACCACATCAGCAAAAGGAGAATGTTTTGTTCTCAGGTCCTGTAGCTTCTGCCTGATCCTGTGCTGAAGATTCTCAGTGTCGACTGTCATCTTCAAATAAAGCTCATCTGTGAGAGGAGCCAGGTTCCGACCAAGATTCTCAGCGTAGCCATTAACATTCTGCGGGTTATCCTTTAAAAGATAACTGAAAATACAAACAGAGAAAAGGTATTTTATTACCTGGGCAGATAGGAAACAAACATATTGTTTGAGAGCCAATTAGCAAACAGACTCTTGGTGAAGTCTGCAGAGGAAGCAGAGCACAGCGGATCAACGATTTCACCGAGTTAGTTAGTGTCATTAGAGTTGGATTATGTAATTGGTGCCCTATAATAGCAATGGGTCAGTCAGACATGACTTAATGATGTCCATTTCACACCCATCAATCTGGAGATCTTTTGGTTTTAGTGATTTTCTCTTTTTGTGTATTTTTTAATGCTTTTATTTGAAGTTGAATGGATCAATACCTACTAACTGACCACTGGCTGACCACTGACTGTCCACTGACCACTGAAGTGTTGGTGCTCCTGTAACTCCTCACCTCTCACTCAACACCCACTCCCTGATTCAATTCAAGTATTTGACTAAATCTGATCCACTCATGCCATTCCCATGCCAAGGATGTTGGGAGATAAAGTGGTAAAGTTTCCAATGACCTTTCTTCATTTGGGATTTTTACTGGGCTACTCCTTCTTGCTGTTTCCATGGAGACTGAGCTGTACTGACAGTTCACCAACACCCATTACTCACTTGAATGGTTGGTTGGTTTCTGAGCTTGGCTTGACTCTGCTGTTGGCTTTGCTCATTATTCTGAAATTGTAATTCCAAGAGTCATTTTGCAGCCCTTCATTATTGAGGCCTGTCCGGGAACCTATAGGAGGAAGCAAGCAAGAGGTTGAGAGCGTGAACGCCGGAGAACACTGGCTAAATCTTATTATTCATTTCTTGAACAAGCAGCTTGTGAATGTTGAGATTGTTGTATCAGATTTGGTTGTGTTGATTCCATGGAGGGTCTTTGCTGCTGAGCTCCCATTGGAGTTTCCCTGAATTTCATGATCCCACCAGGGAAGTCCACATCATCACTGGCTATCGGTGAAAACTGACCAGGATACTCAACCTCTCTGATAGGAAGCTTCAACTTGTACCCCAGCATCTTACCAAAACCAGCGGAGTTGCATCACACCTACCTGTTACAGGTCTGCCTGTTACAAACCTGCCCATTACACACCCACCTGTTGCCAATCCACCTGTTATACACCCGGCAGTTACACACTCACCCCTTACAGACATGCCTGTTATACACCGACCTGTTACAAACCCACCCATTTTACATCTGCCTTTTACACACCCACCCATTACAGACCTGCTTGTTACACATCTGCCTGTTACATACCCACCTGTTACAAACCCACCATTACACATCTAACTGTCACACGCCCACCCATTGCAGACCTACCTGTTACATATTTGCATTTTACATACCCGCTTGTTACAAAGCTGCCCATTACACACCCACCTGTTACATACCCATCCGTTACAGACCTGCCTATTACACATTTGCCTCTTACACACCCACCTGTTACAAACCTGACTGTTACACAACCGCCTGTTACATACACAGACTGACCTGTTGCACATCTACCCGTTACACACCCGTCTGTTATATACCTGCCCATTTCACACCCACCTGTTAAACACACCCATTACACACCTGCCTGTTACAGACCTGCCTGTTACACACCTGCCCATGAAACACCCACCCATTACACACCCACCTGTTTCACATAACTGCCATTACACACCTGCCCATTACTGGATGGGGTTAGGTTGGGGTTAGGGCTCGGATTACAGTTCTGTTTCTCATGCTAACAGAAGAACAAAATCTCAGCCCTAGAACGGGCGCCAGCACATGGAATAGCCAGAGTGAGGTGAAGACACCAACCTGGGACCAGGAGGGTGATTAAAATCAAAACCGCTGCCTGGAGGAACATGGTCGATGTTTGATTCCCCGTTCAATTTCTGAAGGAGACTGAAAAGTTGGATCTTGCTCATATTTAACTCCCAAACCTGCAACAATTTATTCTCTCTCTGTTTGGATGTAAGTTACTCATTCACTAATTTAGACTCTGTTAATGAGAATGTTTTGTCCTTTCTGCATTTACTCAATCATCATTCAGGCTAAAGAAATTGTCAGTAATATAATTGCTGGAGAGAAATAATTCATTGAATGTTGGAATTCTGCAATCCACATAGAGATTCTGAACTGTCTACATGAAGCTTGGGAGGATATGGAGGACATTCCTAGGGGGGTTTATGGAGTAATTATTTACTGGAGGATATGGGATTAATGTAAACAGTGAGTTGTGATTTCCTCACTTATTTTTAAATTCAATAATTTTCATTTTGTATGTAAGGAAATAAAAGTTTGAATGTTTCCTGATGAATTTTTGTTCTCCCTGTTATATTTTTGCCTAATGCATGGACATGCAGCACAGCCCAGACAGCAGGTCTCTAGGGCAAACACACCAGCCAGTCTCTGGGCCATTGTGGTTTCCAGTGACCCCTCAGTCACTCCGTGTGGATCAGCATTCACCAGGGAGGATTCATCCTCTTCAAAATGACTTGGCATTGGGAGTGTTAGCTGGAACACTGCAGCATCCCAGAGGGGGAGACCGTCATTCACACTGACCCAACCATTTAGCAGGAGAAACAAGACCGGCCACTCACCAGGACCTGTTTCCTGCAAGCAGAGACTCCGAGCTGGAGGTGGACTTGAGGAGCTGGGGGATTAACTGCTTCAGACCAGTGACCGTGGATTCCAGGACAGCTCACTGTTTCCAGGCTGGGTCCAAGGAAGAATGAATCCCATCATCCACCCCCTTGGAAGAGACTCTGCACTCTGAGAAGGGACTGGATGGGTCAGGTTCTGGCTGTTGATCAGTGCAATGGAGATAGCGAGGCTGCACAGTTCCTCAGAACAGGGCAGGAAGCTCTGCTGTAAACACTGCTAATTAGGTAAGAAATTCAAAGTTTTATAATTTAAAAAAAATAAGTTTCAATATCTCAGAATCAGAAAATCTGCAGAACAAGGTATCTAATTTACATCTTACATTAATGTATGGATAATGATCCCAACATTTTTAGGACTGTTCCCTTGATGGATAAAAATGGCTGGATTGATTTATGTACAAAAGCAACACAATAACTTGAATAACAAGTTCAAACAAAAGCTTGCAATCATAAAGCAGCATTCACTTTAAGAAAAATGCCCCAAGGAATTTCACAAATGGCAGTTAGTGGGGGAATGAATATAAGTTATACCAGGAGAGATTAATAGGCGAGGACCAAAGTCTGGAGAAGAGATTGGTTTTGAGAAGATTTTGAATGGACTATGTGAACATAAAACAAAAACAGAATTACCTGGAAAAACTCAGCAGGTCTGGCAGAATCGGCGGAGAAGAAAAGAGTTGACGTTTCGAGTCCTCATGACCCTTCAGCAGAACTGAGTATAGTTAGGAGAGGGGTGAAATATAAGCTGGTTTAAGGTGGGGGGGTGGGATGGGGGTGGGGCGGGCGTGGGGGGGGGGAGAGAAGTTGTGGGGGGGTGGTTGTAGGGATAAGCAAGCCGTGATAGGACCTGATAATCAAAAGGTGTCACAGACAAAAGGAACAAAGAGGTGTTGAATGTGGTGATATTATCGAAGAAAATGTGCTAATTAAGAATGGATAGCAGGACACTCAAGGTACAGCTCTAGTGAGGGTGGGGTGGAAAGACTGAGAAGGTATTACAGTTATAGATTTTAAAATAATGGAAATAGGTGGGAAAAGAACAATCTATATAATTATTGGAAAAAACAAAAGGGAGGGGGAAGAAACGGAAAGGGGGTGGGGATGGGGTATGAACATGTAGATGAGGTTAGGGGGAGAGTGGAGACAACATGTTAGAAACGAAGGACTCAAACTATCACCCATCACTCCAAACATTACACCCCGCTTTTCAAACAAATAACCTCGACAGTCACATTAATGGCGGGTAGTACTGAGTGGTTTTTGTATCATATTTTGTATATTTTATACAATGCTTGGACGTTAAAGGGGTGAAAATATTCAAAAACGTCTGTTGGTAGGGGTTTGCAGGCAGCTGGTAGATCTGGAAGAGTGTACACAATAAGCTTGGGAACCTCTTGAAGAGGGTATACCTTAGACTATAAATTGCTGATTCACACATAACCCCAATAGATCCAAACTCCTTCTCAATAACTCCCATTGTATACAATCCCATTAGATCCAAACTCCTTCTCAATAACTCCCATTGTATACAATCCCAATAGACCCAAACTCCTTCCCAATCACTTCCATTGGGCACAATCCCATTGGATCCAAACTCCTTCCCAATCACTTCCATTGTATACAATCCCAATGGATTCAAACACCTTCCCAATCACTCCTATTGAACATAATCGCAATGGATCCAAATCCCTTCTCAATCACTCCCATTGTGCACAATCCAAATAGATCCAAACTCCTTCCCAATCACTCCCATTGTACACAATCCCATTGGATCCAAACTCCTTCCCAATCACTCCCACTGTACACAATCCCATTGGATCCAAACTCCTTCCCAATCACTCCCATTGTATACAATCCCAATAGATTCAAACTCCTTCCCAATCACTCCCATTGAACGTAATCGCAATGGATCCAAACCCCTTCTCAATCACTCCCATTGTGCACAATCCTATTGGATCCAAACTCCTTCCCAATCACTCCCATTGAAATGAATCCCAATGGATCCAAACTCCTTCTCAATCACTCCCATTGTACACAATCCCACTGGATCGAAACTCCTTCCCAATCACTCCCACTGTACACAATCCCATTGGATCCAAACTCCTTCCCAATCACTCCCACTGTACACAATCCCATTGGTTCCAAACTCCTTCCCAATCACTCCCATTGTACACAATCCCATTGGATCCAAACTCCTGCCCAATCAATCCCATTGTACACAATCCCATTGGATCCAAACGCCTTCCCAATCACTCCCATTGTACACAATCCCATTGGATCCAAACTCCTTCCCAATCACTCCCATTGTATACAATCCCAATAGATCCAAACTCCTTCCCAATCACTCCCATTGTACACAATCCCATTGGATACAAACTCCTTCCCAATCAATCCCATTGTACACAATCCCATTGGATCCAAACTCCTTCCCAATCACTCCCATTGTACACAATCCCATTGAATCCAAACTCCTTCCCAATCACTCCCATTGCACACAATCCCATTGGATACAAACTCCTTCCCAATCAATCCCATTGTACACAATCCCATTGAATCCAAACTCCTTCCCAATCACTCCCATTGTACACAATCCCATTGGATCCAAACTCCTTCCCAATCACTCCCATTGTACACAATCCCATTGAATCCAACCTCCTTCCCAATCACTCCCATTGTACACAATCCCATTGGATCCAAACTCCTTCCCAATCAATCCCATTGTACACAATCCCATTGGATACAAACTCCTTCCCAATCACTCCCATTGTACACAATCCCATTGGATCCAAACTCCTTCCCAATCACTCCCATTGTACACAATCCCATTGGATCCAAACTCCTTCCCAATCACTCCCATTGTACACAATCCCATTGGATCCAAACTCCTTCCCAATCACTCCCATTGTACACAATCCCATTGGATCCAACCTCCTTCCCAATCGCTCCCATTGTACACAATCCCATTGGATCCAAACTCCTTCCCAATCAATCCCATTGTACACAATCCCATTAGATCCAAACTCCTTCCCAACCACTCCCATTGTACACAATCCCATTGGATCCAAACTCCTTCCCAATCACTCCCATTGCACACAATCCCATTGGATACAAACTCCTTCCCAATCACTCCCATTGTACACAATCCTAATAGATCCAAACTCCTTCCCAATCACTCCCATTGTACACAATCCCATTGGATCCAAACTCCTTCCCAATCACTCCCATTGTGCACAATCCCATTGGATCCAAACTCCTTCCCAATCACTCCCATTGTACACAATCCCATTGGATCCAAACTCCTTCCCAATCAATCCCATTGTACACAATCCCATTGGATCCAAACTCCTTCCCAATCACTCCCATTGTACACAATCCCATTGGATCCAAACTCCTTCCCAATCACTCCCATTGTACACAATCCCATTGGATCCAAACTCCTTCCCAATCAATCCCATTGTACACAATCCCATTGGATCCAAACTCCTTCCCAATCACTCCCATTGTACACAATCCCATTGGATCCAAACTCCTTCCCAATCACTCCCATTGTACACAATCCTATTGGATACAAACTCCTTCCCAATCACTCCCATTGTACACAATCCCATTGGATCCAAACTCCTTCCCAATCAATCCCATTGTACACAATCCCAATGTTCTTCTTATGTTAGCGAACGTATTTTGAAAGGTTCTTCAGTTCCTGACCCCACATGGCACAGTTGTTCAACCAACATCATCCTTAATTCTAAAACCTCTCATTAGCATCAAGCACTAACAAGGTCAGATTCTTGTACATGGGGAAGCTTTTCTGTTATCGGTGCTACTGCCCCATCAATCAGGGAAAGGGCCAGTGTCTTCTTGAAAACAAAAGCTTTCTCTATCAGCTGATGGTATGTATTGTGTTGAAATATTGTGATGCACAATGTGACATGCAGCTCCCACTCCCCACAAAGGAATTTCACCAACATTTTCATAAACTCAGTGCTCCTTTAATTATTATGTTTTCTGAACCATGGACTGGAAATATCCTTGCTAAATTGCTGGTGAATAAACACTGGGTCCTGGGGCACCACAACCTTCTCAAGGGTCATTAGGGATGGGCAATAAATGCTGGTCTTGCCAATGATGCTCACATCCAATGAATGAATAAAAATTATGCGTAAACACTGTTTGTTCCCTCAGCTGTAGCGCTGAGGATTACAGCTCAGTGTTTCTCTCACCTGTCTCTCCTCCGCCCTTCCTGCAGCTCAATGTTCCAGTCCCACAGACCCTCTCTTTATATGAGGGAACCTTATCAGTTGATAAGGAGCAGGCCTGTTCGAGCGGTGTTAATGGACTTTCCCTGACCCTGAGAAAATGTGAAACTTCCAACAACTCTGTCACTGTGAGCAGAGAGGTGTTCCCACAAGTCAGCTTCCAACTCCACTGAGAGGGCAAATTCCAATCATAACAGCCCATACATCCACCACTCTTCATTTTGTCACTTGCCAACATCTAAGCCTATTTCATTATCAAACATCATGTCTCAGTTTCAGTTTTTATTCTTTTCCTGGGATGTGGGCTTCACTGGCTGGGCCAGTATTTATTGCCCATCTCTAATTGCCCATGAGAAGGTGGGGGTGAACTGCCTTCTTGAGCCGCTGCAGTCCCTGTGGTGTAGGTACACCCACAGTGCTGTTAGGGAGGTAGCGCCTGGATTTTAACCCAGCGACAGTGAAGGAACGGTGATATATTTCCAAGTCAGGATGGTGAGTGGTTTGGAGGGGAACTTCCAGGTGGTGGTGTTCCCAGCTATCTGCTGCCCTTGTCCGTCTAGATGGTAGAGGTCTGGGGTTTGGAAGGTGCTGTCGAAGGAGCCTTGGTGAGTTCCTGCAGTGCATCTTGTAGATGGTACACACTGCTGCTACTGTGCGTCGGTGGTGGAGGGAGTGAATGTTTGTGGATGGGGTGCCAATCAAGCGGCTGCTGTGTCCTGGATGGTGTTAAGCTTCTTGAGTGTTGCGGGAGCTGCACTCATCCAGGCAAATGGGGAGTTAAATAGCTTTTTACTGAAATTGTGATATTTAAATATTAACACAAAGAATGATATCATTTTTAGCACCTTTTACAACCACAGAACATCCCAAATTATTTTACAGCCAATAGCGCACTTTTTGAAGTGGAGTCACAGGTGTAACATAAGAAACACGGCAGCCAATTTGAGCAGAACAAGATCCCTCAAACAGCAATGAGATAATGACCATATGTTTTAGTGATGCTGTTTGAGGGACGCATATTGGCCAGAATACCCAGAAACCTCCCTGCTCTTTGCAACATGTAATTCAGGTTATTTATTTCCACCTGAGAACTAAAGCTGAAAGACAACATTCCGACAGTGCAGCACTCCCTCAGTACTGACCCTCCGACAGTGCAGCACTCCCTCAGTACTGACCCTCTGACAGTGCAGCACTCCCTCAGTACTGACCCTCTGACAGTGCTGCGCTCCCTCAGTACTGACCCTCCAACAGTGCAGCACTCCCTCAGTACTGACTCTCCGACAGTGCAGCACTCCCTCAGTACTGACCCTCTGACAGTGCAGCACTCCCTCAGTACTGACTCTCCGACAGTGCAGCACTCCCTCAGTACTGACCCTCTGACAGTGCAGCACTCCCTCAGTACTGACCCTCTGACAGTGCAGTACTCCCTCAGTACTGACCCTCTGACAGTGCAGTACTCCCTCAGTACTGACGCTCCGACAGTGCAGCATTCCCTCAGCAGTGACCCTTCGACAGTGCAGCATTCCCTCAGTACTGACCCTCTGACAGTGCACCACTCCCTCAGTACTGACCCTCCGACAGTCCAGCGGTGCCAATCAAGCGGGGCTGCTTTGTCCTGGATGGTGTTGAGCTTCTTGAGTGTTGTTGGAGCTGCACTCATCCAGGCAAGTGGGGAGTATTCCATCACACTCCTGACTTGTGCCTTGTAGATGGTGGACAGGCTTTGGGGAGTCAGGAGGTGAGTTACTCACCACAGAATTCCCAGCCTCTGACCTGCTCTTGTAGCCACAGTATTTATGTGGCTAGTCCAGTTCAGTTTCTGGTCAATGATAACCACCAGGATGTTGATAGTGCGGGATTCAGTGATGGTAATGCCATTGAACATCAAGGGATGATGGTTGGATTCTCTCTTGTTGGAGATGGTCATTGCCTGACACTTGTGTGGCGTGAATGTTACTTGTCACTTCTCAGCTCAAGCCTGGATATTGTCCAGGTCTTGCTGCATTTGGACATGGACTGCTTCAGTATCTGAGGAGTCACAAATGGTCCTGAACATTGAGATGTGATCTGGGATCAGAGATGTGATCAGGGATCAGAGATGAGATCTGGGATCAGAGATGTGATCTGGGATCAGAGAATAGATCTGGGATCAGAGATGAGATCCAGGAACAGTGATGTGATCCATGAACAGTGATGTGATCCAGGAACAGTGATGTGATCCAGGATCAGAGACTGAGGAAGATGGGAATTATGGGTGTCTGGGTTTTCCTCAGGGCTCTAGGCTGAGACTGGGATCCTCCTCAATAAGACTGTCCTTGATCATTTCACTGGGTTCGATCACAGAGAGAGCACCTTCTGAAGAAGGGAGAATGGAGAGGAGGGGGAGAGGAGAGTGAAGAGTGGGGAAATGAGAGAATGAGAGGAGAGAAGGAAGAGGGTAGGATAGAAGGGAAAGAGAGAAGAGGAAAGGAGAGAGTGGTGAGGGGAGTCAGGGAAGAGGAAGGGGAGAACATAAAGGAATGGAGGCAGGGAGACGGAGAGGAAGATGTGCTCAGTGAAGCAGGCTGATTGACGAAGGACTGGTTAAAAACGAAGTCGAAGAGCGGGACCCACCCAATCCTCAGGATCCTGGGTACTGAGAGGAACAACGAAGCTGATATTTAATGACGATTACTGTGTAAGTAGTGAAAAAAACACGGAAGCATTATTAATTCTGAACTTTTTTAAAGAGATATTGTGCATAAGCTATAGTCCATTCTAGAAATTTAATTAAGTGATGTTAAAATGATTGCTTTCTACACCAAATAACTCCACTGAGAATAGTTAATCAATGACACAGTTCTCTGTCTTCAAGAAGGCTCCACTGTCCTGAGTAATCCTCCATTTCTCAATTATTCTCCACTTTCTCACGGATATAATCTGACAGGTTTGAAAGTTTGAATTGAATTTCCTGATTAAGGCTTTCTGCATATGGAGAAAGTTTCTCTCGCATATTCTTCAGTTTCTGTGTAAACACCTTGCTGAATTTGAAGGAATTTGTGTTTGGATCGAATGCCTTGGCCACCAATTCAATGTTGCGTTTGAGATCTTTCATGTATTGAGTTACACTTTGGTTAGCCCTGTTGTCAGACTGAATCCCTGTCTTTCCTGTGACATAAGGGGCCAGGGATTTCACATTCTCACTGATCTTTGCCTCGAACTCACTAGAATTTGGGTTATTCTGGGGAATTTCATCAACCTGATGGATCACATTGACAAACCCATTTTCAACATCGGGAAGCAGTTGCGCCACAATCTCCTGAATTTCCTGATAAATCTTTGTGTTCAGCCCACCGGTGTTACCAGTCTGGTTGATCTCGGCAATGTTTTCATTGAGCTTTTGATGTACGGCTTCAGTCAGTGGAATCAGAACGTCCCTCTGGGTTTTTGCGTTATTGTTCAACTTGTCCTGAAGCGTTTTGGTGTGGCGGAGTTCCTCAGCATTATTCTTCAGCTGCTGGTGGAGTTCTGCAGTGTAAGGTGTCAGCTTCTGATGAAATTCTTCAAGGTTTCTGCTGAGCTGCTGGTGAACCACATCAGCAAAAGGAGAATGTTTTGTTCTCAGGTCCTGTAGCTTCTGCCTGATCCTGTGCTGAAGATTCTCAGTGTCGACTGTCATCTTCAAATAAAGCTCATCTGTGAGAGGAGCCAGGTTCCGACCAAGATTCTCAGCGTAGCCATTAACATTCTGCGGGTTATCCTTTAAAAGATAACTGAAAATACAAACAGAGAAAAGGTATTTTATTACCTGGGCAGATAGGAAACAAACATATTGTTTGAGAGCCAATTAGCAAACAGACTCTTGGTGAAGTCTGCAGAGGAAGCAGAGCACAGCGGATCAACGATTTCACCGAGTTAGTTAGTGTCATTAGAGTTGGATTATGTAATTGGTGCCCTATAATAGCAATGGGTCAGTCAGACATGACTTAATGATGTCCATTTCACACCCATCAATCTGGAGATCTTTTGGTTTTAGTGATTTTCTCTTTTTGTGTATTTTTTAATGCTTTTATTTGAAGTTGAATGGATCAATACCTACTAACTGACCACTGGCTGACCACTGACTGTCCACTGACCACTGAAGTGTTGGTGCTCCTGTAACTCCTCACCTCTCACTCAACACCCACTCCCTGATTCAATTCAAGTATTTGACTAAATCTGATCCACTCATGCCATTCCCATGCCAAGGATGTTGGGAGATAAAGTGGTAAAGTTTCCAATGACCTTTCTTCATTTGGGATTTTTACTGGGCTACTCCTTCTTGCTGTTTCCATGGAGACTGAGCTGTACTGACAGTTCACCAACACCCATTACTCACTTGAATGGTTGGTTGGTTTCTGAGCTTGGCTTGACTCTGCTGTTGGCTTTGCTCATTATTCTGAAATTGTAATTCCAAGAGTCATTTTGCAGCCCTTCATTATTGAGGCCTGTCCGGGAACCTATAGGAGGAAGCAAGCAAGAGGTTGAGAGCGTGAACGCCGGAGAACACTGGCTAAATCTTATTATTCATTTCTTGAACAAGCAGCTTGTGAATGTTGAGATTGTTGTATCAGATTTGGTTGTGTTGATTCCATGGAGGGTCTTTGCTGCTGAGCTCCCATTGGAGTTTCCCTGAATTTCATGATCCCACCAGGGAAGTCCACATCATCACTGGCTATCGGTGAAAACTGACCAGGATACTCAACCTCTCTGATAGGAAGCTTCAACTTGTACCCCAGCATCTTACCAAAACCAGCGGAGTTGCATCACACCTACCTGTTACAGGTCTGCCTGTTACAAACCTGCCCATTACACACCCACCTGTTGCCAATCCACCTGTTATACACCCGGCAGTTACACACTCACCCCTTACAGACATGCCTGTTATACACCGACCTGTTACAAACCCACCCATTTTACATCTGCCTTTTACACACCCACCCATTACAGACCTGCTTGTTACACATCTGCCTGTTACATACCCACCTGTTACAAACCCACCATTACACATCTAACTGTCACACGCCCACCCATTGCAGACCTACCTGTTACATATTTGCATTTTACATACCCGCTTGTTACAAAGCTGCCCATTACACACCCACCTGTTACATACCCATCCGTTACAGACCTGCCTATTACACATTTGCCTCTTACACACCCACCTGTTACAAACCTGACTGTTACACAACCGCCTGTTACATACACAGACTGACCTGTTGCACATCTACCCGTTACACACCCGTCTGTTATATACCTGCCCATTTCACACCCACCTGTTAAACACACCCATTACACACCTGCCTGTTACAGACCTGCCTGTTACACACCTGCCCATGAAACACCCACCCATTACACACCCACCTGTTTCACATAACTGCCATTACACACCTGCCCATTACTGGATGGGGTTAGGTTGGGGTTAGGGCTCGGATTACAGTTCTGTTTCTCATGCTAACAGAAGAACAAAATCTCAGCCCTAGAACGGGCGCCAGCACATGGAATAGCCAGAGTGAGGTGAAGACACCAACCTGGGACCAGGAGGGTGATTAAAATCAAAACCGCTGCCTGGAGGAACATGGTCGATGTTTGATTCCCCGTTCAATTTCTGAAGGAGACTGAAAAGTTGGATCTTGCTCATATTTAACTCCCAAACCTGCAACAATTTATTCTCTCTCTGTTTGGATGTAAGTTACTCATTCACTAATTTAGACTCTGTTAATGAGAATGTTTTGTCCTTTCTGCATTTACTCAATCATCATTCAGGCTAAAGAAATTGTCAGTAATATAATTGCTGGAGAGAAATAATTCATTGAATGTTGGAATTCTGCAATCCACATAGAGATTCTGAACTGTCTACATGAAGCTTGGGAGGATATGGAGGACATTCCTAGGGGGGTTTATGGAGTAATTATTTACTGGAGGATATGGGATTAATGTAAACAGTGAGTTGTGATTTCCTCACTTATTTTTAAATTCAATAATTTTCATTTTGTATGTAAGGAAATAAAAGTTTGAATGTTTCCTGATGAATTTTTGTTCTCCCTGTTATATTTTTGCCTAATGCATGGACATGCAGCACAGCCCAGACAGCAGGTCTCTAGGGCAAACACACCAGCCAGTCTCTGGGCCATTGTGGTTTCCAGTGACCCCTCAGTCACTCCGTGTGGATCAGCATTCACCAGGGAGGATTCATCCTCTTCAAAATGACTTGGCATTGGGAGTGTTAGCTGGAACACTGCAGCATCCCAGAGGGGGAGACCGTCATTCACACTGACCCAACCATTTAGCAGGAGAAACAAGACCGGCCACTCACCAGGACCTGTTTCCTGCAAGCAGAGACTCCGAGCTGGAGGTGGACTTGAGGAGCTGGGGGATTAACTGCTTCAGACCAGTGACCGTGGATTCCAGGACAGCTCACTGTTTCCAGGCTGGGTCCAAGGAAGAATGAATCCCATCATCCACCCCCTTGGAAGAGACTCTGCACTCTGAGAAGGGACTGGATGGGTCAGGTTCTGGCTGTTGATCAGTGCAATGGAGATAGCGAGGCTGCACAGTTCCTCAGAACAGGGCAGGAAGCTCTGCTGTAAACACTGCTAATTAGGTAAGAAATTCAAAGTTTTATAATTTAAAAAAAATAAGTTTCAATATCTCAGAATCAGAAAATCTGCAGAACAAGGTATCTAATTTACATCTTACATTAATGTATGGATAATGATCCCAACATTTTAAGGGCTGTTCCCTTGATGGATAAAAATGGCTGGATTGATTTATGTACAAAAGCAACACAATAACTTGAATAACAAGTTCAAACAAAAGCTTGCAATCATAAAGCAGCATTCACTTTAAGAAAAATGCCCCAAGGAATTTCACAAATGGCAGTTAGTGGGGGAATGAATATAAGTTATACCAGGAGAGATTAATAGGCGAGGACCAAAGTCTGGAGAAGAGATTGGTTTTGAGAAGATTTTGAATGGACTATGTGAACATAAAACAAAAACAGAATTACTTGGAAAAACTCAGCAGGTCTGGCAGCATTGGCGGAGAAGAAAAGAGTTGACGTTTCGAGTCCTCATGACCCTTCAGCAGAACTGAGTATAGTTAGGAGAGGGGTGAAATATAAGCTGGTTTAAGGTGGGGGGGCGGGATGGGGGTGGGGCGGGGGTGGTGTGGGGGGTGGGGGGGTGGGGTGGGGGGGGGAGGGTGGAGGGGGTGGGGGGTTGGTGGAGAGAAGTTGTGGGGGGGTGGTTGTAGGGATAAGCAAGCAATGATAGGACCTGATAATCAAAAGATGTCACAGACAAAAGGAACAAAGAGGTGTTGAATGTGGTGATATTATCGAAGAAAATGTGCTAATTAAGAATGGATGACAGGACACTCAAGGTACAGCTCTAGTGAGGGTGGGGTGGAAAGACTGAGAAGGTATTACAGTTATAGATTTTAAAATAATGGAAATAGGTGGGAAAAGAACAATCTATATAATTATTGGAAAAAACAAAAGGGAGGGGGAAGAAACGGAAAGGGGGTGGGGATGGGGTATGAACATGTAGATGAGGTTAGGGGGAGAGTGGAGACAACATGTTAGAAACGAAGGACTCAAACTATCACCCATCACTCCAAACATTACACCCCGCTTTTCAAACAAATAACCTCGACAGTCACATTAATGGCGGGTAGTACTGAGTGGTTTTTGTATCATATTTTGTATATTTTATACAATGCTTGGACGTTAAAGGGGTGAAAATATTCAAAAACGTCTGTTGGTAGGGGTTTGCAGGCAGCTGGTAGATCTGGAAGAGTGTACACAATAAGCTTGGGAACCTCTTGAAGAGGGTATACCTTAGTCTATAAATTGCTGATTCACACATAACCCCAATAGATCCAAACTCCTTCTCAATAACTCCCATTGTATACAATCCCATTAGATCCAAACTCCTTCTCAATAACTCCCATTGTATACAATCCCAATAGACCCAAACTCCTTCCCAATCACTTCCATTGGGCACAGTCCCATTGGATCCAAACTCCTTCCCAATCACTTCCATTGTATACAATCCCAATGGATTCAAACACCTTCCCAATCACTCCCATTGAACATAATCGCAATGGATCCAAATCCCTTCTCAATCACTCCCATTGTGCACAATCCAAATAGATCCAAACTCCTTCCCAATCACTCCCATTGTACACAATCCCATTGGATCCAAACTCCTTCCCAATCACTCCCACTGTACACAATCCCATTGGATCCAAACTCCTTCCCAATCACTCCCATTGTATACAATCCCAATGGATTCAAACTCCTTCCCAATCACTCCCATTGAACGTAATCGCAATGGATCCAAACCCCTTCTCAATCACTCCCATTGTGCACAATCCTATTGGATCCAAACTCCTTCCCAATCACTCCCATTGAAATGAATCCCAATGGATCCAAACTCCTTCTCAATCACTCCCATTGTACACAATCCCACTGGATCGAAACTCCTTCCCAATCACTCCCACTGTACACAATCCCATTGGATCCAAACTCCTTCCCAATCACTCCCACTGTACACAATCCCATTGGTTCCAAACTCCTTCCCAATCACTCCCATTGTACACAATCCCATTGGATCCAAACTCCTGCCCAATCAATCCCATTGTACACAATCCCATTGGATCCAAACGCCTTCCCAATCACTCCCATTGTACACAATCCCATTGGATCCAAACTCCTTCCCAATCACTCCCATTGTATACAATCCCAATAGATCCAAACTCCTTCCCAATCACTCCCATTGTACACAATCCCATTGGATACAAACTCCTTCCCAATCAATCCCATTGTACACAATCCCATTGGATCCAAACTCCTTCCCAATCACTCCCATTGTACACAATCCCATTGAATCCAAACTCCTTCCCAATCACTCCCATTGCACACAATCCCATTGGATACAAACTCCTTCCCAATCAATCCCATTGTACACAATCCCATTGAATCCAAACTCCTTCCCAATCACTCCCATTGTACACAATCCCATTGGATCCAAACTCCTTCCCAATCACTCCCATTGTACACAATCCCATTGAATCCAACCTCCTTCCCAATCACTCCCATTGTACACAATCCCATTGGATCCAAACTCCTTCCCAATCAATCCCATTGTACACAATCCCATTGGATACAAACTCCTTCCCAATCACTCCCATTGTACACAATCCCATTGGATCCAAACTCCTTCCCAATCACTCCCATTGTACACAATCCCATTGGATCCAAACTCCTTCCCAATCACTCCCATTGTACACAATCCCATTGGATCCAAACTCCTTCCCAATCACTCCCATTGTACACAATCCCATTGGATCCAACCTCCTTCCCAATCGCTCCCATTGTACACAATCCCATTGGATCCAAACTCCTTCCCAATCAATCCCATTGTACACAATCCCATTAGATCCAAACTCCTTCCCAACCACTCCCATTGTACACAATCCCATTGGATCCAAACTCCTTCCCAATCACTCCCATTGCACACAATCCCATTGGATACAAACTCCTTCCCAATCACTCCCATTGTACACAATCCTAATAGATCCAAACTCCTTCCCAATCACTCCCATTGTACACAATCCCATTGGATCCAAACTCCTTCCCAATCACTCCCATTGTGCACAATCCCATTGGATCCAAACTCCTTCCCAATCACTCCCATTGTACACAATCCCATTGGATCCAAACTCCTTCCCAATCAATCCCATTGTACACAATCCCATTGGATCCAAACTCCTTCCCAATCACTCCCATTGTACACAATCCCATTGGATCCAAACTCCTTCCCAATCACTCCCATTGTACACAATCCCATTGGATCCAAACTCCTTCCCAATCAATCCCATTGTACACAATCCCATTGGATCCAAACTCCTTCCCAATCACTCCCATTGTACACAATCCCATTGGATCCAAACTCCTTCCCAATCACTCCCATTGTACACAATCCTATTGGATACAAACTCCTTCCCAATCACTCCCATTGTACACAATCCCATTGGATCCAAACTCCTTCCCAATCAATCCCATTGTACACAATCCCAATGTTCTTCTTATGTTAGCGAACGTATTTTGAAAGGTTCTTCAGTTCCTGACCCCACATGGCACAGTTGTTCAACCAACATCATCCTTAATTCTAAAACCTCTCATTAGCATCAAGCACTAACAAGGTCAGATTCTTGTACATGGGGAAGCTTTTCTGTTATCGGTGCTACTGCCCCATCAATCAGGGAAAGGGCCAGTGTCTTCTTGAAAACAAAAGCTTTCTCTATCAGCTGATGGTATGTATTGTGTTGAAATATTGTGATGCACAATGTGACATGCAGCTCCCACTCCCCACAAAGGAATTTCACCAACATTTTCATAAACTCAGTGCTCCTTTAATTATTATGTTTTCTGAACCATGGACTGGAAATATCCTTGCTAAATTGCTGGTGAATAAACACTGGGTCCTGGGGCACCACAACCTTCTCAAGGGTCATTAGGGATGGGCAATAAATGCTGGTCTTGCCAATGATGCTCACATCCAATGAATGAATAAAAATTATGCGTAAACACTGTTTGTTCCCTCAGCTGTAGCGCTGAGGATTACAGCTCAGTGTTTCTCTCACCTGTCTCTCCTCCGCCCTTCCTGCAGCTCAATGTTCCAGTCCCACAGACCCTCTCTTTATATGAGGGAACCTTATCAGTTGATAAGGAGCAGGCCTGTTCGAGCGGTGTTAATGGACTTTCCCTGACCCTGAGAAAATGTGAAACTTCCAACAACTCTGTCACTGTGAGCAGAGAGGTGTTCCCACAAGTCAGCTTCCAACTCCACTGAGAGGGCAAATTCCAATCATAACAGCCCATACATCCACCACTCTTCATTTTGTCACTTGCCAACATCTAAGCCTATTTCATTATCAAACATCATGTCTCAGTTTCAGTTTTTATTCTTTTCCTGGGATGTGGGCTTCACTGGCTGGGCCAGTATTTATTGCCCATCTCTAATTGCCCATGAGAAGGTGGGGGTGAACTGCCTTCTTGAGCCGCTGCAGTCCCTGTGGTGTAGGTACACCCACAGTGCTGTTAGGGAGGTAGCGCCTGGATTTTAACCCAGCGACAGTGAAGGAACGGTGATATATTTCCAAGTCAGGATGGTGAGTGGTTTGGAGGGGAACTTCCAGGTGGTGGTGTTCCCAGCTATCTGCTGCCCTTGTCCGTCTAGATGGTAGAGGTCTGGGGTTTGGAAGGTGCTGTCGAAGGAGCCTTGGTGAGTTCCTGCAGTGCATCTTGTAGATGGTACACACTGCTGCTACTGTGCGTCGGTGGTGGAGGGAGTGAATGTTTGTGGATGGGGTGCCAATCAAGCGGCTGCTGTGTCCTGGATGGTGTTAAGCTTCTTGAGTGTTGCGGGAGCTGCACTCATCCAGGCAAATGGGGAGTTAAATAGCTTTTTACTGAAATTGTGATATTTAAATATTAACACAAAGAATGATATCATTTTTAGCACCTTTTACAACCACAGAACATCCCAAATTATTTTACAGCCAATAGCGCACTTTTTGAAGTGGAGTCACAGGTGTAACATAAGAAACACGGCAGCCAATTTGAGCAGAACAAGATCCCTCAAACAGCAATGAGATAATGACCATATGTTTTAGTGATGCTGTTTGAGGGACGCATATTGGCCAGAATACCCAGAAACCTCCCTGCTCTTTGCAACATGTAATTCAGGTTATTTATTTCCACCTGAGAACTAAAGCTGAAAGACAACATTCCGACAGTGCAGCACTCCCTCAGTACTGACCCTCCGACAGTGCAGCACTCCCTCAGTACTGACCCTCTGACAGTGCAGCACTCCCTCAGTACTGACCCTCTGACAGTGCTGCGCTCCCTCAGTACTGACCCTCCAACAGTGCAGCACTCCCTCAGTACTGACTCTCCGACAGTGCAGCACTCCCTCAGTACTGACCCTCTGACAGTGCAGCACTCCCTCAGTACTGACTCTCCGACAGTGCAGCACTCCCTCAGTACTGACCCTCTGACAGTGCAGCACTCCCTCAGTACTGACCCTCTGACAGTGCAGCACTCCCTCAGTACTGACCCTCTGACAGTGCTGCGCTCCCTCAGTACTGACCCTCCAACAGTGCAGCACTCCCTCAGTACTGACCCTCTGACAGTGCAGTACTCCCTCAGTACTGACCCTCTGACAGTGCAGTACTCCCTCAGTACTGACGCTCCGACAATGCAGCACTCCCTCAGCAGTGACCCTCCGACAGTGCAGCACTCCCTCAGTACTGACTCTCCGACAGTGCAGCACTCCCTCAGTACTGACCCTCTGACAGTGCAGCACTCCCTCAGTACTGACCCTCTGACAGTGCAGTACTCCCTCAGTACTGACCCTCTGACAGTGCAGTACTCCCTCAGTACTGACGCTCCGACAGTGCAGCATTCCCTCAGCAGTGACCCTTCGACAGTGCAGCATTCCCTCAGTACTGACCCTCTGACAGTGCACCACTCCCTCAGTACTGACCCTCCGACAGTCCAGCGGTGCCAATCAAGCGGGGCTGCTTTGTCCTGGATGGTGTTGAGCTTCTTGAGTGTTGTTGGAGCTGCACTCATCCAGGCAAGTGGGGAGTATTCCATCACACTCCTGACTTGTGCCTTGTAGATGGTGGACAGGCTTTGGGGAGTCAGGAGGTGAGTTACTCACCACAGAATTCCCAGCCTCTGACCTGCTCTTGTAGCCACAGTATTTATGTGGCTAGTCCAGTTCAGTTTCTGGTCAATGATAACCACCAGGATGTTGATAGTGCGGGATTCAGTGATGGTAATGCCATTGAACATCAAGGGATGATGGTTGGATTCTCTCTTGTTGGAGATGGTCATTGCCTGACACTTGTGTGGCGTGAATGTTACTTGTCACTTCTCAGCTCAAGCCTGGATATTGTCCAGGTCTTGCTGCATTTGGACATGGACTGCTTCAGTATCTGAGGAGTCACAAATGGTCCTGAACATTGAGATGTGATCTGGGATCAGAGATGTGATCAGGGATCAGAGATGAGATCTGGGATCAGAGATGTGATCTGGGATCAGAGAATAGATCTGGGATCAGAGATGAGATCCAGGAACAGTGATGTGATCCATGAACAGTGATGTGATCCAGGAACAGTGATGTGATCCAGGATCAGAGACTGAGGAAGATGGGAATTATGGGTGTCTGGGTTTTCCTCAGGGCTCTAGGCTGAGACTGGGATCCTCCTCAATAAGACTGTCCTTGATCATTTCACTGGGTTCGATCACAGAGAGAGCACCTTCTGAAGAAGGGAGAATGGAGAGGAGGGGGAGAGGAGAGTGAAGAGTGGGGAAATGAGAGAATGAGAGGAGAGAAGGAAGAGGGTAGGATAGAAGGGAAAGAGAGAAGAGGAAAGGAGAGAGTGGTGAGGGGAGTCAGGGAAGAGGAAGGGGAGAACATAAAGGAATGGAGGCAGGGAGACGGAGAGGAAGATGTGCTCAGTGAAGCAGGCTGATTGACGAAGGACTGGTTAAAAACGAAGTCGAAGAGCGGGACCCACCCAATCCTCAGGATCCTGGGTACTGAGAGGAACAACGAAGCTGATATTTAATGACGATTACTGTGTAAGTAGTGAAAAAAACACGGAAGCATTATTAATTCTGAACTTTTTTAAAGAGATATTGTGCATAAGCTATAGTCCATTCTAGAAATTTAATTAAGTGATGTTAAAATGATTGCTTTCTACACCAAATAACTCCACTGAGAATAGTTAATCAATGACACAGTTCTCTGTCTTCAAGAAGGCTCCACTGTCCTGAGTAATCCTCCATTTCTCAATTATTCTCCACTTTCTCACGGATATAATCTGACAGGTTTGAAAGTTTGAATTGAATTTCCTGATTAAGGCTTTCTGCATATGGAGAAAGTTTCTCTCGCATATTCTTCAGTTTCTGTGTAAACACCTTGCTGAATTTGAAGGAATTTGTGTTTGGATCGAATGCCTTGGCCACCAATTCAATGTTGCGTTTGAGATCTTTCATGTATTGAGTTACACTTTGGTTAGCCCTGTTGTCAGACTGAATCCCTGTCTTTCCTGTGACATAAGGGGCCAGGGATTTCACATTCTCACTGATCTTTGCCTCGAACTCACTAGAATTTGGGTTATTCTGGGGAATTTCATCAACCTGATGGATCACATTGACAAACCCATTTTCAACATCGGGAAGCAGTTGCGCCACAATCTCCTGAATTTCCTGATAAATCTTTGTGTTCAGCCCACCGGTGTTACCAGTCTGGTTGATCTCGGCAATGTTTTCATTGAGCTTTTGATGTACGGCTTCAGTCAGTGGAATCAGAACGTCCCTCTGGGTTTTTGCGTTATTGTTCAACTTGTCCTGAAGCGTTTTGGTGTGGCGGAGTTCCTCAGCATTATTCTTCAGCTGCTGGTGGAGTTCTGCAGTGTAAGGTGTCAGCTTCTGATGAAATTCTTCAAGGTTTCTGCTGAGCTGCTGGTGAACCACATCAGCAAAAGGAGAATGTTTTGTTCTCAGGTCCTGTAGCTTCTGCCTGATCCTGTGCTGAAGATTCTCAGTGTCGACTGTCATCTTCAAATAAAGCTCATCTGTGAGAGGAGCCAGGTTCCGACCAAGATTCTCAGCGTAGCCATTAACATTCTGCGGGTTATCCTTTAAAAGATAACTGAAAATACAAACAGAGAAAAGGTATTTTATTACCTGGGCAGATAGGAAACAAACATATTGTTTGAGAGCCAATTAGCAAACAGACTCTTGGTGAAGTCTGCAGAGGAAGCAGAGCACAGCGGATCAACGATTTCACCGAGTTAGTTAGTGTCATTAGAGTTGGATTATGTAATTGGTGCCCTATAATAGCAATGGGTCAGTCAGACATGACTTAATGATGTCCATTTCACACCCATCAATCTGGAGATCTTTTGGTTTTAGTGATTTTCTCTTTTTGTGTATTTTTTAATGCTTTTATTTGAAGTTGAATGGATCAATACCTACTAACTGACCACTGGCTGACCACTGACTGTCCACTGACCACTGAAGTGTTGGTGCTCCTGTAACTCCTCACCTCTCACTCAACACCCACTCCCTGATTCAATTCAAGTATTTGACTAAATCTGATCCACTCATGCCATTCCCATGCCAAGGATGTTGGGAGATAAAGTGGTAAAGTTTCCAATGACCTTTCTTCATTTGGGATTTTTACTGGGCTACTCCTTCTTGCTGTTTCCATGGAGACTGAGCTGTACTGACAGTTCACCAACACCCATTACTCACTTGAATGGTTGGTTGGTTTCTGAGCTTGGCTTGACTCTGCTGTTGGCTTTGCTCATTATTCTGAAATTGTAATTCCAAGAGTCATTTTGCAGCCCTTCATTATTGAGGCCTGTCCGGGAACCTATAGGAGGAAGCAAGCAAGAGGTTGAGAGCGTGAACGCCGGAGAACACTGGCTAAATCTTATTATTCATTTCTTGAACAAGCAGCTTGTGAATGTTGAGATTGTTGTATCAGATTTGGTTGTGTTGATTCCATGGAGGGTCTTTGCTGCTGAGCTCCCATTGGAGTTTCCCTGAATTTCATGATCCCACCAGGGAAGTCCACATCATCACTGGCTATCGGTGAAAACTGACCAGGATACTCAACCTCTCTGATAAGAAGCTTCAACTTGTACCCCAGCATCTTACCAAAACCAGCGGAGTTGCATCACACCTACCTGTTACAGGTCTGCCTGTTACAAACCTGCCCATTACACACCCACCTGTTGCCAATCCACCTGTTATACACCCGGCAGTTACACACTCACCCCTTACAGACATGCCTGTTATACACCGACCTGTTACAAACCCACCCATTTTACATCTGCCTTTTACACACCCACCCATTACAGACCTGCTTGTTACACATCTGCCTGTTACATACCCACCTGTTACAAACCCACCATTACACATCTAACTGTCACACGCCCACCCATTGCAGACCTACCTGTTACATATTTGCATTTTACATACCCGCTTGTTACAAAGCTGCCCATTACACACCCACCTGTTACATACCCATCCGTTACAGACCTGCCTATTACACATTTGCCTCTTACACACCCACCTGTTACAAACCTGACTGTTACACAACCGCCTGTTACATACACAGACTGACCTGTTGCACATCTACCCGTTACACACCCGTCTGTTATATACCTGCCCATTTCACACCCACCTGTTAAACACACCCATTACACACCTGCCTGTTACAGACCTGCCTGTTACACACCTGCCCATGAAACACCCACCCATTACACACCCACCTGTTTCACATAACTGCCATTACACACCTGCCCATTACTGGATGGGGTTAGGTTGGGGTTAGGGCTCGGATTACAGTTCTGTTTCTCATGCTAACAGAAGAACAAAATCTCAGCCCTAGAACGGGCGCCAGCACATGGAATAGCCAGAGTGAGGTGAAGACACCAACCTGGGACCAGGAGGGTGATTAAAATCAAAACCGCTGCCTGGAGGAACATGGTCGATGTTTGATTCCCCGTTCAATTTCTGAAGGAGACTGAAAAGTTGGATCTTGCTCATATTTAACTCCCAAACCTGCAACAATTTATTCTCTCTCTGTTTGGATGTAAGTTACTCATTCACTAATTTAGACTCTGTTAATGAGAATGTTTTGTCCTTTCTGCATTTACTCAATCATCATTCAGGCTAAAGAAATTGTCAGTAATATAATTGCTGGAGAGAAATAATTCATTGAATGTTGGAATTCTGCAATCCACATAGAGATTCTGAACTGTCTACATGAAGCTTGGGAGGATATGGAGGACATTCCTAGGGGGGTTTATGGAGTAATTATTTACTGGAGGATATGGGATTAATGTAAACAGTGAGTTGTGATTTCCTCACTTATTTTTAAATTCAATAATTTTCATTTTGTATGTAAGGAAATAAAAGTTTGAATGTTTCCTGATGAATTTTTGTTCTCCCTGTTATATTTTTGCCTAATGCATGGACATGCAGCACAGCCCAGACAGCAGGTCTCTAGGGCAAACACACCAGCCAGTCTCTGGGCCATTGTGGTTTCCAGTGACCCCTCAGTCACTCCGTGTGGATCAGCATTCACCAGGGAGGATTCATCCTCTTCAAAATGACTTGGCATTGGGAGTGTTAGCTGGAACACTGCAGCATCCCAGAGGGGGAGACCGTCATTCACACTGACCCAACCATTTAGCAGGAGAAACAAGACCGGCCACTCACCAGGACCTGTTTCCTGCAAGCAGAGACTCCGAGCTGGAGGTGGACTTGAGGAGCTGGGGGATTAACTGCTTCAGACCAGTGACCGTGGATTCCAGGACAGCTCACTGTTTCCAGGCTGGGTCCAAGGAAGAATGAATCCCATCATCCACCCCCTTGGAAGAGACTCTGCACTCTGAGAAGGGACTGGATGGGTCAGGTTCTGGCTGTTGATCAGTGCAATGGAGATAGCGAGGCTGCACAGTTCCTCAGAACAGGGCAGGAAGCTCTGCTGTAAACACTGCTAATTAGGTAAGAAATTCAAAGTTTTATAATTTAAAAAAAATAAGTTTCAATATCTCAGAATCAGAAAATCTGCAGAACAAGGTATCTAATTTACATCTTACATTAATGTATGGATAATGATCCCAACATTTTAAGGGCTGTTCCCTTGATGGATAAAAATGGCTGGATTGATTTATGTACAAAAGCAACACAATAACTTGAATAACAAGTTCAAACAAAAGCTTGCAATCATAAAGCAGCATTCACTTTAAGAAAAATGCCCCAAGGAATTTCACAAATGGCAGTTAGTGGGGGAATGAATATAAGTTATACCAGGAGAGATTAATAGGCGAGGACCAAAGTCTGGAGAAGAGATTGGTTTTGAGAAGATTTTGAATGGACTATGTGAACATAAAACAAAAACAGAATTACTTGGAAAAACTCAGCAGGTCTGGCAGCATCGGCGGAGAAGAAAAGAGTTGACGTTTCGAGTCCTCATGACCCTTCAGCAGAACTGAGTATAGTTAGGAGAGGGGTGAAATATAAGCTGGTTTAAGGTGGGGGGGCGGGATGGGGGTGGGGCGGGGGTGGTGTGGGGGGTGGGGGGGTGGGGTGGGGGGGGGAGGGTGGAGGGGGTGGGGGGTTGGTGGAGAGAAGTTGTGGGGGGGTGGTTGTAGGGATAAGCAAGCAATGATAGGACCTGATAATCAAAAGATGTCACAGACAAAAGGAACAAAGAGGTGTTGAATGTGGTGATATTATCGAAGAAAATGTGCTAATTAAGAATGGATGGCAGGACACTCAAGGTACAGCTCTAGTGAGGGTGGGGTGGAAAGACTGAGAAGGTATTACAGTTATAGATTTTAAAATAATGGAAATAGGTGGGAAAAGAACAATCTATATAATTATTGGAAAAAACAAAAGGGAAGGGGAAGAAACGGAAAGGGGGTGGGGATGGGGCATGAACATGTAGATGAGGTTAGGGGGAGAGTGGAGACAACATGTTAGAAACGAAGGACTCAAACTATCACCCATCACTCCAAACATTACACCCCGCTTTTCAAACAAATAACCTCGACAGTCACATTAATGGCGGGTAGTACTGAGTGGTTTTTGTATCATATTTTGTATATTTTATACAATGCTTGGACGTTAAAGGGGTGAAAATATTCAAAAACGTCTGTTGGTAGGGGTTTGCAGGCAGCTGGTAGATCTGGAAGAGTGTACACAATAAGCATGGGAACCTCTTGAAGAGGGTATACCTTAGTCTATAAATTGCTGATTCACACATAACCCCAATAGATCCAAACTCCTTCTCAATAACTCCCATTGTATACAATCCCATTAGATCCAAACTCCTTCTCAATAACTCCCATTGTATACAATCCCAATAGACCCAAACTCCTTCCCAATCACTTCCATTGGGCACAATCCCATTGGATCCAAACTCCTTCCCAATCACTTCCATTGTATACAATCCCAATGGATTCAAACACCTTCCCAATCACTCCCATTGAACATAATCGCAATGGATCCAAATCCCTTCTCAATCACTCCCATTGTGCACAATCCAAATAGATCCAAACTCCTTCCCAATCACTCCCATTGTACACAATCCCATTGGATCCAAACTCCTTCCCAATCACTCCCACTGTACACAATCCCATTGGATCCAAACTCCTTCCCAATCACTCCCATTGTATACAATCCCAATGGATTCAAACTCCTTCCCAATCACTCCCATTGAACGTAATCGCAATGGATCCAAACCCCTTCTCAATCACTCCCATTGTGCACAATCCTACTGGATCCAAACTCCTTCCCAATCACTCCCATTGAAATGAATCCCAATGGATCCAAACTCCTTCTCAATCACTCCCATTGTACACAATCCCATTGGATCCAAACTCCTTCCCAATCACTCCCACTGTACACAATCCCATTGGATCCAAACTCCTTCCCAATCACTCCCACTGTACACAATCCCATTGGTTCCAAACTCCTTCCCAATCACTCCCATTGTACACAATCCCATTGGATCCAAACTCCTGCCCAATCAATCCCATTGTACACAATCCCATTGGATCCAAACGCCTTCCCAATCACTCCCATTGTACACAATCCCATTGGATCCAAACTCCTTCCCAATCACTCCCATTGTATACAATCCCAATAGATCCAAACTCCTTCCCAATCACTCCCATTGTACACAGTCCCATTGGATACAAACTCCTTCCCAATCAATCCCATTGTGCACAATCCCATTGGATCCAAACTGCTTCCCAATCACTCCCATTGTACATAATCCCATTGGATCCAAACTCCTTCCCAATCACTCCCATTGTACACAATCCCATTGGATCCAAACTCCTTCCCAATCACTCCCACTGTACACAATCCTAATAGATCCAAACTCCTTCCCAATCACTCCCATTGTACACAATCCCATTGGATCCAAACTCCTTCCCAATCACTCCCGTTGTACACAATCCCAATAGATCCAAACTCCTTCTCAATAACTCCCATTGTATACAATCCCAATAGATCCAAACTCCTTCTCAATAACTCCCATTGTATACTATCCCAATAGATCCAAACTCCTTCTCAATAAATCCCATTGTATACCATCCCAAAAGATCCAAACTCCTTCCCAATCACTTCCATTGGGCACAATCCCATTGGATCCAAACTCCTTCCCAATCGCTCCCATTGTATACAATCCCAATAGATCCAAACTGCTTCCCAATCACTTCCATTGTATACAATCCCAATGGATCCAAACTCCTTCTCAATCACTCACATTGTGCACAATCCCATTGGATCCAAACTGCTTCCCAATCACTCCCATTGTACACAATCCCATTGGATCCAAACTCCTTCCCAATCACTCCCATTGTACACAATCCCATTGGATCCAAACTCCTTCCCAATCACTCCCGTTGTACACAATCCCAATAGATCCAAACTCCTTTTCAATAACTCCCATTGTATACAATCCCAATAGATCCAAACTCCTTCCCAATCACTTCCATTGGGCACAATCCCATTGGATCCAAACTCCTTCCCAATCGTTCCCATTGTATACAATCCCAATCGATCCAAACACCTTCTCAATAACTCCCATTGTATACAATCCCAATAGATCCAAACTCCTTCTCAATAACTCCCATTGTATACTATCCCAATAGATCCAAACTCCTTCTCAATAAATCCCATTGTATACCATCCCAAAAGATCCAAACTCCTTCCCAATCACTTCCATTGGGCACAATCCCATTGGATCCAAACTCCTTCCCAATCGCTCCCATTGTATACAATCCCAATAGATCCAAACTGCTTCCCAATCACTTCCATTGTATACAATCCCAATGGATCCAAACTCCTTCCCAATCACTCCCATTGAAAATAATCGCAATGGATCCAAATCCCTTCTCAATCACTCCCATTGTGCACAATCCAAATAGATCCAAACTCCTTCCCAATCACTCCCATTGTACACAATCCCATTGGATCCAAACTCCTTCCCAATCACTCCCATTGTACACAATCCCATTGGATCCAAACTCCTTCCCAATCACTCCCACTGTACACAATCCCATTGGATCCAAACTCCTTCCCAATCACTCCCATTGTACACAATCCCATTGGATCCAAACTCCTTCCCAATCACTCCCGTTGTACACAATCCCAATAGATCCAAACTCCTTCTCAATAACTCCCATTGTATACAATCCCAATAGACCCAAACTCCTTCCCAATCACTTCCATTGGGCACAATCCCATTGGATCCAAACTCCTTCCAATCGCTCCCATTGTATACAATCCCAATAGATCCAAACTCCTTCTCAATAACTCCCATTGTATACAATCCCAATAGATCCAAACTCCTTCCCAATCACATCTATTCGGCACAATCCCAATAGATCCAAACTCCTTCCCAATCACTTCCATTGTATACAATCCCAATGGATTCAAACTCCTTCCCAATCACTCCCATTGAACATAATCGCAATGGATCCAAACCCCTTCTCAATCACTCCCATTGTGCACAATCCTATTGGATCCAAACTCCTTCCCAATCACTCCCATTGAAATGAATCCCAATGGATCCAAACTCCTTCTCAATCACTCACATTGTGCACAATCCCATTGGATCCAAACTGCTTCCCAATCACTCCCATTGTACACAATCCCATTGGATCCAAACTCCTTCCCAATCACTCCCATTGTACACAATCCCATTGGATCCAAACTCCTTCCCAATCACTCCCACTGTACACAATCCTAATAGATCCAAACTCCTTCCCAATCACTCCCATTGTACACAATCCCATTGGATCCAAACTCCTTCCCAATCACTCCCGTTGTACACAATCCCAATAGATCCGAACTCCTTTTCAATAACTCCCATTGTATACAATCCCAATAGATCCAAACTCCTTCCCAATCACTTCCATTGGGCACAATCCCATTGGATCCAAACTCCTTCCCAATCGTTCCCATTGTATACAATCCCAATCGATCCAAACACCTTCTCAATAACTCCCATTGTATACAATCCCAATAGATCCAAACTCCTTCTCAATAACTCCCATTGTATACTATCCCAATAGATCCAAACTCCTTCTCAATAAATCCCATTGTATACCATCCCAAAAGATCCAAACTCCTTCCCAATCACTTCCATTGGGCACAATCCCATTGGATCCAAACTCCTTCCCAATCGCTCCCATTGTATACAATCCCAATAGATCCAAACTGCTTCCCAATCACTTCCATTGTATACAATCCCAATGGATCCAAACTCCTTCCCAATCACTCCCATTGAAAATAATCGCAATGGATCCAAATCCCTTCTCAATCACTCCCATTGTGCACAATCCAAATAGATCCAAACTCCTTCCCAATCACTCCCATTGTACACAATCCCATTGGATCCAAACTCCTTCCCAATCACTCCCACTGTACACAATCCCATTGGATCCAAACACCTTCCCAATCACTCCCATTGTATACAATCCCAATGGATTCAAACTCCTTCCCAATCGTTCCCATTGTATACAATCCCAATCGATCCAAACACCACCTCAATAACTCCCATTGTATACAATCCCAATAGATCCGAACTCCTTCTCAATAACTCCCATTGTATACAATCCCAATAGATCCAAACTCCTTCTCAATAACTCCCATTGTATACTATCCCAATAGATCCAAACTCCTTCTCAATAAATCCCATTGTATACAATCCCAAAAGATCCAAACTCCTTCCCAATCACTTCCATTGGGCACAATCCCATTGGATCCAAACTCCTTCCCAATCGCTCCCATTGTACACAATCCCATTGGATCCAAACTCCTTCCCAATCACTCCCATTGTATGCAATACTAATAGATCCAAACTCCTTCCCAATCACTCCCATTGTACACAATCCCATTGGATCCAAACTCCTTCTCAATCACTCCCATTGTACACAATCCCATTGGATACAAACTCCTTCCCAATCACTCCCATTGTATGCAATACTAATAGATCCAAACTCCTTCCCAATCACTCCCATTGTACACAATCCCATTGGATCCAAACTCCTTCCCAATCACTCCCATTGTACACAATCCCATTGGATCCAAACTCCTTCCCAATCACTCCCACTGTACACAATCCCATTGGATCCAAACTCCTTCCCAATCACTCCCATTGTACACAATCCCATTGGATCCAAACTCCTTCCCAATCACTCCCACTGTACACAATCCCATTGGATCCAAACATGCAGCTCCCACTCCCCACAAAGGAATTTCACCAACATTTTCATAAACTCAGTGCTCCTTTAATTATTATGTTTTCTGAACCATGGACTGGAAATATCCTTGCTAAATTGCTGGTGAATAAACACTGGGTCCTGGGGCACCACAACCTTCTCAAGTAGGGATGGGCAATAAATGTTGGTGTTGCCAATGATGCTCACATCCAATGAATGAATAAAAATTATGCGTAAACACTGTTTGTTCCCTCAGCTGTAGCGCTGAGGATTACAGCTCAGTGTTTCTCTCACCTGTCTCTCCTCCGCCCTTCCTGCAGCTCAATGTTCCAGTCCCACAGACCCTCTCTTTATATGAGGGAACCTTATCAGTTGATAAGGAGCAGGCCTGTTCGAGCGGTGTTAATGGACTTTCCCTGACCCTGAGAAAATGTGAAACTTCCAACAACTCTGTCACTGTGAGCAGAGAGGTGTTCCCACAAGTCAGCTTCCAACTCCACTGAGAGGGCAAATTCCAATCATAACAGCCCATACATCCACCACTCTTCATTTTGTCACTTGCCAACATCTAAGCCTATTTCATTATCAAACATCATGTCTCAGTTTCAGTTTTTATTCTTTTCCTGGGATGTGGGCTTCACTGGCTGGGCCAGTATTTATTGCCCATCTCTAATTGCCCATGAGAAGGTGGTGGTGAGCTGCCTTCTTGAGCCGTTGCAGTCCCTGTGGTGTAGGTACACCCACAGTGCTGTTAGGGAGGGAGTGCCAGGATTTTAACCCAGCGACAGTGAAGGAACGGTGATATATTTCCAAGTCAGGATGGTGAGTGACTTGGAGGGGAACTTCCAGGTGGTGGTGTTCCCAACTATCTGCTGCCCTTGTCCTTCTAGATGGTAGAGGTCTGGGGTTTGGAAGGTGCTGTCGAAGGAGCCTTGGTGAATTCCTGCAGTGCATCTTGTAGATGGTACACACTGCTGCTACTGGGCGTCAGTGGTGGAGGGAGTGAATGTTTGTGGATGGGGTGCCAATCAAGCGGCTGCTGTGTCCTGGATGGTGTTAAGCTTCTTGAGTGTTGCGGGAGCTGCACTCATCCAGGCAAATGGGGAGTTAAATAGCTTTTTACTGAAATTGTGATATTTAATTATTAACACAAAGAATGATTTCATTTTTAGCACCTTTTACAACCACAGAACATCCCAAATTATTTTACAGCCAATAGCGCACTTTTTGAAGTGGAGTCACAGGTGTAACATAAGAAACACGGCAGCCAATTTGAGCAGAACAAGATCCCTCAAACAGCAATGAGATAATGACCATATGTTTTAGTGATGCTGTTTGAGAGATGCTTATTGGCCAGAATACCCAGAAACCTCCCTGCTCTTTGCAACATGTAATTCAGGTTATTTATGTCCACCTGAGAACTTAAGCTGAAAGACAACATTCCGACAGTGCAGCACTCCCTCAGTACTGACCCTCCGACAGTGCAGCACTCCCTCAGTACTGACTCTCCGACAGTGCAGCACTCCCTCAGTACTGACCCTCCAACAGTGCAGCACTCCCTCAGTACTGACTCTCCGACTGTGCAGCACTCCCTCAGTACTGACCCTCCGACAGTGCAGCACTCCCTCAGTACTGACTCTCCGACAGTGCAGCACTCCCTCAGTACTGACCCTCCGAAAGTGCAGCACTCCCTCAGTACTGACTCTCCGACAGTGCAGCACTCCCTCAGTACTGACCCTCTGACAGTGCAGTACTCCCTCAGTACTGACCCTCTGACAGTGCAGCACAGCCTCAGTACTGACCCTCTGACAGTGCAGTACTCCCTCAGTACTGACCCTCTGACAGTGCAGTACTCCCTCAGTACTGACGGTCCGACAGTGCAGCTCTCCCTCAGCAGTGACCCTCCGACAGTGCAGCACTCCCTCAGTACTGACCCTCCGACAGTCCAGCATTCCCTCAGCACTGACCCTTTGACAGTGCTGCACTCCCTCAGTACTGACCCTCCGACAGTGCGGCACTCCCTCAGTACTGACCCTCCGACAGTGCGGCACTCCCTCAGTACTGAACCTCCGACAGTGCAGCGCTCCCTCAGTACTGACCCTCCGACAGTGCAGCACTCCCTCAGTACTGACGCTCTGACAGTGCAGCACTCCCTCAGTACTGACCCTCTGACAGTGCAACACTCCCTCAGTACTGACCCTCCGACAGTGCAGCACTCCCTCAGTACTGACCCTCCGACAGTTCAGCACTCCCTCAGTACTGCACTGGGATTGTGAGACTCGACTTTTTACTCTGGTCTCCGGTGTGGAACCTGAACCCATGATGTTCTGATACAGAAGTTGTCATGTGCATTGAGTGTTAATGCACTAACATTGATTGTCAGTGAAGAGAGTGGAAAATGTGCTGAGTGCCCTCTGTGGGCTCTGCCAGACTTGTAGGTATTAGTGGAGGCAGCATTGCCAATATCAGAGGGGAGAGTATGTCTGGCAAATCTCGGTAGTTTCCATCGCCTCCTGTTCTGGCAACAATTTGGAGAATGCTGGTAACTAGAGTCAAATGAAGAAAATGGAATTCCAGTGTTCCAACAGTATAGGTGCACTTCCTCAAATACTCCCAGGATGAGCCCAAATGATTCACTCTCTGGTGGCCTCCATGAGTGAGAGTGTTTTCTATCTGCTTCCCCTGAGAGTGATTGGTATTACTGGGCAGCATGTGTATATTGGAGTGAGCCGTATTTATAATTATCCCCTGTGGTTGCAAGAGAGTTTTTCTCATTTTATTTCATCCATTGGAATCAGCAAGATGGATGCAACTGAAATTGATCAAATCCTTTGTCATTGATCAACTGCTAAAAAAAATTCCAGGGCATTTGTTAAAATGGTTGAGCTGTGTACGATTAATAACTGAGGAGTTTCATCAAAATCGATTGAGTGGTTCATTTTTTTAAATTCATTCATAGCATATGGGTGTCGCTGGCTGGGCCAGCATTTATTGCCCACCCCTAATTGCCCTTGAGAAGGTGGTGGTGAGCTGCCTTCTTGAACCGCTGCAGTCCCTGTGGTGTAGGTATACCCACAGTGCTGTTAGGAAGGGAGTTCCAGGATTTTGACCCAGCGACAGTGAAGGAACGGCGATATATTTCCAAGTCAGGATGGGGTGTGGCTTGGAGGGGAACTTCCAGGTGGTGGTGTTCCCATGTGTCTGCTGCCCTTATTCTTCTAGATGGGCGTCGTCGTGGGTTTGGAAGGTGCTGTCTAAGGAGCCTTGGTGAATTCCTGCATCTTGTAGATGGCATACACTGCTGCTACTGTGCGTCGGTGGTGGAGGGAGTGAATGTTTGTGGATGGGGTGCCAATCAAGCGGGGCTGCTTAGTCCTGGATGGTGTGAAGCTTCTTGAGTGTTGTGGGAGCTGCACTCATCCAGGCAAGTGGGGAGTATTCCATCACACTCCTGACTTGTGCCTTGTAGATGGTGGACAGGCTTTGGGGAGTCAGGAGGTGAGTTACTCGCTACAGAATTCCCAGCCTCTGACCTGCTCTTGTAGTCACAGTATTTATATGGCTAGTCCAGTTCAGTTTCTGGTCAATGTTAACCCCCAGAATGTGGATAATGGGGGATTCAATGATGGTAATGCCATTGAACGTCAAGGGGCGATGGTTGGATTCTCTCTTGTTGGAGATGGTCATTGCCTGACACTTGTGTGGCACGAATGTTACTTGCCACTTGTCAGCCAAGCCTCGATGTTGTCCAGGTCTTGCTGCATTTGGACATGGACTGCTTCAGTATCTGACGAGTCGCGAATGGTGCTGAACATTGTGCAATCATCAGCGAATATCCCCACTTCTGACCTTATGATGGAAGGAAGGTCATTGATGAAGCAGCTGAAGATGGTTGGATCTAGGACAGTACCCTGAGGAACTCCTGCAGTGATGTCCTGGAGCTGAGATGATTGACCTCCAACAACCACAGCCATCTTCCTTTGTGCTAGGTATGACTCCAAGCAGTGGAGAGTTTTCCCCCTGATTCCCATTGACTCCAGTTTTGCTAGGGCTCCTTGATGCCACACTCGGTCAAATGCTACCTTGATGTCAAGGGCAGTCACTCTCACCTCACCTCGGGAGTTCAGTTCTTTTGTCCATGTTTGGACCAAGGCTGTAATGAGGTCAGGAACTGAGTGGCCCTGGCAGAACCCAAACTGGGCATCAGGGAGCAGATTATTGCTAAGCAAGTGCCGCTTGATGGCACTGTTGGTGACCCCTTCCATTACTTTTCTGATGATCGAGAGTAGACTGATGGGGCAATAATTAACCGGGTTGGATTTCTCCTGCTTTTTGTGTACAGGACATACCTGGGCAATTTTCTACATAGCTGGGTAGATGCCAGTGTTGTAGCTGTGCTGGAACAGCTTGGCTAGAGGCGCGGGAAGTTCTGGAGCACAAGTCTTTAGTACTATAGCTAGAATATTGTCAGGGCCCATAGCCTTTGCAGTATCCAGTGCCTTCAGCCGTTTCTTGATATCACGTGGAGTGAATCGAATTGGCTGAAGACTGGCATCTGTGATGCTGGGGACCTCCGGAGGAGGCCGAGATGGATCATCCACTCAGCATTTCTGGCTGAAGATTGTTGTAAATGCTTCAGCCTTATCTTTTGCACTGATGTGCTGGGCTCCTCCATCATTGAGGATGGGGATATTTGTGCAGCCTCCTCCTCCAGTGAGTTATTTAATTGTCCACCACCATTCACGACTGGATGTGGCAGGACTCCAGAGCTTAGATCTGATCTGTTGGTTGTGGGATTGCTTAGCCCTGTCTATCTCCTGTTTCGTCTGCTGTTTGACATGCAAGCAGTCCTGTGTTATAGTTTCACCAGGTTGACACCTCATTTTTAGGTATGTCTGGTGCTGTTCCTGGCATGCCCTCCTGCACTCTTCATTGAACCAGGGTTGATTCCCAGGCTTGATGGTAATGGTAGAGTGGGGGATATGCCGGGCCATGAGGTTACAAATTGTTTTTGAGTACAATTCTGCTGCTGCTGATGGCCCACAGCACCTCATGGATGCCCAGTCCTGAGTTGCTAGATCTGTTTGAAATCTATCCCATTTAACACAGTGATAGTGTCACACAACACGATGGAGGGTATCCTCAATGTGAAGGCGGGACTTTGTCTCCACAATGACTGTGTGGTGGTCACTCCTACCAATACTGTCATGGACAGATGCATCTGCAGCAGGCAGGTTGGTGAGGATGAGGTCAAGTATGTATTTCCCTCTTGTTGGTTCCCTCACCACCTGCTGCAAACCCAGTCTAGCAGCTATGTCCTTTAGGACTCGGCCAGCTCGGTCAGTAGTGGTGTTACCGAGCCACTCTTGGTGATGGACATTGAAGTCCCCACCCAGAGTACATTCTATGCCCTTGCCGCCCTCAGTGCTTCCTCCAAGTGGTGTTCAACATGGAGGAGCACTGATTCATCAGCTGAGGGTGGGCGGTACGTGGTAATCAGCAGGAGGTTTCCTTGCCCATGTTTGACCTGATGCCATGAGACTTCATGGGGTCCAGAGTCGATGTTGAGGACTCCCAGGGCAACTCCCTCCCAACTGTATACCACTGAGTCACCACCTCCCCAGTGATGCTGACGCTGTCATTGACAACCTTTCATTCAAATAATCAGAGGCAGCTAGTCTCTGGGGTCTCTGGTGAAACTGATCAGATTTGGAATGTTCGTCTTCTCTCTAGCATGAACCATTAATTGAGTTACTGAGGGAGTGCTGCACTGTCAGAGGGTCAGTACTGAGGGAGCGCTGCACTGTCGGAGGGTCAGTACTGAGGGAGTGCTGCGCTGTCAGAGGGTCAGTACTGAAGGAGCGCCGCACTGTCAGAGGGTCAGTACTGAGGGAGTGCCGCACTGTCAGAGGGTCAGTACTGAGGGAGTGCTGCACTGTCAGAGGGTCAGTACTGAGGGAGTGCTGCACTGTCAGAGGGTCAGTACTGAGGGAGCGCTGCACTGTCGGAGGGTCAGTACTGAGGGAGTGCTGCGCTGTCAGAGGGTCAGTACTGAAGGAGCGCCGCACTGTCAGAGGGTCAGTACTGAGGGAGTGCCGCACTGTCAAAGGGTCATTACTGAGGGAGTGCCGCACTGTTGGAGGGTCAGTACTGAGGGAGTGCCGCACTGTCAGAGGGTCAGTGCTGAGGGAGTGCCGCACTGTCAGAGGGTCAGTACTGAGGGAGTGCTGCACTGTCAGAGGGTCAGTGCTGAGGGAGTGCTGCACTGTCAGAGGGTCAGTGCTGAGGGAGTGTTGCACTGTCAGAGGGTCAGTATTGAGGGAGTGCTGCACTGTCAAAGGGTCAGTACTGAGGGAGTGCTGCACTGTCAGAGGGTCAGTACTGAGGGAGTGCTGCACTGTCAGAGGGTCAGTACTGAGGGAGTGCTGCACTGTCAAAGGGTCAGTACTGAGGGAGCGCCGCACTGTCGGAGGGTCAGTGCTGAGGGAGCGCCGCACTGTCAGAGGTGCTGAATTTTGGATGAAAGATTAAACTATGGCCTTGTGTGATGTGCAGGTGAACGTAGATCCTATGATAGTGTCGGTGAGGAAGAGAGAGCGTGTGCTGTCCTGGTCAGCATTCTGCTTTCCATCAATAAATTAATTAATCATTGATTTCTGCACTTACCTATGGGATCTTACTGTGTGCAAATTAGCTGTCATGTTTCCTTGGCAACAACTGTGACCACATTTCAAAAGTCATTGATTGGTTGTGGAGTGTTTTGGAGGATTCGTAAGGGCTAGAAGGCTGGGAACAGATGAAGCCTGTGGAGAACATAAATAAAGTAGGAAGACACTTAAGCAAGGAGTCAGGAGGGCTAAAAGGGGTCATGAAAAGTCACTGGCAACCAGGATTAAGGAAAATCCCAAGGCCTTTTATACATATGTAAAAAACCAGAGGGTAGCCAGGGAAAGGGTAAGCCCACTCAGGGACAGAGGTGGGAAGCTGTGTGTGGAGCCAGAAGAAATGGGAGAGATACTAAATGAGTACTTCTCATCAGTATTAACCAAAGAGAAGGACTTAGCGGTCGATTTGTCTAGGGAAAAGTGTGTAGATAGCCTGGATCATGTTGAGATCAAAAAAGAGGTGTTAGGCGTCTTGAAGAATATTAAGGTGGATAAGTCCTCAGGGCCAGATGGGATCTACCCCAGAGTGCTGAGGGTGGCAAGGGAGGAGATTGCTGGGGCCTTGACAGAAATCTTTGTATCCTCACTGACTATGGGTGAGGTCCCAGAGGACTGGAGAATGGCCAATGTTGTTCCATTGTTTAAGAAGGGTAGCAGGGATAATCCAGGAAATTACAGGCCGGTGAGCCTTACGTCAGTGGTGGGGAAATTATTGGAGAAGATTCTTCGTGACAGGATTTACTACCATTTGGAAGCAAATGGGTGTATTAGTGAGAGGCAGCATGGTTTTGTGAAGGGGAGGTCGTGTCTCACTAACTTGATCGAGTTTTTCGAGGAAGTGACAAAGATGATCGACGATGGAAGGGCAGTGGATGTTATCTACATGGATTTCAGTAAGGTCTTTGACAAGGTCCCTCATGGCAGACTGGTATAGAAGGTAAAGTCGCACGGGATCAGAGGTGAGCTGGCAAGATGGATACAGAATTGGCTTGGTCATAGAAGACAGAGGGTAGCAGTGGAAGGGTGCTTTTCTGAATGGAGAGCTGTGACTAGTGGTGTTCCGCAGGGATCAGTGCTGGGACCTTTGCTGTTTGTAGTATACATAAATGATTTGGAGGAAAATGTAACTGGGCTAATTAGTAAGTTTGCAGACGACACTAAGGTTGGAGGAGTTGCAGATAGTGAAGAGGATTGTCAAAGGATACAATGGGATATAGATCGGTTGGAGACTTGGGCGGAGAAATGGAAGATGGAGTTTAATCTGGACAAATGCGAGGTAATGCAGTTTGGAAGGTTTAATACAGGCAGAAATTATACAGTAAATGGCAGAACCCTTAAGTGCATCGACGGGCAGAGGGATCTGGGTGTACAGGTCCACAGGTCACTGAAAGTGGCAACGCAGGTGGATAAGGTAGTCAGGAAGGCATATGTCATGCTTGCCTTCATTGGCAGGGCTATTGAGTATAAAAGCTGGGAAGTCATGCTGCAGCTGTATAGAACCTTGGTTAGGCCACACTTGGAATATTGCGTGCAATTCTGGTCGCCACATTACCAGAAGGATATGGAGGCGTTGGAGAGGGTGCAGAGGAGGTTTACCAGGATGCTGCCTGGTCTGGAGGTTATTAGCTTTGAGGAGAGGTTGGAGAAACTCGGATTGTTCTCACTAGAGCGACGGAGATTGAGGGACGACATGATAGAAGTTTACAAAATTATGAGTGGCATGGACAGAGTAGATAGTCAGAAGCTTTTTCCCAGGGTGGAAGAGACAATTACTAGGGGACATAGATTTAAGGTGAGATGAGAAAACTTTAGAGGAGATGTGCGGGGCAAGTTTTTTACGCAGAGGGTAGTGAGTGTCTGGAATTCGCTGCCAGAGGAGGTGGTGGAAGCAGGTACGATAGTGGTGTTTAAGAGGCAGTTTGACAAATATGTGAATAGGATGGGAATAGAGGGATACGGACCCCGAAAGTGCAAAATGTTTTAGTTGACGGGCAATATGGTCGGCGCAGGTTTGGAGGGCCGAAGGGCCTGTTCCTGTGCTGTACTTTTCTTTGTTCTTTGTTCTTTGTTCTATATTAGAAACGGTTAGATAAACGATTGTTCTCACTCAGGCTTCTCTGCTTTAATTTTGAGGGCCTGGAGGTTTAGGAAGTTTGAGACGCCTGGAAACTAATTTCCTGATAATAGTCATTTATCCTTTAAAGAAATAGCCTGAGAAGCTTAAACATCCCTGCACCCAGATTCTCAGTATCTCACACTGTGACCACCACTGTCCGAGATGTTTTACTGAGACTACCACATGGAATCCCAGATACTCTCCTGACTGAGTTTTGTTTTTGGATTGATATTGCTTGTTGAAACTGATTCACCAATCGGCACCTCCAGGCTATCTCCATCGTTTCCCAGAGCCATTCAGGATAGAGCCGATAGGGCATTGGGCACCCACATCTCCAGAAAGCCCTTCCAGAGCCACAACACTTCATCCATATAGATTCGGAATTGGAAACCATGCTTTACTGAATTCTGTCAGTTTAGTTAAGAAGTAATGGAAACAAGGCTATGGGCCAAGTGCTGGTAAATGGGATTAGGTAGGTAGGTCAGGTGTTTCTCACGTGTCGGTGCAGACTCGATGGGCTGAAGGGCCTCTTCTGCACTGTGTGATTCTGTGAATAGACAAAGGTAATATAGTAGGTGTCAGATATTCAGACTGGAGCAAGGTAGAGAGCGGTGTTCCAGAATAATCAGTGCTGGGGCCACTGTTATCCAATCAGTGAAATACATTTACAGGAAAATAACACCTTGCATGTCCCAGGAAGGAAAAATACTTCATTGTGAAGCTCATCTAGGATGTGCTAGTCTGTGCCAGGGGTCAGATTATGGAACCAATCAGATCCTGTGCAATGGCTTCACTCCCTCTCTCTCTCCCTGTTTCTTTACAATGTTTGGTTTTTCTGGGCTACAGGTGATTGGCTGTTTAAAGGGGAGGGTCTTCATGAAAAGAAAATTTGGCAAATCTTTTTCTGTGTCTACAGATGTAGAACAGGAACAAATGTAAAAATCAATGTACAATGTGGCACCACCTCAAATAACAACACAGAATCACACACACACACACACAGACACAGAATCACACACACACACACACACAGACACGTAGAATCACACCACACACACACACACACAGAATCACACCACACACAGAATCACACCACACACACACACACACACACACACAGAATCACACCACACACACACACACACACACACACACAGAATCACACCACACACATACACACACACAGAATCACACACACACACACAATCACATACACACGTAGAATCACACCACACACACACACACACACAGAATCACACCACACACACACACACACACACACAGAATCACACCCCACACACACACACACACACAGAATCACACCACACACACACACACACATAGAATCACACCCCACACACAGACACAGAATCACACCCCCCCCCCACACACACACACACACAGAATCACACCACACACACACAGAATCACACCACACAGACACACACACACACACAGAATCACACCACACACACACACACACAGAATCACACCACACAGACACACACACACACAGAATCACACCACACACAGAATCACACCACACAGACACACACACACACACAGAATCACACCACACACACACACACACACACACAGAATCACACCACACACACACACACACACAGAATCACACCACACACACACACACAGAATCACACCACACACACACACACAGAATCACACCACACACACACACACAGAATCACACCACACAGACACACACACACACAGAATCACACCACACACACACACACAGAATCACACCACACACACACACACAGAATCACACCACACAGACACACACACACACAGAATCACACCACACACACACACACACACAGAATCACACCACACACACACACACACACAGAATCACACCGCACACACACACACACACACAGAATCACACCACACACGCACACACACACACACACAGAATCACACCACACACACACAGAATCACACCACACACACACACACAGAATTACACCACACACACACACACACACACACAGAATCACACCACACACACACACACACACAGAATCACACCACACACACACACACACACACAATCACACCACACACACACACACACACACACACAGAATCACACACACAGAATCACACACAAAATCACACCACACACACACACAGAATCACACCACACACACACACAGAATCACACCACACACACACACACACACACACACACAGAATCACACCACACACACACACACACACAGAATCACACCACACACAGAATCACACCACACACACACACACACACACACACAGAATCACACCACACACACACACACACACACAGAATCACACCACACACACACACACACACACAGAATCACACACACACACACAATCACATACACACGTAGAATCACACCACACACACACACACACACAGAATCACACCACACACACACACACACACACAGAATCACACCCCACACACACACACACACACACACACACACAGAATCACACCACACACACACACACACACATAGAATCACACCCCACACATAGACACAGAATCACAACCCCCCCCCCCCCCCCCACACACACACACAGAATCACACCACACACACACAGAATCACACCACACACACACACACACACACAGAATCACACCACACAGACACACACACACACACAGAATCACACCACACACACACACACACACACAGAATCACACCACACAGACACACACACACACAGAATCACACCACACACAGAATCACACCACACAGACACACACACACACACAGAATCACACCACACACACACACACACACACACAGAATCACACCACACACACACACACACAGAATCACACCACACACACACACACAGAATCACACCACACACACACACACAGAATCACACCACACACACACACACAGAATCACACCACACACACAGAATCACACCACACAGACACACACACACACAGAATCACACCACACACAGAATCACACCACACACACACACACACACACAGAATCACACCACACACACACACACACACAGAATCACACCACACACACACACACACACAATCACACCACACACACACACACACACAATCACACCACACACACACACACACAGAATCACACACACACAGAATCACACCACACACACACACACACAGAATCACACCACACACACACACACACACACACACACACAGAATCACACCACACACACACACACACAATCACACCACACACACACACATGTAGAATCACACCACACACACACACACACACACACACACACACACAGAATCACACCACACACATGTAGAATCACACCACACACACACACACACACACACAGAATCACACCACACACACACACACACACAGAATCACACAACACACAGAATCACACCACACACACACACACACACACACACACACAGAATCACACCACACACACACACACACACACACACACAGAATCACACCACACACACACACACACAATCACACCACACACACACACATGTAGAATCACACCACACACACACACACACACACACACACACACAGAATCACACCACACACATGTAGAATCACACCACACACACACACACACACACACAGAATCACACCACACACACACACACACACAGAATCACACAACACACAGAATCACACCACACACACACACACACACACACACACAGAATCACACCACACACACACACACACACACACACAGAATCACACCACACACACACACACAGAATCACACCACACACACACATATGTAGAATCACACCACACACACACACACACACACACACACAGAATCACACCACACACACGCACACACACACATGTAGAATCACACCACACACAAACACACAGAATCACACCACACACACACACACATGTAGAATCACACCACACACACACACAGAATCACACCACACACACACACATGTAGAATCACACCACACACACACACATGTAGAATCACACCACACACATACACACACAGAATCACACCACACACACATGTAGAATCACACCACACACACACACATGTAGAATCACACCACACACACACACACACACAGAATCACACCACACACACACACATGTAGAATCACACCACACACACACACACACACACACACACACACAATCACACCACACACACAGAATCACACCACACACACAGAATCACACCACACACACAGAATCACACCACACACACACAGAATCACACCACACACACACAGAATCACACCACACACACACACACACACACAGAATCACACCACACACACAGAATCACCCCCCACACACACACACAGAATCACACCACACACACACACACACAATCACATACACACAGAATCACACCACACACACAGAATCACACCCCACACACACAGAATCACACCCCACACACACACACAGAATCACACCCCACACACACACACAGAATCACACACACACACAGAATCACACCCCACACACACACACACACAGAATCACACCCCACACACACACACAGAATCACACACACACACAGAATCACACCCCACACACACACACAGAATCACACCACACACACACAGACACAGAATCACACACACATGTAGAATCACACACACACACAGAATCACACGCCATACACACACAGAATCACACCACACACAGAATCACACCCCACACACGCACACAGAATCACACCACACACACAGAATCACACCCCACACACACACACAGAATCACACACACACACACAGAATCACACCACACACACACACAATCACATACACACGTAGAATCACACCACACATGCACACACACACACAGAATCACACCACACAATCACACACACACACAGAATCACACCACACAAACACACACACACATACACAGAATCACACACACACACACAGAATCACACCACACACACAATCACACAGCACACAGAATCACACACACACACAGAATCACACCACACACACACAATCACAATACACACCCCACACACACACATACACAGAATCACACCACACACACAATAACACACACACACACAATCACACCGCACACAGAATCACACACACACAGAATCACACCACACACACACAATCACAATACACACCCCACACACACACATACACAGAATCACACCACACACACAATCACACACACACACACAATCACGCCGCACACAGAATCACACACACACACAGAATCACACCACACACACACAATCACAATACACACCCCACACACACACACACACAATCACACCACACACACACACACACAGAATCACACCACACACACACACACACGCACACACAATCACACCACACACACACACACACACACACACACAGAATCACACCACACACACACACACACACACACACAGAATCACACCACAAACACACACACACACACACACACACACAGAATCACACCACACACACACACACACAGAATCACACCACACACACACACACACGCACACACAATCACACCACACACACACACACACACACACAGAATCACACCACACACACACACACACAGAATCACACCACACACACACACACAGAATCACACCACACACACACACATACACACACACAGAATCACACCACACACACACACACACAGAATCACACCACACACACACACACAATCACACCACACACACACACACACACACACAGAATCACACCACACACACACACACACGCACACACAATCACACCACACACACACACACACACACACAGAATCACACCACACACACACACACACACAGAATCACACCACACACACACACACACACAATCACACCACACACACACACACACACACACACACACAGAATCACACCACACACACACACACACAGAATCACACCACACACACACACACACAGAATCACACCACACACAGAATCACACCACACACAGAATCACACCACACACACACACACGCACAGAATCACACCACACACAGAATCACACCACACACACACACACACACACACACACACACAGAATCACACCACACACACACAAACACACACACACAGAATCACACCACACACACACACACAGAATCACACCACACACACACACACAGAATCACACCACACACACAGAATCACACCACACACACAGAATCACACCCCACACACACACACAGAATCACACCACATACACACACACACACACACACACAGAATCACACCACACACACACACACAGAATCATACACACACACACAGAATCACACCACACACACAGAATCACACCACCCACACACACACACAATCACATACACACGTAGAATCACACCACACACACACACAGAATCACACACACATGTAGAATCACACACACACACAGAATCACACACCACACACACACAGAATCACACACACATACAGAATCACACACACACGCAGGATTACACACATGTAGAATCACACACACACACACAGAATCACACGCCACACACACACAGAATCAGGCACACACACACACACACAATCACATACACACGTAGAATCACACCACACACACACACACACACAGAATCACACACACACGCACAGAATCACACCACACACACCGAATCACACACACACGCACAGAATCACACCACACACATCGAATCACACACACACACACACACACCGAATCACTCACACACACAGAATCACACACACACACACAGAATCACTCTCACACAGAATATCTCATACACACATACACACATGCAGAATCACACCACACACACACACACACAGAATCACACACACACAGAGAATCACTCACACACAGAGAATCACTCACACACACATGCAGAATCACACCACACACACAGAATCTCACACACACTGAATAGCTCACACACACACACAGATCACACACACACCGAATCACTCACACACGCAGAATCACACCACAAACACACAGTCTATCTCACAAACACTCACACAGAATCACACACACAGAATATCTCATATACACACACACACACACACACACACACACACACAGATGTAGAATCACACCACACACAAAGAATCACTCTCACTCACACACACACAGATCACACACACAGAATCACACACAAACACGCACACAGAATCACTCACACACACAGAATCACTCACGCACACACACACACACATATACAGAATCTCACACACATACACTGAATATCTCACACACACACCCACACAGAATCACTCACACACACACACAGATCACACACACACAGGATCACTCACACACACACACACACATATGGAATAACACACACACATACTGAATATCTCACACACATACACACACAGAATCACTCACACACACACACATACGGAATAACACACACACACACGCACTGAATATCTCACACACACACCCACACAGAATCACTCACACACACACACAGATCACACACACACAGGATCACTCACACATGCAGAATCACACACACACACACACTGAATCGCACACACATGCTCTATCTCACAAACACTCACACAGAATCATGCACACACAGAATATCTCATACACACACACACACAGATGTAGAATCACACCACACACACAGAATCACTCTCACTCACACACACACAGATCACACACACAAACACGCACACAGAATCACTCACACACACAGATTCACACACAGTCACACACACTCACTGTGACATTTGTCCCAACACACAGGCACACACATTTTCACAGAGACATGCTTACACAGACAGACACATACCCAAATGTACTCTTGCATATACAAACGTATACATGTAGATACACACTCTCACACAGACATGTCCACAAGCATACCCCTCTCTCACACATTATCGGAAGATAATCACTCTTTTTAATGCCTAATGTTGAGTTCACTCATGTGTGGCTGTTAATTAATAAAACACAAAGTACACTCTTTGTGTCTATTGACTTAGAAACACTGAGGCAGCATCAAAGTCCATATCCTGGAACAGAATGATTCAATTCATCATTTACAAAAGACAGGGATCAATGACTCACAAAAACCACCAATGTTCATGAGGACATGCCCATTAATTCGAACACTTGGATCAGAAAGAATCCAAATTGATTGTAATAAAGTTTACAGATTGAACTAACATCAGAAAAACACAAGAAACCCGCGCTGACTTCAAATGTATTTTCTGAATGATGATGGAGAGCAGTATTTGTGCCTCTTTGTCTGCAATAGGTCATGTGATTCTAGGTAACAGGAACCAGCCCCTGGAGAGGACATCACAGTCGCATCTGTGCCTTTCCTGACAGGGAACCCATATTCCACCAGAGTCACTGGTTGGATATGAAGAGGACCCCTCGCTGATCCGAATCCTGACTGTAGCCCTACCCACAGCTGCCAGTGAGGAGCTGCACAGGCGCTGACTGCTTTTCAGTGACCTGGATCCAGGGAGCCACACAACAAGAGGCAGCTTTTATGGAACTGTGTCAATCCTGCTTGAATTTTTTTAACTTATTCATTATTTAATTAATATTATTATTATGAACTTGTTATTATTATTCATGATTTTATTTCTTATTTCACTTTTGAGGGAATCAATCATTGACACTTCTCAGCACTGGGTATATTTGACCAGGTATTTTCAAGAGTGTATCAGTGACACAGTCACATTCTGCAAAATGAGAATTAAAACCGTTTGGAGTGAACAGGTTTGAAAGACAGAAACATTTCTTTAGCTACAAGTTTGCTTTGCCTTCAATGACATTCCCAGAGCCTTCACTAGCTGCCTGGAAGTCCCAGAAGCACAAACGAGGATGGTTGCATTACCCTATTGTCAGGGTTTACGGATGAGAATCTTTCTGCTCACCTGACTTTTACACACATTTCTTGCAGCACATACCCAATGTTTTGCAAATTAAAACCTTCCATTCCCTGCTCCCAAACTTCCAGCTCATTCCTGACCTTCGCACTACCCTAAACTACAAAAAAAAAGTGGTCTGTTATTAAACTGAACATTATCAAGGACTCTCACTGGTCACTGATCTAGGTGATCACAAGTGATCATTTGGAAACAAAATAAAATGCCAAAACAAAAAAATCTCTGCTACAGTTTGCTGCCTTTTGATTGGCTGTCCCACCAGTCAGCCATTTCTCAAAATGCACCAAGTTGCATAAATTGTACAAAGGCCGTTGTTGGGAGAGGCGGCCAAGTTGGTCCTATGGGTAGAGTTGATCAGCAGACACTTTTAGGTGGAAACTTTCTGTTTATTTACAAAGTATCCAGATGCAACCACACATGTCCCTTCAACTCAAACTCAATCTCTATTTCTACACAACCAGCTCCTGACTGCTGAGGGAGCCCATTCTATTCTCCTATTGGATACTAAAGATAATGTGATCTCCCTTTACAAGCATTATCTTGAATAAAACCATAATTATCACAGCCATCGGGCAGTTAGAGCAGCAAGTAGATTTGCTTCTGAGTAAGTGTCACTTGATAGCACTAACAATGACCCCATCAGTAAAGTAATGGAAGGGGTCACCAACAGTGCTATCAATTAGCACTTGCTCAGCAATAACCAGCTCAATGACACCCAGTTTGGGTTCTGCCAGGGCCACTCAGCTCCTGACCTCATTACAACCTTGGTTCAAACATGGACGAAAGAGCTGAACTCCCGAGGTGAGGTGAGAGTGACTGCCCTTGACATCAAGGCTGCATTTGACCAAGTGTGGCATCAAGGAGCCCTAGCAAAACTGGAGTCAATGGGAATTAGGGGGAAAACTCTCCACTGGTTGGAGTCATACCTAGCACAAAGGAAGATGGTTGTGATTGTTGGTCAGTCATCTCAGCTCCAGGACATCACTGCAGGAGTTCCTCAGGGTAGTGTCCTCGGCCCAACCATCTTCAGCTGCTTCATCAATGACCTTCCTTCCATCATAAGGTCAGAAGTGGGGATGTTCGCTGATGATTGCACAATGTTCAGCACCATTCATGACTCCTCAGATACTGAAGCAGTCCATGTCCAAATGCAGCAAGACCTGGACAATATCCAGGCTTGGGCTGACAAGTGGCAAGTAACATTCGCACCACACAAATGCCAGGCAATGACCATCTCCAACAAGAGAGAATATAAACATTGTCCTTTGACATTCAATGGCATTACCATCACTGAACCCCCCCTCACTATCAACATTGACCAGAAACTGAACTGGACTAGCCACATAAATACTGTGACTACAAGAACAGGTCAGAGGTTAGGAATCCTGTGGCAAGTAATTCACCTCCTGACTTCCCAAAGCCTGTCCACCATCTACAAGGCACAAGTCAGGAGTGTGATGGAATACTCCCCACTTGCCTGGATGAGTGCAGCTCCAACAACACTCAAGAAGCTCAACATTGTCCAGGACAAAGCAGCTGCTTGATTGGCACCACATCCACAAACATTCACTCCCTCCACCACCGACGCACAGTGGCAGCAGTGTGTGTACCATCTACAAGATGCACTGCAGCAACTCACCAAGGCTCCTTAGACAGCACCTTCCAAACCCACGAACACTACCATCTAGAAGGACAAGGGCAGCAGATAGATGGGAACACCACCACCTGGAAGTTCCCCTCCAAGTCACTCACCATCCTGACTTGGAAATATATCACCGTTCCTTCACTGTCGCTGGGTCAAAATCCTGGAACTCCCTCCCTAACAGCACTGTGGGTGTACCTACACCACATGGACTGCAGCGGTTCAAGAAGTTCAAGAAAGCAGTTCACCACCACCTTCACAAGGGGCAGTTAGGGATGGGTAATAAATGCTGGCCCAGCCAGCGACACCCACATCCCGTGAATGAATAAAAATAAAAGTTGTGCTTTTTTGAAATGTGGGAATTTCTCCGTCTGTGCCACAGACAAAGATGGTGCTCGCTCCTCAATCTCACCTCGTGCTCATTACAAGTTTTCTTCCTTCTCTTTACTCAGGCTCCTTCAATTCCCTCAATGCACCCAGAGTCCGCTCGCTGCTCCCGGAGTCCACTCCATGTTCCCGGAGTCCGCTCGCTGCTCCCGGAGTCCACTCCATGTTCCCGGAGTCCGCTCGCTGCTCCCGGAGTCCATTCCATGTTCCCGGAGTCCGCTTGCTGCTCCCGGAGTCCATTCCATGTTCCCGGAGTCCGCTCGCTGCTCCCGGAGTCCATTCCATGTTCCCGGAGTCCACTCCATGTTCCCGGAGTCCGCTTGCTGCTCCCGGAGTCCATTCCATGTTCCCGGAGTCCGCTCGCTGCTCCCGGAGTCCGCTCCATGTTCCCGGAGTCCGCTCACTGCTCCCGGAGTCCATTCCATGTTCCCGGAGTCCGCTTGCTGCTCCTGGAGTCCGCTCGCTGCTCCCGGAGTCCGCTCCATGTTCCCGGAGTCCACTCGCTGCTCCCGGAGTCCGCTCACTGCTCCCGGAGTCCATTCCATGTTCCCGGAGTCCGCTCGCTGCTCCCGGAGTCCGCTCGCTGCTCCCGGAGTCCGCTCGCTGCTCCCGGAGTCCGCTCGCTGCTCCCGGAGTCCGCTCGCTGCTCCTGGAGTTACTTGCTGCTCCCGGAGTCCGCTCGCTGCTCCCGGAGTCCGCTCGCTGCTCCCGGAGTCCGCTCGCTGCTCCCGGAGTCCATTCCATGTTCCTGGAGTCCGCTCGCTGCTCCCGGAGTCCGCTCGCTGCTCCCGGAGTCCATTCCATGTTCCTGGAGTCCGCTCGCTGCTCCCGGAGTCCATTCCATGTTCCTGGAGTCCGCTCGCTGCTCCCGGAGTCCGCTCGCTGCTCCTGGAGTTACTCGGTGCTATTGGAGTTACTCGGTGCTCCTGGAGTCCGCTCGCTGCTCCTGGAGCTAGTTCTGGAGTCCGCTCGGTGCTCCTGGAGTTCGTTCTGGAGTCCGCTCGCTGCTCCTGGAGTCCGTTCGCTGCTCCTGGAGTCCGTTCACTGCTCCTGGAGTTACTCGGTGCTCCTGGAGTTCGTTCTGGAGTCTGCAGAGTGCTCCTGGAATTAGTTCTGGAGTCCGCTCGGTGCTCCTGGAGTTAGCTCTGGAGTCCGCTCGGTGCTCCTGGAGTTAGTTCTGGAATCCGCTCGGTGCTCCTGGAGTTAGTTCTGGAATCCGCTCGGTGCTCCTGGAGTTAGTTCTAGAATCCGCTCGGTGCTCCTGGAGTTCGTTCTGGAATCCGCTCGGTGCTCCTGGAGTTCGTTCTGGAGTCTGCACGGTGCTCCTGGAGTTCGTTCTGGAGTCCGCTCGGTGCTCCTGGAGTTCGTTCTGGAGTCCGCTCGGTGCTCCTGGAGTTCGTTCTAGAATCCGCTCGGTGCTCCTGGAGTTAGCTCTGGAGTCCGCTCGGTGCTCCTGGAGTTAGTTCTGGAGTCTGCACGGTGCTCCTGGAGTTAGTTCTGGAGTCTGCATGGTGCTCCTGGAGTTAGTTCTGGAGTCCGCTCGGTGCTCCTGGAGTTCGTTCTGGAGTCTGCATGGTACTCCTGGAGTTAGTTCTGGAGTCCGCTCGGTGCTCCTGGAGTTCGTTCTGGAATTTTCACGGTGCTCCTGGAGTTCGTTCTGGAGTCCACACGGTGCTCCTGGAGTCTGGTCGATGCTCCCAGAGTCACCTTGGTGTTCCCAGGTGTTGTGTGGGCAGAGGGTGAGGGTGGGGGCGGTGGAGGTGAGGGCGATTTGCATTGGCTGAGCTGGAACCTGCTTTAGAAACTGACCCACAGAAATGGCTCCTGGTTATCAGTTTGTGCTGGTTTAGCTTATCTGAGTTGAACAAATAGGGGGTGTGTATGCAAATCAGATGAGAAATTCATCAAAACTGTGAATCCACACACAGCAGAATAGCTGCTGAAACAAAAAGAAACAGATAGGATGGGATGGGTCACCTGATTTACACCCTCTCACCCACCCGATTGAAAGCACCAAACTGGCCAGGTTCACCATTGGGGTTAGGGTCATGACCTCCTCTGTCTGAACACGGTACCTGGTGAGTGGGATTGGGAATCACCTGAGGGGGACTCTGTGAACACATTATTTGGACCAACTTGTGGATCAATGTTAGATTCACTTCCTGTTTCTCTATTCAATTACACAGTTAAATTCCCAACACTGAGCCCTTAATGTCAAAGTGATCATTTGTTATTTTATGTTGTTCTGATCAAGTGGCTGTTAATTACAAGTATTCCTTATATTCCAAATGCTCAGCACCCCGGATTGCTCAGCATTTTGCCATCGTCCAGTCACTCGACCCATTCATCCAACTGGCTCAATCTCCACTAATATTCTGGCCTCACTCACAGAGTGATTTGAAGTCTGGATTTTCCTCGGATAACGAGGTCCCAGGAAACTGTCCTTAAAAAATAAACAAGCTGAATCCCTGAACCCACAGCTTATCTCAGGGGTCAGTCAAACTATAACCGAGAGTAAATATTATTCCGCATACAATGCAAACCTCTGTGAACCCTGAACCCACTTGTCATGAAACAGATTTATCAACAGTATAACGTCCAAGGATAAAGTCAGATGACTTCTTTTGATTAAAGATAAAGTTCATTGAATACCTGGTGCCAGTTAATCACCAATGAGTCAGCAATACCCTCATCTCCACTCAGGATTTTTCCCCCAATCCCCCTCCTCACATTGGGACAGTAAATCTTGGCTCATTGTCCCAGACACAAATCCTTTCCCAGGAGGGATCGGGGACCAGAATCTTTTCTCATCTTCTCCTGGAATTGCTGTTCCCAACCTGTGCTCCCAGCTGGAAGACTGCCTGAGATCACAGTCTCTATATTAATAGGCTGCTTACCTGACATTCACAACTAAATGAACAGAAATTTCTTTCAGTTAAATATTGCAAAGTCTGAAGCCATTGTTTTCGGTCCTGACTCCCAACTCCAATCCCCTCCTTGGCGATAACGTATGACAAAACCAGTCTGTTGGCAAACTTGGTGTCATATTTGACCCCGAGATGAGTTTCGACCACATATCCCTCCCATCACCAAGGTCATCTATTTCCACTTCTGTAACATCCACAATTAGACCCACCTCAGCTCATCAGCTGTTGAAATCCTCGTCTATGCCTTTGCTACCTCCAGATTGGATTATTCTAATGGACTTCTGTCTGTCTCCCATATTCTGCCCTTTATTAATTTGAGCTCATCCAAAACTCTGCTGCCCATGTCCTTACTCACTCCAAGTCCCATTCACCTATCACCTCCCTGCTCACTGCTCCCTCCCTGGCACCCAGTTAAACAATACCTCCAATTTTAAAATTCTCATCCACATGTTCAAATCCCTCCATAGACTTGCCTCTTTCTATTTCTGTAACCTTGGCCAACCCCAAAGTCCTCAGACATGTCTACATTCGAATTCTGGCCTCTTGTGTACCCCCGATTTTAATCACTCCACCACTGGCACTCATGTTTTCAGTTGTCTGAATAACAAGCTCTGGAATTCCTGAACTTCTCTGCCTCTCTACCTCGTTTTCCTCCTTTAAGAGATTCCTTAAAACTGACCTCTCTGCCCAACCTTTTGGTTACCTAATCTCCTTTAGGGAAGGAAATCTGCCGTCCTGACCCAGTCTGACCCACACGTGACTCCAGACCCACAGCAATGTGGTTGACTCTTAAATACCCTCTGAAATGGCTGAGCAAAACACTCAGTTGTAACAAACCACTACAAAGTCACATAAAAGGAGTGAAACCGAACAGACCACCCGGCATCGACCCAGGAACTGGAAATGACAATGGTAATCTCAGCCCTGTCGACCCTGCAAAGTCCTCCTCACTAACTTTTGGGGGCATGTGCTAAAATTGGGAGAGCTGTCTCACAGACTAGTCAAACAACAGCCTGACATAGTCATCCTCACGGAATCATACCTTACAGACTATGTCCCAGACACCACCATCACCATCCCTGGGTATGTCCTGTCCCACCAGCAGGACAGACCCAGCAGAGGTGGTGGCACAGTGGTATACAGTCGGGAGGGAGTTGCCCTGGGAGTCCTCAACATCGATTCCGGACCCCATGAAGTCACATGGCATCAGGTCAAACATGGACAAGGAAACCTCCTGCTGATTACCACGTACCGCTCACCCTCAGCTGATGAATCAGTGCCCCTCCATGTTGAGCACCACTTGGAGGAAGCACTGAGGGTGGCAAGGGCGCAGAATGTACTCTGTGTGGGAGACTTCAATGTCCATCACCAAGAGTGACTTGGTAGCACCACTACTGACTGAGCTGGCCAAGTCCTAAAGGACATAGCTGTTAGACTGGGTCTGCGGCAGGTGGTGAGGGAACCAACAAGAGGGAAAAACATACTTGACCTCGTCCTCACCCATCTGCCTGCTGCAGATGCATCTGTCCATGACAGTATCGGTAGGAGTGACCACCACACAGTCGTTGTGGAGACGAAGTCCCACCTTCACATTGAGGATATCCTCCATCGTTTTGTGTGGCACTACCACTGTGCTAAATGGGACAGATTTTGAACATATCTAGCAACTCAAGACTGGGCATCCATGAGGCGCTGTGGGCCATCAGCAGCAGCAGAATTGTACTCAAACACAATCTGTAACCTCATGGTCGAGCATATCCCCCACTCTACCATTACCATCAAGCCAGGGGATCAACCCTGGTTCAATGAAGAGTACAGGGGGGCATGCCAGGAGCAGCACCAGGCATAGCTAAAAATGAGGTGTCAACCTGGTGAAGCTATAACACAGGACTACTTGTGTGCCAAACAGCATAAGCAGCAAGTGATAGACAGAGCTAAGAGACCCCACAGATCAGATCTAAGCTCTGCAGTCCTGCCATAACCAGTATTGAATGGTGGTGGACAATTAAACAACTCACTGGAGCAGGAGGCTCCACAAATATCCCCATCCTCAATGATGGAGGAGCCCAGCACATCAGTGCAAAAGATAAGGCTTAAGCATTTGCTACAATCATCAGCCAGAAGTGCCGAGTGGATGATCCATCTCGGCCTCCTCCGGAGGTCCCCAGCATCACAGATGCCAGTCTTCAGCCAATTCGATTCACTCCACATGATATCAAGAAACGGCTGAAGGCACTGGATACTGCAAAGGCTATGGGCCCTGACAATATTCCAGCAATAGTACTGAAGACTTGTGTTCCAGAACTTGCCGCACCCCTAGCCAAACTGTTCCAGTACAGCTACAACACTGGCATCTACCCAGCTATGTGGAAAATTGCCCAGGTATGTCCTGTACACAAAAAGCAGGACAAAGCCAACCCGGCCAGTTACCGCCCCATCAATCTACTCTCCATCATCAGTAAAGTAATGGAAGAAGTCATCAACACTGCTATCAAGCAGCACTTGCTTAGCAATAACCTGCTCCCTGATGCCCAGTTTGGGTTCCGCCAGGGCCACTCAGCTTCTGACCTCATTACAGCCTTGGTTCAAACATGGACAAAAGAGCTGTACACACAAGGTGAGGTGAGAGTGACTGCCCTTGACATCAAGGTTGCATTTGACTGAGTGTGGCATCAAGGAGCCCTAGCACAAAGGAAGATGGTTGTGGTTGTTGGAAGTCAGTCATCTCAGCTCCAGGACATCACTGCAGGAGTTCCTCAGGGTAGTGTCCTCAGCCCAACCATCTTCAGCTGCTTCATCGATGTCCTTCCTTCCATCATAAGGTCAGAATTGGGGATATTCACTGATGATTGCACAATGTTCAGCACCATTCGCGACTCCTCAGATACTGAAGCAGCCCATGTCCAAATGCAGCAAGACCTGTACAATGTCCAGGCTTGGGCTGACAAGTGACAAGTAACATTCATGCCACACAAGTGCCAGGCAATGACCATCTCCAAGAAAGAATCCAGACATCGCATCTTAATGTCCCACGGCATTACCATCACAGAATCCCCCACTATCAACACCCTGGGGGTTACCATTGACCGGAAACTGAACTGGACTAGCCATATAAATACTGTGAATACAAGAACCGGTCAGAGGCTAGGAATCGTGCGACGAGTAACTTACCTCCTGACTCCCCAAAGTCCACCATCTACAAGGCACAAGTCAGGAGTGTGATGGAATACTCCCCACTTGCCTGGATGAGTGCAGCTCCCACAACACTTAAGAAGCTTGACACAGTCCAGGACAAAGACCTGCTTGATTGGCACCACATCCACAAACATTCACTGCCCCCACCATCAATGCACAGTAGCAGCAGCGTGTGTACCATCTACAAGATGCACTGCAGCAACTCACCAAGGCTCCTTCGACAGCACCTTCCAAACCCACGACCACTACCATCTAGAAGGACAAGGGCAGCAGACAGATGGGAACACCACCACCTGGAAGTTCCCCTCCAAGCCACTCACCATCCTGACTTGGAAATATATCGCCATTCCTTCACTGTTGCTGGGTCAAAATCCTGGAACTCCCTCCCTAACAGCACTGTGGATGTACCTACACCACATAGATTGCAGCTGTTCAAGAAGGCAGCTCACCACCACCTTCTCAAGGGCAACTAGGGATGGGCAATAAATACTGGCCCAGCCAGTGAAGCCCACTTTCTGTGAATGGATTTTTAAAAAATCTATTTATTGTGAAGTAGGTTCATTAGTGTGATTATAGTTGGGTCTGTCTGTGTGATTTAATTACATTTGGAGTCAAGTAGGCTGCAAGCTTGAAATCATCAAAAGAAGCTAGGTGATTGACATGCTAATGAGTAAACATGGATGTTGGCTTAACATGTCAAGTGTGAAGGGAATTTGCATTTTTAGATAAATGAAGCTATTGTTGGATTTCAAAGGGATGTTAGTCTGTTTACAACTCACCAGATAAGTAAGGTTAAGGAGTGTGTTTATTTTTCCCAAAGGTTACTGACAATATTGGCAACATGAAAGTTTTTATATTATGAGAAAGATAAAGTTTCAAAGACATATGGAACAATAGAAATCACATAATAAAAAGAACCTTATATAAAGGAGAATGAAAGGCTATGTGGAGAAGGCTATGTAAGATCTAACAGGAGTGTGTGAAACTGCCTTTAAGAAGCCTCCAGCCATTTGCGCCTAAGTCTGCTATGTAAAGTAACTGAACATGGGGAAGCCATTTGGAATTCCACTGTCCAGTGGGTATTGTGTTAACTTGCTGGTTTAGTTTTAAATCTAAAATCTATTTTGGACTGTTACCTTAAAGGGGGTGTGCAACCGGAAGTCAGTTCAATTAGGATTTGTTATAGTAGTTATTGTAGTTCTATGTATGTGCTTGAAATCTTTTATTTTGTTAATAAATATTCTAATTTAATTTTAAAAATCGTGAAAGGTCTTGGTTGACTCATTACTTCTGAATCAGTGCACACATCTTCTCGTAATAAATACAAATTTCAAAGCCTTGATAGTGACCTTGTGAATTTGATCTGCCTGGCACACATCATCTGCCATGTCATAACACAATTAAACAGCTAACAGGAGGAGGTGGCTCCGCAAACATCCCCATCCTCAATGATGGGGGAGCCCAGCACATCAGTGCAAAAGATAAGGCTGAAGCATTGGCAAGAATCTTCAGCCAGAAACACCAAGTAGATGATCCATCTCGGTCTCCTCCGGAGATCCCCAACATCACAGATGCCAGTCTTCAGCCAATTTGTTTCATTCCACATGATATCAAGAAACGAATGAAGGCACTGGATACTGCAAAGGCTATGGGCCCTGACAACATTCCGGCAATAGTACTGAAGAGTTGTGCTCCACTACTTGCCAAGCCCCTAGCCAAACTGTTCCAGTACAGCTACAACACTGGCATCTACCCAGCTATGTGGAAAATTGCCCAGGTATGTTCTGTACACAAAAAGCAAGACTAATCCAACCCAGCCAATTACCATCCCATCAGCCTACTTTCAGTTATCAGTAAAATGATGGAAAGTGTCATCAACAATGCTATCAAGCTGCACTTACTCAGCAATAACCTGCTCACTCACTCTCAGTTTGGGTTCCGCCAGGGCCACTCAGCTTATTACCTCATTACAGACTTGGTCCAAACATGGACAAAAGAGCTGAACTCCCGGGCTGAGGTGATAGTGACTGCTCTTGACATCAAGGCAGCATTTGACCGAGTGTGGCATCAAGGAGCCCTAGCAAAACTGGAGTCAATGGGAATCAGGGGGAAAACTCAACTGGTTGGAGTCATACCGAGCACAAAGGAAGACGGTTGTGGTTGTTGGAGATCAATCATCTCAGTCCCAGGACATCACTGCAGGAGTTCCTCAGCGTAGTGTCCTCGGCCCAAATATCTTCAGCTGCTTCATCAATGACCCTCCTTCTATCATAAGGTCAGAAGTGGGGATGTTCACTGATGACTGCACAAAGTTCAGCACCATTCGTGACTCCTCAGATACTGAAGCAGTCCATGTCCAAATGCAGCAAGACCTGGACAATATCCAGGCTTGGGCTGACAAGTGGCAAGTAACTTTTACACCACACAAGTGCCAGGCAATGATCATCTCCAACAAGAGAGAATCTAACCATCACACCTCTGACATTCAATGGCATTACCATCGCTGAATCCCCCATCAGCATCTTGGGGGTTACTATTGTCCAGAAACTGAACTGGACTAGCCATATAAATACCGTGGCTACAAATCAGGTCAGATGCTGGGAATTCTGTAGTGAGTAACTCACCTCCTGCCTCCCCAAAGCCTGTCCACCATCTACAAGGCACAAATCAGGAGCGTGATGGAATACTCCCCACTTGCCTGGATGAGTACAGCTCCAACAACACTCAAGAAGCTGGACACCATCCAGGACAAAGCAGCCCATTTGATTGGCACATCCACAAACATTCACTCCCTCCACCACCGACGCACAGTAGCAGCAGTGTGTGTACCATCTACAAGATGCACTGCAGTAACTCATCAAGGCTCCCTCAACAGCACCTTCCAAACCTGTGACCTCTAGCACCTAGAAGGACAAGGGCAATAGACACATGGGAACACCATCATGTTCCCCTCCAAGTCACTCACCATCCTGAGTTGGAAATATATCATCGTTCCTTCACTGTCGCTGGGTCAATATCCTGGAACTCCCTCCCTAACAGCACTGTGTGTGTACCTATACCACATGGACTGCAGCGGTTCAAGAAGGCCGCTCACCACCACCTTCTCAAGGGCAATTAGGGATGGGAAAGAATAAAAGAAAATGTCCTCTTACCCTTCTCTGCTCCAAGGAGAACAGTCCCAGCTTCTCCAGTCTCTTCACATTAACAGGAGTTCCTCATTCCTGGAACCATTCTGGTAAATCCCCTCTGCGCCCTCCAAAAAACCTTTACATCTTTCCTAGTGTGGTGCCCAGAATTGGACACAATGCACCAGCTGAGATCTAATTGAGGTCTTGGCCTTTATGAAATCAAAGATTCAGAATTTCAGTAAATGTTCTTAGCACAAACTCAAGATCTGACAAAGGCATTTTTGTAATAAAGTTAAGAAAGAACAAGCAACACAAAACAAGTCTTAAAAAGGACATCAGGATCCTGAATGGAATTCTGGCAATGGGTCTGCTTGGTTCAACACAGTATTACACAACAGCTCGGTGATGTTAACACTTCATGAATTGTGCCTGCACTGAAACAAAATGTTATTGTAAATGTAATAAAAAGAACAAGATTAAATGACAGGGCAGCAATAAGAGCTTACAATTGGGCTCAGTATCTTGGGCTGTGGTTAAAGAGAAACCAAACCTCCTTTCGAATGAGACGTTAAACTGAGGCCCAGTCTACTCTCTCAGATCGCATGGCCACTATTTTTAAACAGACCAGGGGAGTTATCCCCAGTTTCCTGGTCAATATTTATCCCACACATAAACAGATGGTTTGGTCATTATCACATTGCTGTTTGTAGGAGCTTTCTGTGTGCAAATTGGCTGTCCCATTTCCTACATTACAACAATAGGTACTTCAGGAGTACTTGGCTACAAAGATCCTGGTGCCTAGTGAAAGGTGCTGTACAAAGTCTTCCTTTTGTTTCCTGATCACTTTCCATCGATTCCAACTAGAGTAGCAGTGACCTTTTGGGGGTGCTTGAGGGGTTAGTTGGAGGTTTCGAGAGGTGGAGTGGGGGCTTGGGGGGGCTAGGGGAAGGGGCTGAGTTGGTCTACAGGTATGTCCTGGAAGTAGGATTCTGAATGTGTCAACCTGCTCCTCATTGCCCCACAGAAATTAAACCTTCAAAGTATTTGTGCCATTTCAGTGTTCCCTCTATAAAAATGAGGCAGAAATTGATATTGCGCATTATGCACTAATTTTGATCAGGGTTTTGGAACCAGGGGAAGTTTCCTCCAACCCCGATTTACACATGGAAGCACCATCATGCTCTTCAGGAAGGCTCTGACCTGCATTTTGTCTCCTTACCTTTCATGCACCCCCCCCCAAAAACAGGGGAAACATTGTTAACTTTTCACTCCATCCACACTCCACAGCTGAAGAATGCAGACAGGCTGAGATCCTCAGGTGACCAGCACCAAGAGAACAAGGGCTTCATCGCCCAGGAACAAGCTTCCAGCATGAAAAACAAAGCTCATTCATTCATTCATAAAATATTGAGAAACAAGATTGTTCAAATACACCATTAAATATCGACAAACTGGTACATCAAGGTGAGCTTATCATAAAGTGCAAACAAGCAACTGAGGAACTGTTGTGCATCAATATGCAAAAGTCACAGGAAATTGGTTTGGACCCAAAAGACACGGAGTTTTGCTGATGGTTTGGTCCTCTTCTCATTAATGTCCAAAGGGGACATTGGGTGGAATTTGAACTGTGCTGTTCCTGACGGCATAACTGGCTCCATGGACCACTTCCATTCTCTTGCTCTTTCCTGTTTCCCACACATTTTTAAGGGACTCACACAGGAAACCCATGTGATTCTGTAGCATGGGAAGCATTTCATCAATGAAGCCTGCGTCAGGTGACAATGCTGCAGCTACTAGTGAGCTATAAAAGAGTTTCCTGGACAAAAGAAGGGTGGGGAGAGGGGGGTAACTTTGCAGCAAAGCCATAACTTTGCTGCCAAACAGCAGTTTAACATTTCCTTCATTGCCTTTGCTGGCTGGTAGCATTCTGACCTCTGGTGCTGCCGTTGTGGGCATTGCTGCCTCTGTTGACTGGCTGTTGCCATATTGTCTCCTCAGATTGCTGGAATATTGGGTGTTTGAGACCCCTAGGTATTCCAGCAATTGAACTGTGTGAAGAAGACAAACAGTGAGATGAGAACTTGTGTGTCCATGGATTTCACCCAGAGAGCTGATGATCGGTGAGATTTTCAACCCTTTCCATTGTCCACAACTGAAAATGCACCCAACACACCCAGGGCACCAGGCTCTTCCTCCCATGCCCATGACCCCAGTCCACACACCCCCACTCCAGCTCTCCCCCAATGCACTGACTCACTCTTGCTGGTCCCGAGCCTCCATTCAGGCAGCAATTCTCCTGCTCCCTTCCCTTGTACTGCAGAGTTCAACAAGGAAAGCCACTGACCTCAGACACAACCACACAAATCCGACAGGCAGAAGCCACCTTTAAATGAATGTAAACTGGGTGCCACAATTCTCATGTGCCGCTGACTTTATCTTGAAGGTAGGGTGTATCTATTTAAAAGGTTTGATGCTAATAAGTACTTAAGGCATACAAATATAGTATAAGTAGCATCCCGCCACAGGCTGGTGTGAGGCTTGACAAGCCACAAATACACTGCTGACTTAATTTCTACATCTTAATCTGCCGGCAGGAAATTGAATTTTTGGCTCCCACCTAATTAAGTCAGTCTGCATACTGCGTTTCCTGCGCTTTCAAGCTCTGCATCTGATTCACGCAACTGCCTGGGATACATGCAGGCCCAAAATGGTGGCACCCAAGCACAGATTGCAAATGGAACATTATACCCCACTATTTTCCCCCTTGTTATCTGCCATAAGGCTAATTTCTCCTCCAGTCTGTACACATTCAATCCACTAAATAAAGCAAAACAGAGTAGCGGTTATTGCCAGCTCCATGAACAGCCCCTGGATTCTGTGTTCATTGTAACAGGAAGTCATTTAGCTCCTCCGGCCTGTTCTGCTATTCTGGTAACTAAGCTCCATTTACCTGTCGTTGCTCCATGTCTCTCAATACCTACCCAACAAAAATCTATCAACTTCAGTTTTGAAAATTCTAATTGAACCCCAGCACCCACTATATTTTTGCAGAGTTCCAGTTTTCCCTGACCTTTTGTGAGAAAAATTGTTTCCTGATTTCACTCCTGAACACCTTAGCTCTAATTTTAAGATTGTCTGGGCTCCCCCAGCAGAGGGAATAGTTTCTGTCTCAATTTTGAGTTTATTTGTTTCAAAATACAAATGAGCTTATCATGTTTATGCAGAATTTTGCGATCAGGGTGACCTAACACGACACAAAGTGTCAGCTACAATGTGTGATTTATCAGCTGTAAATTTGGGCGACGCATTGATCCAAAGTCGAGGTGCCCTTACTTAGCCAGATCAGCAGAAATGCCAGGCAACTTTCAAAACCCTTGGCCATAAATTTCTGCTGTTGACAAACTTCTGACACAAGCAGCCTCTCCCTTGGCCATTGGTCAACAGAATTTGCTTATCTTAACCAGAGTGGGCTTTAGCAGGGAGTATATAGGAGGGACTTGCCTCACAAACACATCAGAGAAACTTGCAGATTTCCAGGTAAGAACTGCATTGTTACTACTTTTTTTGGGCTGGGAAAACCGAGATTGAAACTATTTTCTGTACAGCGGGGATTGCTACTGGAGGCAACTCCAAAGTTTTAATTAGATTTTCTACTTCATGACAAGGAGAGAGAGAAATGAGAGGAACAATGATAGTTCAGGATTCTGGTCACTAACTGGAAATTCAACAACATTTGGAAAAGGTACATTTAAAAGAATGGAGTGAAAGGAGAGAGCACAGGAAAAAAACCCAGTAATGGTGCTGAAGTACTGTTATCTGCTGATTCTGCTTTATGAGCAGTTTTTAGAAACAAGTTAAAAAGTGAGAAATTGAAAAGAGAAGGAATGAAATATAAAACTTAAGAAAGGCATTTTCCTGGTTCAAGCCTTTTGTGTGACTGTCCACATAGGATCCTGTTCAGTAGAAAATGAGATGATTTTAATGACTTTGTGAATTTCTCTCACCCAAACTTTCTTTTACCCAATATAATTTTCCCCCTCTCTCCTGAAGATTCTGGTCCCTAGTCTTACAGGCGCTAGCTGTCCCTCCCATAGCCGAGTTGGCTATACTGCAGCCAGGACCTGACCCGTCATCTGACAGTGATCAGGGATCTGAGCCCAACCAGATTCCCCCCAGCCCAATCTAACCCAGTGTATTGTGTGTGACCAGCTGAAGTGTTCTTATCACACCTCAGCAAAGGCCAGCTACCTGAGCACAGAACCTGGGAGCGGGTTTGTATAAACCAGTGTCATATCCAACAGCTTCACTGAGAGAGCCCCATGCAACCCTCGATTCCATCCGAACCTTAATTGTTGTAAGCATTAGAGATTAATGCTGCAAAGGGTCTGTATCAGCTCCATACTGCATCATTTTTCTTCCTGTTGCAGAGCGGTATTGAAAATTATTCAATTATCAACAGAAATTCGTTGCAGTTTTGTGACATATCTTTGTACATGAGTAGGGGAAGCGTGTGTCTGTCAATGCAATTGGGCTGAATCAATTTTCTGCAATAGTGTGAAACAAGGGATACTAATCATCAGCCTACTTTCCACTCTTAATTCCACTGGAGTCAGTAGAATAAAAACAGTACTGCCACGTTCTTATCACCCATTAACCATACCCATCGTGTATGCAAGTGTCCAAGTGTGTGAGTGGGAGTCGGTGCTCAGTTATCTGTATTTGTGTGTGTCTGAGTGTGTACACACACGTATCTGTTTAGCTGCAATGTTGCTCAAGGTTAATGCGTCCCTGTTAGAGAGACCACATCTAGCACCTCTGGGACTGAGGCTGGTGAATCTGAATTGCAGCCCACACACAGTCAGAGTGAGAGAGGAAGGGGATCAGTCCTTTCAGAGGGCACTTCATCTTTTACTTTGCTCTCTCTGACTTCAATGACTTATTGTAAAGTTGGATGCATCATTGGTGCCAACACCCAGGTCTCATCTTCCAGGTGAAATTAGTTTATAACCATATTATGGTCAGTGAAACTTACTACTTCTAGCTGAATTAAATTAAACCTAAGAATTGTTAGATCCAAGTATTCATTTCATTTAACATTTTTCAGTAATTTTAGTGTGTGTTCAGTTGGCAGTGCCAACAGTATAACTTGCCTTCAACATGGTGTAGAGAGGGGAGTCCTGCTCCTGATTATACTAGCCCTGCACTCTGGTTGGAAACTGAACATTAGGGAAGGTCAGTCTTGGACTTTATCATTATCGTTCCAAATCCAAAAACTATATCGCACATCACTGCCTGACCTCAGCCACGAACAAACAAGAGCTTACATTTGTGTATCACCTTTCACAAACTCAGGTTGACCTGAGGTGCCTGTAACTCACCACACACTAGGGCGGAATTAAAACCATTCCACACTGTTCCTGATGGTGGAACAGGAAGTGGGCACCTCTCCCACTGTTTTGCTTTCTCTTTGCTGGTTCCCACGTGATTACAATTAAAATTTAAAGTGCTGTCGGCGTGCACAGGAGACACGTGTGATCACACGGCAGGGGAAGCTTTTCAGTGGTGAAACCTGACATCAGCTGACAATCAGCAGCTGTGGACCAACAATAAAAGAACCTCCTGGGCAAACAGGGTGGTTTTTGGATCATAGCCACAACTTTCCTGTCCAAACCCATTTCCATTAACATCAGACTTATTGAGAACACAAATGTGGCATGAATGTTTTTCAAATTTAAATTTCACTTGTAAATATTTCACATTATATTGATTTCACTTTGTTCATGTGTGCATCCTTGTTATTTGTTGAGACTAACTTAGTCAGAGAGCTAAATGTACTGGCAGGTCTTATGGTTGGCACAAATTAATGTTCATGGGAGTTAGGGATATTAATTGTGGAAGAAACAATGTTGTGTTTTTGCATTCATTCTTTCTTGACTGCTCACACTGCCCAGTGCTGCACTCACCGCTGTGTGGGACATGGGTGAACTTGCAGGCTCAGCTGACTCTCCCTTTTCTGCATTGTAAAGGACATTGTCTAAAATCACTCTCAGCGGGGATAACTGAAATGTTATAGGTGAACTCAGAGCCCTGTAAGGACTCTGCCAGCCAACAACCCGAGATGGACCTGCACATGGACAGTACTGACACCGGCCTTTAGGCCCCTCATTTTTTTTACCTTCACTGACTATTCCCTCAACACCCAAGATGCCAAGCCTTCGCTCTTTTACTCCCCCTCAACCCCACCCTCTGTCCTGCCTTCAATCCCTCATGCACTTTGGCATCACTCCACACACACACCCCCACACCACTGACTAACCCTTGTCAGTCCTGAGACCCCACGAAAGCAGCCATTTTCCTGCTTCTCTCCCTTGTGCTGCAGAGTTCAACAAGGAAAACCACTGATCTCAGGCACCACTACACAAAGCTTACTACTGCACACCACCTTTAAATGAACACGAACCAGGTGTCATGAGACTCATGTGGCCCTGACTTTATCTTGAGTGCAGGACGTAATTAAAAGAGGTTTTGCACTGATGAGAATTCATGACATGCTCCAGGTAGGAACTCGCCACAGGCCAGTGTGAGGCCTGACACACCACTGACTTTATCTCAACCCGCCATTGGAAAATTGAAATTTCACTCACCTAATTCAGTCACCCTGCACGCCACGTTTTCTGCTCTTGCGGACTCCATAAGACCCTGCCCTTTGTGTGTTTACATACCTGCATTCTAAACCTGTCCTTGTATTCCTCGTAGCCCTTCCTAGACCGCCCCTTTCTAACATGGTCCTTCTGTAGTGCTGTCCAAAGCCCACTTTACATGCCTTGTTTCTCTTTTCTACTTCTAAATGCTGGTGTCCACCCCCTGCCAATTTAGCTTAAACCCTCCCCAATGACAACAATGAACTGCGCGAGGACAACATCACCAGTCTTCTTTAGGTGCAACCCATCCCTTCTGGATAGGTGCCTTCTATCCCAGAACTGGTCCCCAGGTCCCACGCATCTGAAGCCCTCCCTTCTGCACCATGCCTCAAGCCACACATTGATCTTTCCTATCTTCATATTTCTACTCCCACGAGTAATCCAAAAATGCTACTTTTAACTTCCTCCTGAGCTGCTGAAGGTCTGACTGTAGGGTGTGTGCCACAACTTCTGACTCACTGCCATCTCCCTGCAGGATATTCTGCACCCTCTCTGTGATGTCTTTGGCACCCTGGCACCAAGGAGGCAACACATTTTGTGGGACTCACGATGAAAGTATCAGAAATACCTGTCCTTTTCCCCTAACTATGGAATCTCCTATAATGATTGCATTCCTATATGTTGCTGCTCTGTCCTGGTCTACTGGTGTATGGTCTGGACAGCACTCCTTCAAGGTCGTCACCCCCAGCAGTCTGCAAACCAGATCGGTTTAAAGATGGCACATACCCTGAAAACACCTATATTTCTTCCCTCTTACTACTCTTCCTGATGGCCACCCATCTACTATCCTGAACTCCCACTGTGGGGTGGCTGCCTCCTGGAATGTAGGATCCAGGAAACAATCATCCTCCCAGATGCTCCATAGTGACTCCAGCTCCCCTCAAGCTCAGAAATCCTGAACTCAAGCTCAAGCAAATGGAGACATCCCTACACATGTGGGCTCCCAAGACACAGGAAGTTCCCACCTGGGGCAGGAGTTGCAAGCAATGGGTCTTGATGCCCATCCATGATCTAAAAAAAAAACCTCTATTCCCTCTTTTGCAATCTAGTTAGTACCTTGTTTAAACTATTAATTCAAATTAATGCCTTTAAACCTGCTCTGTGCTAATACACTTATTAATTCATTTAAGATTATACTTACTCCAATTGGAACTTATAATTTTACAGCTCCTAGTTTGGACGAATGCCCTACTTTAGAGAAAGAAATACTCACCAACCAATCACTTACTTGCTCTCTTGTGACATCAAACTTTGATTTTTCCTCCCCCTTTTTACCAAATATGGTAAGTCCGTTCTGAACACTCCACCCGCCTCCCCACCCAATACCCCAAACAGCTCCTTTATCCTCCCACTCATCTTGCTGTGCTCTCACTCTAGGTGCTACTCTTTTATCCATCCCACTGGTCTTACTGTGCTCTCACTCTTGGGATGAAGAGAGGATGAGAGTAGAGAGGAGAAGGGAGAGAAGGGGTGAGACAAAGGATGGGAATGAGACAGAGAGAGCAGAAGGGAGAGAGAGGAGTTCAAGAGAAAGATGAGGAAGAGAGAGAAGTGAGTCAGAAAGGTTGGATAAACAGCATAACAAGCACCTATCAATTCCAGAAACAACTGTAACAGTAAGAGAGGCACAGCAATGAGTGAAAGCCAGAAAGTGACAATAATGCATGATAGTGATATAGAAACAGCAAGCGAGATGATGGAATAAAGAAAGAGATCTTCAATATTTTCCAGCATGCTATGAATAAGTTGGAGACTCTGGATGCAGCACATTATTGGTACCTATCCATTAACTCAAGGCCAATCCTCTTAACCCATTATTTTCCTCTAATTTAAGGCACAAAGGGAGAAAAGAAAAATCAAAATGAAGATTCAAGTCGTAGCTTTGGCTGTTGTAGTTGCCTTCAGCGCAATGCTGGCTGGTATGTGGGTGACTCCTTACTTTTAAACATAAAAAACAAATCACATTTTTTCTTGGCAAGTTCATTTTGTTCTAAAGGAAAACATGATCAGCACTAGTGTATGAAATATTGGCCACTTTTTATATTCAGTGTCAGCCCTGCACACTACCAGCTTATGAATGCTCAGATTAGTTGCAAAGCTCCCTCTACACTGTCCTCATCAAACACTCCCAGGGAAGGTACAGCACGGGGTTAGATACAGAGTAAAGCTCCCTCTACACTGTCCTCATCAAACACTCCCAGGGCAGGTACAGCATGGGGTTAGATACAGAGTAAAGCTCCCTCTACACTGTCCCCATCAAACACTCCCAGGGCAGGTACAGCATGGGGTTAGATACAGAGTAAAGCTCCCTCTACACTGTCCCCATCAAACACTCCCAGGGCAGGTACAGCATGGGGTTAGATACAGAGTAAAGCTCCCTCTACACTGTCCCCATCAAACACTCCCAGGACAGGTACAGCATGGGGTTAGATACAGAGTAAAGCTCCCTCTACACTGTCCCCATCAAACACTCCCAGGACATGTACAGCTGAAGTTGGATGGATCTCCTATCAAACACCCTAAATTTAGTATTAACACTATGGTCGATCTTAACTTCATCCAGTGGAATGAAGTATGGGAGGGTTAAATTTGCCCAACTCCTTTCACTGATCTCCCGACAATGGCGACAGTTCATTTTCATGGACTTTGAAGTTGGCTACAGGCTGGGGCCTGATTTAAAATAGAATGTTGCTGCATGATGACCCAGCTCCCAAAAACTGTCAATCAGTCACACCACACCTACTGAATCCTGCCTCGCATTAAATTCTCCAGATCCATCAGACCCCTGTGCTTGATGGGACAGGGTACCAAATCAATCATATCCTGCCTTGCTCTGCACAATCTAATTGCTGCCCAAGTTAAAATTGTTTCCTCTATAATCAATAAAATCATTGGCTAAGACAAATGCTTCACTGAATTGGGATTGGATTCTTGTGTGTATGAATTGTTGTGCTTGGTGTTAAGTGCTTTGCCACTCAGCCAATCTTCATCTCTCTCGTCTCTATTTTTCAGCATCTTATGCAGTTCCCTTGGGCGAAACCCTTTCTGCATCAGAGTCCTCAGGAGCTGATCAAAGTTATTCGGAGAGCATTATGCAGCATGGGAAAGAGCTTTGGGAAAGCATCAAGGAGTCACAACTGGTTCAACAGGGAGGGTGAGGAGCTACAAAATTCCATTTGATGCTAAAAAACAGCCAAACGTGTTTCATAAAATTTCAGGTGGAAACTTCATATGAAGCTCAGGCAGTTGGGAAAAGAAATCCTCATTTGTACACAACGAAATTTTTTGTGAATTTTGTGCTGACTTAGCAATAGGTAGGAATACATAGATTTTTAATAAAGTTCCCTCTACATCGTCACCATCAAACATTCCCAGGGCAGGTACAGCACGGGGTTAGATACAGAGTAAAGCTCCCACTACACTGTCCCCATCAAACACTCCCAGGGCAGGTACAGCATGGGGTTAGATAAAGAGTAAAGCTCCCTCTACACTGTCCCCATCAAACACTCCCAGGACAGGTACAGCACGGGGTTAGATACAGAGTAAAGCTCCCTCTACACTGTCCCCATCAAACACTCCCAGGACAGGTACAGCACAGGGTTAGATACAGAGTAAAGCTTCCTCTACACTGTCCCCATCAAACACTCCCAGGACAGGTACAGCACAGGGTTAGATACAGAGTAAAGCTCCCTCTACACTGTCACCATCAAACGCTCCCAGGGCAGGTACAGCACGGGGTTAGATACAGAGTAAAGCTCCCTCTACACCGTCCCCATCAAACACTCCCAGGACAGGTATAGCACGGGGTTAGATACAGAGTAAAGCTCCCTCTATGCTGTCCCCATCAAACACTCCCAGGACAGGTACAGCACGGGGTTAGATACAGAGTAAAGCTCCCTCTACACCGTCCCCATCAAACACTCCCAGGACAGGTACAGCACGGGGTTAGATACAGAGTAAAGCTCCCTCTGCACTATGCCACATACATTGCAGTAATATTTGCCTCTTATTTTTCAGGGAGATGGTTAGTAGTGCCGTGAGCCGCTTACCTGAATTTCTGCAGAGTGTTGGGAAAAGTCTGGCTGGTGTCTTTCAAAGCACAGAGCAATAATAAAAAGTGATTTTCGTTATCTGTGTTCTTTGTGAAATTTATTTCAAGTAAAAAAAAAACTAATCTTAAATTTCCCTAGATTTTGGGATTTCAAATCAGCTATCATGGTGCTGAAGCAACCTGAGCTGAATGATTTCAAAAATGGTTGTGGCTCCATCCATTTTGAGGATAGTTATTCCCTCCTTGGAAAGGGTGGTCAATGCGGATAAAGGCAAAATACTGCCGATGCTGGAAATCTGAAACAAAAACAAAAATGCTGGAAAAACTCAGCAGGTCTGACAGCATCTGTGGAGAGGAAGACAGAGTTAACGTTTTGAGTCCGTATGACTCTTCATCAGAGCTGATGCTGTCAGACCTGTTGTGGTCAATATGGAATTGGATTGGGCATTGCTAATGATATTTTAGGCTCCTTACATCCTGGTTGTGACTAGTAATTGAAAGTTAAATCAGTAAATGTAGATTAAAGTCTGGATGGTTTGGTGGAGTCCAGCCAGTCCCATATCATTTCTGATGCTTTTCCAATACTGAGAAACAAACATTGATAGTAAAGATGGAGCTTAATCAGAAGATCAAGTGGATCTGAATGGTTAACTCATATCACTGGAGGAAAAGCTTTTAGGCTATGAAAGAACAAGAGGCCTCAGTTAGCCTGCTGGGTGAAAGAAGCGGCCAGCGTAATGCCAAACTGCACAGTCCAGAAGAGCCCTGTTTTTCTAGGGTTTGGTAAGAAGGGAGAGAGACCCAGCCAGTAATCTTGTTGACATGTGCCTGGCTATTGGTTCGAAGGCAAGAGCTGCCTTTCGCCCAGTGAACCTATCATGGTGTGACAACAAGCTGTTGAATGTGAATAGCACTAGAGTGGAGACTGTCCTCATGCACATGAACCCTCCAGCAGGTCCTGGATCGTGATCAGGAACAGGGATCCTGGCTGATTCTCTATCATCGTGACACCAAGGCTAGTTTCAGAGCCAGAATTCCCTGCAGTCTGAGGGTAACATTATGGTGCTGGAAGCACTATTTTAATTAATTTTTGAACTCAGTTTCTGCAGGCATCATTTCTCTATATCATATAGTCATTGGTCATTTATAATTGGCCAACACCCAATAAACCCCCAGCAACTGCACCACAATTTTAACCCCATAAAATGAACTGCATGAAAAATATAGATTTTCTGGATTACAAGGCAAAAATCAAAACTTGAGCTTTGTTCTCAAGTCTTCAAATTAGTTTGATTAGATTCCAGACTATAAATCACTTCTGGGTATCTGTTATTCTATAAGCCCCTAAACCCCACCAAACCCCTCGATTAGATTCCAGACACTAACTCACTCCCAGGGAGTTGTTATTCTATCTATAAATCATCTGAAATACTTGATTAGTTTGCAGCAAATCAATTGCAAACATCAGTTAATCTGTGCATGTATAAAGCGGAGAGGTGTCAGCTGTGGCTCAGTTCATAGCACCCTCGCCTTTGAATCAGAGGGTTGTGGGTTCATGTCCCACTCCCGGAAAACCAAGAACTGTGATTGTACTCAAAGAGTTGTAATCCGTGACTGTTGATAACTCGAAAGAGTATAAAGTTCTTCATCAATCTGTTTACACTGGTCTAGATTTTCCTTTTATAGCACCAATGGTAACCCATTCAAAGTAAATGGTTACCGAGTGCAACACAATCAGAATATCTATGTCACGACTTTAATGTACAGAGTGAAAGGTTTTTTGTTAGAACATTGTAGCTGAGTCCCATCGCCTGGAATTATTCTCACCGGCCGTGTTTCTGATCCTGGTCCTCAGGAGCTCAGATTAATGGGTCTAGATCTTCTCACAATCTGTCAAGTCAAATCCAAGCCCTGACATTCAAATTGCTTATCCACAGCCTCAGTCACCCCAATATCCACAGCTTCAGTCACCCCAGTATCCACAGCCTCAGTCACCCTGGTATCCACAGTCTCAGCCACCCCGATATCTACAGTCCGAGTCACCCTGATATCCACAGTCCGAGTCACCCCGATATCCACAGTCTTAATCACTCCAATATCCACAGTCTCAGTAATCCTGACATGCACAGTTGCAGTCACCCCGATATCCACAGTCTCAGTCACTCCGATATCCACAGTCTTAATCACTCCAATATCCACAGTCTCAGTTATCCTGACATGCACAGTTGCAGTCACCCCGATATCCACAGTCCCAGTCACCCAAATATCCAGCCTTAGTCACCCCGATATCCAGTCTTAATCACCCCGACATCCACAGTCTCAGTAATCCCGACATGCACAGCCTCAGTCACCCTGATATCCACAGTCTTTGTCACCCCCATATACACAGTCACAGTCACCCCGATATCCACAGTGTCAGACACCCCGATATTCAGAGTCTCAGTCACCCCGGTATACACAGTCTTAGTCACCCTGATATCCACAGTGTCAGTCACCCCGATATCTACAGTATCAGTAACCCTGATATCCACAGCCTCAGTCACCCCGATATCCACAGTCTCTATCACCCCGATATCCAGACTCAGTCACCCCAATATCCACAGTCTTAATCACTTAATCACCCCGATATCCACAGTCTTAATCACTTAATCACTCCGATATCCACAGTCTTAATCACTTAATCACTCCGATATCCACAGTCTCAGTAATCCCGAAATGCACAGCTTCAGTCACCCCGATATCCACAGTCTCAGTCACCCCGATATCCACAGTCTCAGTCATTCCGATATCCATAGTCCAAGCCGCCCCGATATCCACAGTCCGAATCACCCCGATATCCAGTCCGAATCACCCCGATATCCACAGTCCGAATCACCCCAAAATCCACAGTCCGAATCACCCCGCTATCCACAGTCCGAATCACCCCGATATCCACAGTCTGAATCACCCCGATATCCACAGTCCGAATCACCCCGCTATTCACAGTCCGAATCACCCCGATATCCATAGTCCGAATCACCCCGCTATTCACAGTCCGAATCACCCCGATATCCGCAGCCTCAGTCACCTTGATATCCAGTCTCAGTCACCCCAATATCCACAGCCACAGTCACTCCGATATCCAGACACCCAGTCGTCCCGATATCCACAGTCCGAATCACCCCGAGATCCACAGTCCGAGTCACACTGATGTCCACAGCCTCAGTCACCCCGAGATCCACAACCTCAGTCACCCCGATATCCACAGTCTGTATCACCCCGATATCCAGACTCCCAGTCATCCCGATATCCACAGTCCGAATCACCCCAATATCCATAGTCCAAGTCACCCCGCTATCCACAGTCCGAATCACCCCGCTATCCACAGTCCGAATCACTCCGTTATCCACAGTCTGAATCACACTGATATCTATAGTCCAAGTCACCCCGCTATCCACAGTCCGAATCACCCAGCTATCCACAGTCCGAATCACTCTGCTATCCACAGTCTGAATCACCCCGATATCCACAGTCTGAATCACCCCGATATCCACAGTCCGAATCACTCCGCTATCCACAGTCTGAATCACCCCGATATCCAGTCTGAATCACCCCGATATCCACAGTCTGAATCACCCCGATATCCACAGTCCGAATTACCCAGATATCCACAGTCCGAATCACTCCGATATCCACACTCCAAGTCACACTGATGTCCACAGCCTCAGTCACCCCGAGATCCACAGCCTCAGTCACCCTGAGATCCACGGCCTGTCACCCTGATATCCATAGACCAAGTCACCTGATAGCCACAGTCCGAATCACCCCGCTATCCACAGTCCGAATCACCCAGCTATCCACAGTCCGAATCACTCTGCTATCCACAGTCTGAATCACCCCGATATCCACAGTCTGAATCACCCCGATATCCACAGTCCGAATCACTCCGCTATCTACAGTCTGAATCACCCCGATATCCAGTCTGAATCACCCCGATATCCACAGTCTGAATCACCCCGATATCCACAGTCCGAATTACCCAGATATCCACAGTCCGAATCACTCCGATATCCACACTCCAAGTCACACTGATGTCCACAGCCTCAGTCACCCCGAGATCCACAGCCTCAGTCACCCTGAGATCCACAGCCTGTCACCCTGATATCCATAGACCAAGTCACCTGATAGCCACAGTCCGAATCACCCCGCTATCCACAGTCCGAATCACCCTGCTATCCACAGTCCGAATCACCCCGCTATCCACAGTCCGAATCACCCCGCTATCCACAGTCCGAATCACCCCGCTATCCACAGTCCGAATCACCCCGCTATCCACAGTCCGAATCACCCCGCTATCCACAGTCCGAATCACCCCGCTATCCACAGTCCGAATCACCCCGCTATCCACAGTCCGAATCACCCCGCTATCCACAGTCCGAATCACCCCGCTATCCACAGTCCGAATCACCCCGCTATCCACAGTCCGAATCACCCCGCTATCCACAGTCCGAATCACCCCGCTATCCACAGTCCGAATCACCCCGCTATCCACAGTCCGAATCACCCCGCTATCCACAGTCCGAATCACCCCGCTATCCACAGTCCGAATCACCCCGCTATCCACAGTCCGAATCACCCCGCTATCCACAGTCCGAATCACCCCGCTATCCACAGTCCGAATCACCCCGCTATCCACAGTCCGAATCACCCCGCTATCCACAGTCCGAATCACCCCGATATCCACAGTCCGAATCACCCCGCTATCCACAGTCCGAATCACCCCAATATCCAGTCTGAATCACCCCGCTATCCACAGTCCGAATCACCCCAATATCCAGTCTGAATCACCCCGCTATCCACAGTCCGAATCACCCCGCTATCCACAGTCCGAATCACCCCACTATCCACAGTCCGAATCACCCCAATATCCAGTCTGAATCACCCCGCTATCCACAGTCCGAATCACCCCAATATCCAGTCTGAATCACCCCGCTATCCACAGTCCGAATCACCCCAATATCCAGTCTGAATCACCCCGCTATCCACAGTCCGAATCACCCCGCTATCCACAGTCCGAATCACCCCAATATCCAGTCTGAATCACCCCGCTATCCACAGTCTGAATCACCCCGCTATCCACAGTCCGAATCACCCCAATATCCAGTCTGAATCACCCCGCTATCCACAGTCCGAATCACCCCGCTATCCACAGTCCGAATCACCCCAATATCCAGTCCGAATCACCCCGCTATCCACAGTCCGAATCACCCCGCTATCCACAGTCCGAATCACCCCAATATCCAGTCCGAATCACCCCGCTATCCACAGTCCGAATCACCCCGATATCCACAGTCCGAATCACCCCGCTATCCACAGTCCGAATCACCCCGATATCCACAGTCCGAATCACCCCAATATCCAGTCCGAATCACCCCGATATCCACAGTCCGAATCACCCCGCTATCCACAGTCCGAATCACCCCAATATCCAGTCCGAATCACCCCGCTATCCACAGTCCGAATCACCCCGATATCCACAGTCCGAATCACCCCAATATCCAGTCCGAATCACCCCGATATCCACAGTCCGAATCACCCCAATATCCAGTCCGAATCACCCCGCTATCCACAGCCTCAGTCACCCTGATATCCACAGCCTCAGTCACCCTGATATCCATAGGCTCAGCCACCCCGATACCCACAGTCTGAGTCACCCAGATATTGCTAATCTGTAATGAAATTTGTCTCCTCCATTTGTCGTTCGTACTGGAAAAGATCAGCCAAGTCTTCATCCATGTGTTCACTCATTTCTGTCAAGATCACGTCAAGCACCTGCAGAAGAGAGAAACCTGTCACTGTTGATTCAACCATGCCTGCCAGAAGCTGTCGTGTGTGGTGGGGCCTGCGTTTTCCCATGGATTCCTCATCTCTCAATCATCCCACTGGGAATTCTGAATAATTCTTTAACTTAGAGAAGGAAGTGAAAGAATCAGATGGAAGGGAACTGCCAGTGGCTACCAAGCCCAGCAATGTCTGCCAGCTAGCAATGCTTGAATAGGATAAATAATCCTGCCTGCAATTTCTAAATGTCCTGTGCAAAAAGTATTATGTTATGTCATTTAAGTCTCCATGGCGATGGACTTGCAGCGCAAAATTTCTCTTCATTTGTTGATCTCACTCAAAGCGACAGAAGATGATGTTAGGATTGAGATGGATACAGAGTTTGGAGTAGTATGGGGTGCACTTCTGAAGTTAGCGTTGAACCAGATTGATGGAATAAAACAGAGTAAACTTCATTCTGTACCTAACTCAGGTTAGATTAGCCCTGGGAGTGTTTGATGGGGACAGTGTAGAGGGAGCTTTACTCTGTATCTAACCCCGTGCTGTACCTGCCCTGGGAGTGTTTGATGGGGACAGTGTAGAGGGAGCTTTACTCTGTATCTAACCCCGTGCTGTACCTGTCCTGGGAGTGTTTGATGGGGACAGTATAGAGGGAGCTTTACTCTGTATCTAACCCCGTGCTGTACCAGCCCTGGGAGTGTTTGATGGGGACAGTGTAGAGGGAGCTTTACTCTGTATCTAATCCCGTGCTGTACCTGTCCTGGGAGAGTTTGATGGGGACAGTGTAGAGGGAGCTTTACTCTGTATCTAACCCCGTGCTGTACCTGTCCTGGGAGTGTTTGATGGGGACAGTATAGAGGGAGCTTTACTCTGTATCTAACCCCATGCTGTATCTGTCATGGGAGTGTTTGATGGGGACAGTGTAGAGGAATCAATCTGTTGGTTGTTGTTGATGGTGACGCTTGAAATTGGAAGTGTTTCATTCCTACATCCTTAAAAACCTAAAAACACAGAAGTCACAGATGTAAAAAAAATTACTAAGAGAAAAAGATACCTGGGCTTGCAGGAGGGCTTTGGGCAGGAGGGCCAAACAGGAAATACTGAAAATTATGTGTATGAAATTTGCACTCACCACTTCAGTGAAAGCCTTTGTGTGGTAATCCCTCAGCGCCACATTTTCAACAGTTAAATGATTATGTTGGGTAATGTTAAGGTATTGCCCCAAAAGAATGTCAAGCATCCAACCTGCAAAAGAGAATTGAGTTAATAACCAGCAACTCTTGTGATGAAATGAATGGAATATTCACAGCAAAGATGTTCGAGAATCCACCTGGTGGCAGCTGCGGCTCAGTGAGTTACACTCTCATCTCTGAGTCAGCATGCTGTAGGTTCAACTTCCACATGGTCTACAAGGGAGCCAAGGGTTGTGGGGCTGGCTGGAAAGTGGAGTTCAGGCCACAGTCAGATACCCATGATTGTATTAAATGGTGGAGCAGGCTTGAGGGACCAAATGGGTTACTCCTGTTCTTATCAGGTAGAGTGCAGTTGGAGCACACAGGATAATCAAATTGCACCAACATAACTCATTTTGAAGACAATGTCTGTTTGCTATTTTTCTATTTCCATTATAAATTCCTATGTCCACATCTGTAATGGAAGCTTCCTGTGTGGATGTGTCATTGTAAGTACATCCTCCTACCAATGCTGGCTCAAGGTCTAACAGCTTGTTCAGCCTGGCCTGCTTTTTTATATATTCATTCATGGGATGGGGGTCACTGGCAAGGCCAGGATTTATTACCCATACCTCGAGAAAGTGTTGGTGAGCAGCCTTCTCCAATACAGCTGAGAGGCTTGCTTGGCCATTTCAAAGGGCAGTCAAGGGTCAAGTGAATGAAGTCGCATGTAGGCCAGAGTGGCTCAGGACAGCAAATCTTCTTCTCTAAAGAATATTTATGAACCAGATTGAGTATTATGACAATCCAGTAGTTACTGATTCTGGTTTTTATGCCACATTTATTTAGAACACAGACTTGCACAAGCACTCACATGACACTGCCCCTGTCGGCATTAGTTTAAATAGAAATCACCCCCATTCCTTTCAGATTCTCTCTTCCTTTTCACACAGCTGAGAGGTTTGAATCTCCTGGCTCTTCTTGGATTTTGCAAAAGTTGCTTAGTAATTGGCTCCAAGAAGATATACCAGGAGGGGTTTCATCAGCTCATGAATTTTCCTTTCTCGGGAAACCTTTGACCTCTGACTAAGCAGGCTGTGTGTGGGTGGGGGTGAGGGTGGAGGCAGGAATGAGGGTGGAGACATGTCCTGTCACTCTGTGCTCAGTGCACTTGTACTCATTGCACAGTCATCTTAAGGATGATACTGTGTGTGGATATGCAGAGTAGAACAACTCACTGTCTAATAGCCTGTCCAGTTCAACCTTTTCAGAGAATGCTCTCCCCTGGTTCCCTATAACCTTCAACAGATTCTCCAGAAGGAACATGTCAATCAGTTTCTTGCCGGCATATGTCGTGATCTGCATGAAAATATATGTAAATTATTAGGCTCTGAAAACGCTTGTGTTACTAATTACTGTAAACCACTGATGTACCTTCATCTCATTTCCATCTCCCATTTGACAATTTTATGATTCCACCATCTCCTTTATAGAGATTGTCCTTCCCCAGCCAAAGCTAATTCCAACTCAACACCAATATCTTAACAGTTTCTTCACGTAGTACCTAACAGAGTTCCAGTGTTCTCTATCAATAAACCACAGCTATCTTCACGTCACCTGAAAAGGGCACATGGAGGTGGGGCCCAACTGGATCTTGGTCTGGACTCCTGAAGATTTTCAAAATAACTCCTGCATCCTTTCATCCCCTTATAATTAACAGGACACCAAAATGTAGCTTACGGAGGTGAATACAGGAACAGACGTTGGTCCCATGAACATGTTACCAATCCACTTTAGGAAGGATGTTAAGGCCTTGGAGATGGTGCAGGGGAGGCTTTCTAGAATGTCAGGGTGAGAGATTTCAATTATGTGGGGAGCCTGGAGAAGCTGGGCTTGATTTCCTTAAGGCAGAAAAGGTTAAGAGGAGGTTTAATAGAGGTGTCCAAAATTATGAAGGGCTTTGATAGAGTAAATAGGGAATAAGTTGTTTTGAGTGGCAGAAGAGTTGGTAACCCGAGGAGACAGATTTAAAGTGATTGCAAAGAGAACAGGGAGCACATGAGGAAACATTTTTATTTGGGCAGCGAGTTGTTATGATCAGGAATGTGCTGCCTGAAAGGGTGGCGGAAGCAGATTCAACTGTAACATGCGAAGTGAATTTGATAAGCACTTGAGAGAAAAATATTACAGGGCTACAAAGAGCAGGGGAGTGAGATTAATTGGGTAAGCCTATCAAAGAGCCAGCATAGACATGATGGGCTCAATGGCCTCCTCTAGACTTTGTGATTTTAATTAGATCATGGCTGATCTGGAACTGAACCCGATTTACTCATCCTTGTTCCATATGCTTTGATAGTCATTCCCAAAAACCTATCAGTCTCAGACTTGAAAGCTCTAACTGGCTCCCAGCATGGCAGCCTTTTGGAAAAGACTGCTCCAGGTTTCCACCATGCTTTTGTGAAAAGGAGCTGAGTTTGCAACAGCTCCCCCACTACCTTCTGCAGCTACTGAACAGGCAACACTGACTGCTTTGTGTGGCCTCTCTCTTAAAGCAGCCCATGACAATCACTCCCTAGTGATATGGGCACTCAACCAGTTTATTTAAAATAGATGGTCTCTCCCTGACCCCACAAATACTGGCTAAATCAGCACTGGAGTGGATCATGGTGTTTACACTGCGATTAAAAACCTGTGGATTTTTGGGTTCTCTAATTCTCCATTGCTTTTTGCTGGCTTCTTGCTATCTCTGATTCTTTCTGTGCTATTGCTCCTGTTGCCTTCCCCACTAAGTAATTCCTGGTCCATACCAAAAGGTTTAAATACTTACCCTCTCTTTTCATCTCTTTCTTCTCTTCCCAATTTCACCCTGTTGCGTTCTAAAGGCATAGTCTCCTGCTGATTCACTGATGATGCAGCTCAACAGAAGTTCGAGGAACAGCACCTAATTCTCCAGTTCGACACCACAGCTTTCTGGACTCAACACTGAGTTCAATATTTTCAGACCATAATCTTGGCACCAATTGTTTCAGATGGGATCGTTTACATCTCATCCTGACACATCTTTTGCTTCTTTACATGTCCCATTACCATACCAATTTGCCTTTCACCATCATCCCTTTTGTCATTAGTCTCTCCTGTCTTCCACATGTCAAAGACCTTCCTTTTTGTTCCTTCTTTGGTCCAGGTTTTTCCCTGCTTCTGTACATGCTTAAAATTAGTTAGACTTTTAACTTTTTGCCAGTTCTAACCAAAGGTCACAAACCTTAAATGTTAACTCTGTTTCTCTCTCCACAGATGCTGCCTGACTCCCACAGTACCTCATTCAAATGGCTATTGTTCTTATGTGAGCCTTACAGGAATTATCAACCATTTGACCACAGTCAGGCCCAAACTTGCCCTGACAACCATGCATGCATCTTTGCCAATGGACAATTATACCAAGCGAGCTGGTGACTATAACTGTATAGTCCAGTGCTAAGCCAGGCTGACTACTTACCCACAATCAGAGCAGAAGTACACTGGATAACTTTTTAATAAATACTTTTACAATAATAATTTAAATGCGAAACAAACAATCACAATCACTGTGATCTAACAGACAACTCCCTGGTCCTTCACTTACTGCCTGCTTCTGCTGTTCATATATTTCAGTGTCATATTCGCTCAGCAGTAACATTGCAACATTCCTCATTTCCTCATCCAGTACCTCTGGCAGGATTTCTTCCTGTAGGATTCCCTCTAGCAATGTCTCACATACAGCTTCTTTCACCTGTGGGTTTGAAAACAATTATAAATTCTTGAGAGCACCTCAGAGCAGATCTACATAGCAAACAAGGAATCAGGCTAAATACAGTGTTTTATTTATCAAGCTCCTCAGAAATATTTTAAACAGCTTCAATACAATGATATACTGTGAAGTGCAGTCTCTGTTGTTCTGTAGGAAAATTCTGCAGCCATTCTGCATCAGCAACATCCCACAAGCTGCAGTGAATGAATAGTCAATTATACTGTTTCTGATGGTGTTGGTTAAAGGAAGAATATTAGGCTAAGGAGAATTCCTCCTCTCCTGCCATCAGTGGCAGGGTGCGTTTAAACATCAGCCTCGGTAACATTCTCACCACTGAATCAGCAGTTACTGGTATATGCCACCATGCACACGCACACATAATATTATATATACACACCATATATAGTGCAACATTGATGGAGTGCTGCACTGCTGGTGGTGCCGTCTTTTGGATGAATGGTAAACAGAGGCAATCCCATGGTGTTATCTGAAAAACAACAGGGGAGTTCTGGCCAATATTTCTCTCTCAACCAGCAATACCATCTCACTGTTTACACACTGTAATGTGTAAGTTGGCTGCTGCATTTCCCTATATTGGAACAGTGACTGCACTACAGCTAATGGAGTACTTTTGAAAAGTATTTTGGGATATGTAGCTATCTAGCTATTATAACTACATAAATGCAAGTTATTTCTCTGAACAGGCTCACAAACTATGGATTGATGTCTTAATGAAGCTGATCTTGGGATAATGCCCAAAGTTTGTTAATACATTTACTGCAGATTGACATGCACACTGAATGTGCACACGTCTCAGTGCCCAGAGGAAAATACCCAAGTAACATTGTGACAGTGCCAGTTAAGTGAGACCAAACTCACTTATTCAACATGTTACTTGGCTGTCAATGATTCTTATACACGGTAGTATCACTCAGGGCAATTTGAGAAATCAATGTTTCATTATGAGATGAATTTCACTTTAAACAGGAAATGTAACACAAGGTTATTCAGTGACACCCACAAGCTGTGGCACCATTGGCTCAATCGTTTCCGCCATTACTTCTGTCAGAGATTCATTGATGGCTGTGGTGGTCAGGTGTTTTCTGACAAGCTCCTCAACAACCCTTCGGATCAATCCCACAGTCAGCTCACTGACTATCTCCTCCAGGAGTGTGTTTAATACTGATACAGCTGGTTGCTGCTTGAATACATCCAGTTTAACTGTCTGTCTGAAAAATACAAACAGCGGCTGATGAAATTATATCAGAACATCACAACAACACAAGATAATAAGGGATGAATGGTCATGTGAGGGATTCATCTATCCAGAGAAATTTATATCAGCTACAATATGAGAGGAGCAGTATTCAACGAACACTGCATATGCAGTGCAGCAACAGCAACTTACATTTTAATAGCACCTTTAATATAGTAAAATGTCCCAAGGTGCTTCACAGGAGTATTATCAAACTAAAACTGACAGCAAGTCATGTAGGGAGATATTAGGACAGGTGACCGAAAACTTGGTGAAAGAGATTAAGTTTGAAGAAGCATTGTAAAGGAAGAAAGTGAGGTAGAGAGTTATAGAGAGGTTTAGGGAGGGAATTCCAGAACTAGACAATTGAAGGCACTGCTGCCAATGGTGGAGCGATTAAAATCGATGATGCTCAAGAACCCAAAATTGGAGGAGCACAGATATCTTGGAGGGTTATAAGACTGAAGGTTACAAAGATGGGCAGGGTGCAAGGGCAGGAAAGGATTTGAAAACGAGGATGAGAATTTTATAATCAAGGGGCTATACCAGTCCCTAAGCAGACTCAATTCACACTTATGCAGATCCTATAATTTAGGTACAGCCCACCCCCAGAGTCCAGCTAAATCTGGCTCCAGGGAAGTATGGAGTCCTTGCAGGAGGGAGTCTCACACTCCACTTCACTCTGGATTCAGGTTGAGCCGCCAACTCTGGAATTATATTCCACAAGGTTAGCCTTGATGTGACATTGAAACCTTATAATGCAAATTCACCAGCATTTCTGGCAAGCGTTCGTATTGTAAGAGCTTACAGGTTAGAGTTGGTACAGTTCGAGGTGTCAGCTCAGTCAGTGGTAGCACTCTCAGTTGAGTCGAAAGATTGTGGATTCAAGTCCCATTCCAGAGACTCAATCCCAGGTTGATACTTCAGGGCAATGCTGAGGGAGTAGAGGTGCTATCTTTCAGATAAGGTGTTAAAATTGAGGTCTTGTCTGCCATATAAGTTGGTCATAAGAGATGCCATGACGCGACTTGTGTCCTGACCAATTTTTAGTGCTCAACCAACAATGCTAAAACAGGTGAACTGGCCATTATCTTGTTTTAATGTTTCTGGGGCCTTGCTGTGTTCAAAGTAGCTGCTATGTTTCCTACATTACAGCAAAATTATTTCAATGACTGTAAGGTGCTCTGGGACATCCTGAGGTCATGGACATGCTATATAAGTGCAAGTCTTTCTTTCTTTCATCATACTCACTGTAGCTTTCTCTTGGTGTGGAAATGCTTCCTAGTTGGGGAATATATAGGACACTGGAAAAAAATACATTTAATTAAAAACAGCAGCTTTTGCAAACTTTACAATATCTAATGCTCTGAGATAAAGAGCAGCTTCTGCAGCCAAGCACTCTCAAACTTGAGTCACCCTGAGCATTAGGTGAAATACAAAGCTAGTACATAGCCCTGAATGATAGACTCCACCTGCTTGGTTAAACTATCATAGTCAACATAAGAGGTAAGAGATGGATCAGTTTGTTACACAAGGTAGCTTCTACAATAATTTCCCTGCAGTGCTCTCTCCTGGAGTACCGAGTCTTTCTGGATCCTGCTAGATTTCCTGTGCCTCATCCCAATGATTACCCTTCATTCCAAAGCCTGCACAGTGGTGCTCAGGGTGAGCCCAATTTCATCAACATATGATTTCCTGATGTGCACAATATTCAGCAGGGGAGGCAATCTGGATCGGGGTGCTGCGCAAGAGTGCTGTGTTTGGCTGCAGTAGAGAGCTTCAGTTGGAGAGTGGTGACTGAGGGAATTTAAGGGTTAAATTAAGGGTTAAATTCTATCTAAAGTCTTTCTTTAATTTAGCAATTAACTAAAAGTTGTTGTTAGGGTTGGAAGGAAATGAGTTTTAGACCAGAGAGGAGAGGCCAACGAGAGCGGTATAAAAGGGTGCGAGAAACAGAGGCTGAGACCGGAGAGGGGAGGTGTACCTTCAAGGCCTTCAGGCAATGGAGTTCGAAGTAACATCACAATTCAAAAAGTGACGCGACGCAGGGGAGGCACCCGATTGGTAAGTAGGGTCAGGTAAGTACTTCTACTTTTTCTATTAATTAAACTGCTGCGGTCCATTAGCTTAAACAAAATAAGGAGGACTTTGGACTGTAGTGGGAGTGTTTGGAGTAGAATAAGGCCCCTAGCATAGCTAGTATTCTTTAAAGGGAGTAACTAACGAGCTTAATCGAAAGGGAAGTCATGGCAGCAGAGCTCACACCCGTGATATGCTCCTCCTGTACTAAGTGGGAAGTCATGGACACTTCCAGTGTCCTTGGCGACCATGTGTGCAGGAAGTGTGTTCAGCTACAGCTACTGGCTACCCGCATTTTAGAGCTGGAGCTGCGGGTAGATTCACTGTGGAGCATCCATGATGCTGAGATTGTTGTGGGCAGCACGTTCAGTGAGGTGGTCACACCGCAGGTAAAGACTGAACAAGCAGAAAGGGGACGGGTGACCTCCCGGCAGAGGAGAGGAAGGCAGGTAGTGCAGGAGTCCCCTCTGACAGATAGACCATTTTGGATACTGTTGGGGGAGATGACTTCTCAGGGGAAAGCAGCAGGAGCCAAGTCCATGGTACCATGGGTGGCTCTGCTGCAAGGAGAATGGCAGGGCTATACTGACAGGGGATTCAATAGTAAGGGGAACAGGCAGGCGTTTCTGCAAAAGAGACTCCAGGATGGTATGTTGCCTCCCTGGTGCCAGGGTCAAAGATGTCTCAGAGAGGCTGCAGGGCATTCTGAAGGGGGAAGGTGAATAGTCAGTGGTTGTGGTGCATATTGGTACCAACAACATAGGTAAAAAAAGGGATGAGGTCCTACAAGCTGAATATAGGGAGTTAGGACGTAAATTATAAAGTACGACCTCAAAGGTACTAATCTCAGGATTACTACCAGTGCCACGTGCTAGCGAGAGTAGAAATAACAGGATATATCAGATGAATACCTAGCTGAAGAAACGGTGTAGTGGGGAGGGATTCAGATTCCTGCGGCATTGGGACCTGTTCTGGGGAAGGTGGGACCAGTACAACAGGACGGGCTGCATCTGGGCAGGACTGGGACCAATGTCCTCGGGGTGGTGGGGGGTGGGGCTGTGTTTGCTAGTGCAGACGGGGAGGATAGAAACAAAAGACAGAAAAGTAAGAAGCAAAAGTGGAAGGCAGAAAAAACGAGGGCGAGAAACAAATGATGTTATACTGCAAAATAAAGCTAAGATGACTAACAAGGTTAAAAAGACAAGTCTAAAGACATTGTATCTTAATGCATGGAGCATTCGCAATAAAATAGATGAATTAACAGTGCAAATAGATATAAACGGTTATGATACAGTTGCAATTACAGAGACATGGCTGCAGGATGACCAAGAATGGGAACTGAACATTCAGGGGTATTCAATATTTAGGAAGGACAGACAAATAGGGAAAGAAGGTGGGATAGCACTTTTAGTAAAGGAGGAAATCAATGCAATAGTGAGGAAGGATATTGGCTCAGAAAATCATGATGTGGAATCTGTTTGGGTGGAGATAAGAAACATCAAGGGGCAGTTGGTGGGGGTAGTCTATAGGCCCCCAAACAGTAACGAAGATGTAAAGAAAAGCATTAAACAGGAAATTAGAGATGCAATAAGGGCACAAATGTAATCATGGGTGACTTTAATCTACATATAGATTGGACAAACCAAACTAGCAATAATACTGTGGAGGAGGATTTCCTGAAGTGTGCATGATGGCTTTTTAGACCAATACGTTGAGGACCAGCTAGAAAGCAGGCCATCCTAGACTGGGTATTGTGCAATGAGAAAGTATTAATTAACAATCTTGTGTGGGGTCCCTTGGGGAAGAGTGACCATAAAATGATAGAATTGTTCATTAAGATGGAGAGTGACGAAGTTGAATCCAAAACTAGGGTCCTGAATCTAAATAAAGGGAGCTATGAGGGTATGAGGTGCAAGTTGGCAATGATGGATTGGGGAACCTTACTAAAAGGGTTGATGGTGGATAGGCAATGGCTAATATTTAAGGAAAGCATGCATGAGTTACAACAATTATTCATTCCTGTCTGGCGCAAAAATAAAGCAGGAAAGGTGGCTCAACCATGGTTACAAAAGAAATTAGAGACATATAAAATTGCCAGAAAAAGCAGCAAACCTGAGGATTGGGAGCAGTTTAGAATTCAAAAAAATGGACAAAAAGATTGATCAAGAAGGGGAAAATGGAGTATGAGAGTAAACTTGCAGGGAACATGAAAGCTGACAGTAAAAGCTTCTATAAATATGTGAAGAGAAAAAGATTAGCAAAGACAAATGTAGGTCCCTGTCAGAAATGGGGGAAATTATAATGGCGAACAAAAAAATGGCAGAAGAATTGAACACATATTTTGGTTCTGCCTTCGCAAAAGAGGACACAAATAATTTCCCAGAAATGTTAGGGAACCAAGGGTCCAGTGAGAGGGAGGAATTGAAGAAAATCAGTATTAGTATAAAAATGGTGCTAGAGAAATTAATGGGGTTAAAGGCTGAAAAATCTACAGGGCCTGATAATCTACATCCCAGAGTACTAAATGAAATAGCCCTGGAAATACTGGATGCATTGGTGGTCATCTTCCAAAATTCTATAGACTCTGGAGCAGTTCCTACAGATTGGAGGGTGGCAAATGTAACCCCATTATTTAAAAAAGGAGGGAGAGAAAAAGCAGAGAATTACAGACCAGTTAGCCTAACATCAGTAGTGGGGAAAATGCTAGAGTCCATTATAAAAGACATGGTAACAGAACACTTGGAAAGCATTAACGGGATTAGACAAAGTCAGCATGGGTTTATGAAAGGGAAATCATGCTTAACTATCTACGAGAGTTTTTTGAGGATGTAACTAGTAGAATAGTTAAGGGAGAACCAGAGGATGTGGTGTATTTGGATTTCAAGAAGGCTTTTGATAAGGTCCCACATAAGAGGCTAGTGGGCAAAATAAAAGCACATGGGATCGGGGGTAATATACTGGCATGGATTGAGAATTGGTTCTCGGACCACAGAGTGTGGGAATAAATGGGTCTTTTTCTGGATGGCAGGTGGTGACTATAAATGTATACCGCAGGGATCAGTGCTTGGGCCCCAGCTATTCACAATTTATATAATAGACTTAGATGAGGGAACCAAATGCAATATTTCTAAGTTTGCTGATCACACAAAACTGGGCGGGGTTGTGAGGAGGATGCAAGGAGGCTTCAGGGCGATTTAGACAAGTTGTGTGTGTGGGCAGACACATGGCAGATACAGTATAAGGTGGATAAATGTGAAGTTATACGCTTCAGTGTGAAAAACAGAAAGGCAGGGTATTAGTTAAATGGTGATATATTGGGAAATGTGGGTGTACAAAGGGATCTGGGTGTCCTTGTACACCAGTCAATGAAAGTAAACAAGCAGGTGTAGCAAGCAATTAGGAAGGCAAATGGTATGTTGGCCTTCATTGCAAGAGGATTTGAGTTCAGAAGTAGGGATGTCTTACTGCAGTTATACGGGGCCTTGCAGAGACCATACCTGGAGTATTGTTTGCAATTTTGGTCTCCCTACCTAAGAAAGGATATACTTGCCATGGAGGGAATGCAGCAAAGGTTCACTCGGCTGATACTGGAAATGGAAGGGCTGTTTTATGAGGAGAGATTGGTTCAACAGGGCCTGTATTCACTAGAGTTTAGAAGAACAAGAAGGGATCTGATTGAAACACATAAAATTCTAACAGAGCCAGACAGACTATATGCAGGGAGGATGTTTCCCCTGGTTGGGGAGTCTAGAATCAGGGGTCACAGTCTCAGAATATGGGGACTGATTTCCTCACACAGAGGGTGGTCAACCTGTGGAATTCTCTACCACAGAGGCTGTGGAAGCTGGGTCACTGAATATATTCAAGAAAGAAATTGATCATTTTTTGGATATTAGGGGCATCAAGGGGTATGGAGAGAAAGCGGGAATATGACGTTGAGATAGAGGATCAGCCATGATCATATTGAATGGCGGCGTAGGTACGAAGGGCCGAATGGCCTACTCCTGCTCCTAGTTTCTGTTTCGTCAGGCCAAGTGTGGTGTTATCACACTGGCTGAGGTTCAGCACACAGCAGTCACCAGCATCCAAACCCAAGGTTTTCCAGACCTGTGTGACTCAGGACCACACGTTACTGCGTTTTGCAGCTAGTCTCCCTCCCCTTACCCTCAGCTAGTCTCCCTCCCCTCCCCTCAGCTAGTCTCCCTCCCCTGCCCTCAGCTAGTCTCCCTCCCCTTACCCTCAGCTAGTCTCCCTCCCCTTACCCTCAGCTAGTCTCCCTCCCCTTACCCTCAGCTAGTCTCCCTCCCCTTACCCTCAGCTAGTCTCCCAACCCTCCCCTCAGCTAGTCTCCCTCCCCTTACCCTCAGCTAGTCTCCCTCCCCTCCCCTCAGCTAGTCTCCCTCCCCTTACCCTCAGCTAGTCTCCCTCCCCTCCCCTCAGCTAGTCTCCCTCCCCTTACCCTCAGCTAGTCTCCCAACCCTCCCCTCAGCTAGTCTCCCTCCCCTTACCCTCAGCTAGTCTCCCTCCCCTTACCCTCAGCTAGTCTCCCTCCCCTTACCCTCAGCTAGTCTCCCTCCCCTTACCCTCAGCTAGTCTCCCTCCCCTTACCCTCAGCTAGTCTCCCTCCCCTTACCCTCAGCTAGTCTCCCTCCCCTTACCCTCAGCTAGTCTCCCTCCCCTTACCCTCAGCTAGTCTCCCTCCCCTTACCCTCAGCTAGTCTCCCTCCCCTTACCCTCAGCTAGTCTCCCTCCCCTTACCCTCAGCTAGTCTCCCTCCCCTTACCCTCAGCTAGTCTCCCTCCCCTTACCCTCAGCTAGTCTCCCTCCCCTCCCCTCAGCTAGTCTCCCTCCCCTTACCCTCAGCTAGTCTCCCTCCCCTTACCCTCAGCTAGTCTCCTTCCCCTTACCCTCAGCTAGTCTCCCTCCCCTCCCCTCAGCTAGTCTCCCTCCCCTTACCCTCAGCTAGTCTCCCTCCCCTGCCCTCAGCTAGTCTCCCACCCCTTACCCTCAGCTAGTCTCCCTCCCCTCCCCTCAGCTAGTCTCCCTCCCCTGCTTTTTCTCCACAGAGCTGCTATTTTTTTCTATTTGGGTAATGATGCAATTCCCTTTTGAAAGTCCAATTGATGCTGCCTCCGCCACACTTGCAGGCAATGCTTTCCAGAACCTAACTACTCGCTGCGTAAAAACATTTCCCCTCACGTCACCTTTTGCCATTCACCTCAAATTGAGGTCCTCTCATTCTTGGTCCTTCTGCCTATGGTAATGTTTCTCTCCATCTACTTAGTCCAGACCCTTAATGATTTTGAATACCTCCATCAAATCTCCTCTCAACCTTCTCTTCTCTAAGGAGAACAATCCCAGCTTCTCCAATCTATCCACTTAACTGAAGTCCGTTATCCCTGAAATAATTCTTGTAAGTCTTTTCTGCATCTTCTCCTAATGCCTTCACAGCTTTCCTGAAGCGTGGTGCCCAGAATGCAATACTCCAGTGGAGGCCAAACCAGTGTTTTTCCCCTAACTTCCCTACTATTGTAGAAACCAAAAATGCTGGAAACCTTCAGCGGGTCTGGCAGCATCTGTGGAGAGAGAAACAGAATTAACGTTTCAAGTTGAATATGACTCTTCAGAACTGGTGTCATATTTGACTGTCAAGAAGATATAATAATTCTCATAATGTTATTGGAATTTATTGTAAAATAGTGGTATGTGTGTCTGTGAGAGATTTAATTGGGTTAAAGGCAACTGGTCTGAAGGTTTTGATGTTTTAGAAGATGAGCTGGGTTTGAAATGTTAAATGGGTAAACATAAGTGTCAAGGGAATATCTGCATTTTTAAATAAACCAGGCTAGATTGTTTTCAGAAAAGTGAGTAAAATGTGTCACCTAGCCAGGTGAAATTCAGAAACAGAGTGTTTATTTTTTTCCAAAGATTACTGGCAAAACCTAGTACTATGAGAGATTTTTATCAGAAAGGTAAAGTCCAAAGACAGAGGCTTCCCGGCCCCGACATGGGTGGGACCCGCCGCGGGTGAGGCAGTGCCCCAGCCAGGAGTTCATTGACTTGTGGCGGGACTGGAAGATCTCGGCAGCGGGCGGGTGAGGAAAATCCCGCCAATAGTTAAACAATGGGAATTTGCATTCAAAGGGGAAAACATGTATAAAGGAGCGAAGGCTGTGTGTAAGGGTAGGCATTTTGGAATCTAACAAGTGTGAAAGTCCTTCAGCATCTACGGCTCAAGCTGCTGTCTACAACAAACTGAAGTGAAGGAAACTCACTTTGAATTGAATTGTCAGATTATCATGTTTCTTTGCCTGAGTCTTTTAAAATCTGTGTGTCTTGCTGTTGCCTTAACGAAAGTGTAACTGGGAGTCAGATTAATTAGGGGATTTAGAAGTTATTATCGTGGTAATTTGTAGACTAAAATCATTTCTCTTAGTAATAAATGTTTAATCTAGTTTTGTAAAAACCTATAAGACTTGGTGGTCTTATTACTACTGAAATCAAGTCACACATCTCAAATTTACACAAATTACAAAACAAGTTGTGGCAGTTATTTCAAGTTTCCTTCTGGGATTTGAACAACTCAGCATTTACCATCAGCTGTGCCACAACACGACTGAAAACATTAACCCTTTTTCTCTCTCCACAGGTGCCGCCAGGCCTGCTGAATATTTCCAGCATTTTCTGTTTTTATTTGAGACTTCCAGCTTTTGTTATTCCCTGGTTTTGTACTCTGCTTCTATTTATAAAACCCAGGATCCCATAAGCCTAATTACCTACTTTCTCAGCCTGCCCTGTCACCATCAACAATTTGTGCACATGCATCCTTGGATCATTTGTTCCTGCAGCCATTTTAGAATGTTATCCTATATTTCATATTGCCTCTCCTCATTCTTCCTAACAAAATGTATCACTTTACAATTCTCTGATTAAATCTCATCTGCCACTTATCCGCCCATTCCACCAACTTGTTTTATGTCCTCTTGAAGTCTATCTTTATCCTGATTACAGTTCAAAATACTTCCATGTTTTGTGCCATCTGCAAATGTTGGAATTGTGCCCTGCACACCCAAGTCTAGGTCATTAATATAGATCAAGAAAATCAGCCTAATACCGACCCCACTGTGTACCCTCCTCCAATCTGAAAAACAATCACTTTGATGACAAGCCTGTTTTGTGGTACTTTGTTAAATATCTTTTGGAAGGCCATATACATCACACCAACCTCATTATTCCATCATAAAACTCAAGCAAATTAATAACATTTTCCTTTTAACAAATCCGTGCCAACTATACTTAATTAATTCACAATTTTCCAAGTGACTGTTAATTTTGAAATACAATATCATTTCTAAAAGATTCCCTACTACCGAGGTAAATCCAAGGTCTCTAGTTGCTGGGCTTATTCTTACACCCTTTTTTGAACAAGGGTGTAATATTTGCAGTCTCCGGCCCTCTAGCACCAACCCTGCATCTAAAGAGGACTGGAAGATTGTGGCCAGTGCCTCTGTAATTTTCACCCTTGCCTCCCTCAGTGCCCTTGCATGCATCCCATCTGGTCCTAGTGACATAGCAACTTACAGCCAGACTTTCTAATACCTCCTCCTATCAAATTTAGCCCATCCAGTGTCTCAACGACTTCCTCTCCCACTATGGCTTTGCAGTATCTTTTTCCTTGGTAAAGGTAGATGCAAAGTATTCATGGCTAATACCTTAGCCATGTACATTGCCTCCATGCATAGACCCCTTTTTGATTCCTAATCAGCTCCACCTCTCCTCTTCCTACCCTTTTGGATTACCTTTTGTTTATCTGCCAGTTTCTTCTCATGCTCTCTCTTTGCTTCTCATTTTCCCTTTTGAACTTTCTATATTCAGCCCAGTTCTACTTGTATTATAACCTGATATATGTCAAACACCCCCTTTTTATGTTTTATCTTACTCTCCATGTCTTTTATATCCAGGAGACTTTAATTTTGTTTGTCCTACCTTTCCCTCTCATGGGAATGTACCTTGACTGTACCAGGGCTATTTGATTATTTACTCTTTTAAAGGCAGCCCATTGTTCCACTTTTGCCTGCCATTCATTGATTCCAATTTACCTTGGCCAGATCAGTTCTCACCCCGCTGAAATTGACCCTCCCCCAGTTAATTATTTTTACTCTGGATTGCTGTCTGTCCTTTTCTATAGCTAACCAAAACCTGATCATACTATGATCACTGTTCCCTAAATGTGCCCCTACTGATACTTGATCCACCTCATTCCCAGGAATGGATCCAGCAATGTCTCCATGCTTCCTGGGCTGGACACACTGATCTAGAAAAGTCTCCTGAACACATTTCAGAAATTCTTCCCCTGAACTGCCATTTACACGATTATTATCCCAGTCAATATTAGGATAATTGAAGTCTCCCATTAATACGACTCTATAGTTTTTATACATCTCTAATTTCCTTTCAAATCTGTTTTTCTATATCCTTCCCACTAGGTGATGACCAAAGAATAAGTCCAATAGTCTAACTGTTAGACTGTACTTGAGCACCGTGTACAGTTCTGGTCTCCATGTACCTTGGTTAGACTGCACATGAAGTACTGTGTGCAAAAAGGGATATAGAGGCACCAGATAAAAGAGATTTACAAAGGATGATAACAGACTGAGAGATTATAACTATCAGGAAATTCTGAAAAGGCAAAGGATCTTTTCTCCAGAAAAGGTTGAAGAGGGACCTGATAGGATCTTTAAAACTATGATGGGGTTTGATAGGGTAGACAGAAAGAAGGTATTTCCATTTGTGGGAGACTAAAATGGGGAGGCCATAAATATATGATAGTCACGAATAAATCAAATAGGGAATTACGAGAAACCTCTTTACCCTGAAAGTGGTGAGAATGTAGAACTCTGCCACAGGGAGTGGTTGAGGTGAATAGCACAGGGGAAGCTAGATAAACATATAAGGGAGAATGGAATAGAAGGATGTGTAGATAGGATTGGGAGGAGGCTCATGTGGAACATAAACACCAGAATAGACCAGTTGAGAAAATGGCCGGTTACCATGCTGTAAAATTCTATGGAACTTATACAAATTATTTAATGACAATCATCCTTTTACCTGGATTGTGCAGCATTTTTAACAGTAGAATTGGGCACAGTACCTTAGTGTAACACAAAAACAAAAAATGCTGGAAAAACTCAGCAGGTCTGACAGCATCTGTGGAGAGAAAGACAGATTTAACATTTTGAGTCCATATGACTCTTCTTCAGAGCTAAGGGGAGTAGAAATGTGGTGAAATATATTCTGTATAAGGGGGGACGGGACAGGTGAAGCTGGATAGAAGGTCAGTGATAGGTGGAGGCAAAGGAGAGATTGCAAAAGGTGTCTCTCGTCTGGACCTGAAAAAATTTATCAATTTTACTTCCAATTTCCACCCCTCCATCACTTTCACATGGTCCATCTCTGACACTTCCCTCCCCTTCCTTGATCTCTCTGTCTCAATTTCTGGTGAAAGACTGTCTACCAATATTCATTACAAGCCTACCGACTCCCACAGCTACCTCGACTACAGCTCCTCACACCCCGCTTCCTATAAAGACTCCATCCCATTCTCTCAGTTCCTTTGCCTCCGTCGCCTCTGTTCTGATGATGCCACTTTCCAAAACAGTGTTTCTGACATGTCCTCCTTCTTCCTTAACCGATGTTTCCCATCCACGGTGGTTGACAGGGCCCTCAACCGTGTCCAGCCCATCTCCCGCGCATCCGCCCTCACACCTTCCTCTCCCTCCCAGAAATATGATAGGATCCCTCTTGTCCTCACTTTTCACCTCACCAGCCTCCGCATTCAAAGGATCATCCTCCGCCATTTCCGCCAACTCCAGCATGATGCCACCATGAAACATATCTTCCCTTCACCCCTCTTGTCGGCATTCCATAGGGACCGTTCCCTCCAGGACACCCTGGTCCACTCCTCCAGAAAAAGTATTGAGCAAACTATTGGGATTAAAGGGTGACAAGTCCCCAGGACCTGATGGCCTACATCCCAGGGTCTTAAAGGAAGTGGCAGCTGAGATAGTAAATGCATTGGCTATAAGATTCCAAAATTCCCTGGATTCTGGAAAGATTCCAGTGGATTGGAAAAATGTTAATATAATACCCTTATTCAAAAAGGGAGGGGAGGCAGAAAGTAGGAAACTATAGGCCAGTTAGTTTAACGTCTGTCGTTGGGAAATTGTTGGAATCCGTATTAAGGAAGTAGTAATGGGGCATTTGGAAAGTCAAAATGCAATCCATCAGAGTCAGCATGGTTTTATGAAGAGTAAATTATGTTTAACTAATTTGCTAGAGTTCTTTGAAGATGTGACACGGAAAGTGGATAATGGGGTTCCTGCAGATGTAGTATATCTGGACTTCCAGAAGGCCTTTGATAAGGTGCCGCACAAAAGATTAATACACAAGATAAGATCACACGGAGTTAGGGGTAATATTTTAGCTTGGATAGAGGATTGGCTAACCAACAGAAAGCAGAGTGTTGGGATAAATGGGTCTTTTTCTGGATGGCAAGCTGTAACTAGTGGGGAGCCACAGGGTTCGGTCCTTGGGCCCCAACTATTTACAATCTATATTAATGACTTGGATTCAGGGATAGAAGGTGCTATAGCTAAATTTGCAGATGACACCAAAATAGGTGGGAAAGTAAGTTGCAATGAAGAAATAAGAAATTTACAAATGGATATGGACAGGTTAGGTGAATGGGCCAAAATTTGGCAGTTGGAGTTTAACGTGGATAAGTGTGAGGTTATCCATTTTGGCTGGAAGAATAAAAAGGCGACTTATTATTTAAATGGAGAGAAACTTCAGAATGCTTCAGTGCAGAGGGATCTGGGTGTCCTGGTGCATGAATCGCTGAAAGCTAGTATGCAGGTACAGCAGGTAATAAGGAAGGTAAATGGAATTTTGGCATTTATTGCTAAAGGAATAGAGTATAAAAATAGGGAAGTGTTGTTGCAACTGTACAAGGCATTGGTGAGACCGCACCTGGAGTACTGTGGACAGTTTTGGTCCCCTTACTTGAGGAAGGATGTAGTTGCACTGGAGGTGGTTCAGAGGAGGTTCACTAGATTGATTCCAGAGGCTTGTCTTATGAGGAGAGATTGAGCAGTTTAGGCCTATACTCGCTAGAGTTTAGAAGGATGAGAGGAGATCTAATTGAGGTATATAAAATGCTAAAGGGGATAGACAAAGTAGACGTGGAGCGGATGTTTCCCCTTGTAGGGCATTCTAGAATGAGAGGCCATAGTTTTAGGCTAAGGGTTGGTAGATTTAAATCAGAGATGAAGAGGAATTACTTTTCTCAAAGGGTCGTGAATATGTGGAATTCACTACGTCAGAGTGCAGTGGATGCCGGGACGCTGAATAAATTTAAGGAGGAGATAGATTGATTTTTAATTAGTAATGTGTTGAAAGGTTATGGGGAGAGGGCGGGAAATTGGAGTTGAGGCCGAAATGAGATCAGCCATGATCGTAATGAATGGCGGGGCAGGCTCAAGGGGCTGAATTGCCCACTCCTTCTCCAAGTTTTTATGTTCTTATCACCCCCTACACCTCAACCCCCCCTCCCACGGCACCTTCTCATGCAATCCAGTGCAACACCTGCCCCTTTATTTCCACCCCCCCCACCACCCCTCCTCACTATCCAAGGGCTCAAACACTCCTTTCAAGTGAAGCAGCATTTCACTTGCTCCTCCTTCAATTTAGTCTCCTGCATTCGCTGCTCCCAATGCGGTTTCCTCTACATTGGAGAGACCAAACGCAGACTGGGTGACCGCTTTGCAGAACACCTTCAGTCTGTCCGTAAGCATGACCCAGACCTCCCTGTCGCTTGCCATTTCAACACTCCACCCTGCTCTCATGCCCTCATGTCCATCCTTGGCCTGCTGCAATGTTCCAGTGAAGCTCAACGCAAACTGGAGGAACAGCACCTCATCTTCCCACTAGGCACTTTACAGCCTTCCGGACTGAATATTGAATTCAACAAAAATAAAAATACCGGGAAAAACTCAGCAGGTCTGGCAGCATCTGCGGAGAGGAACACAGTTAATGTTTCAAGTTCGAATGACTCTTCAACAGAACTAAGTAAAAATAGAGAGAGGTGAAATATAAGCTGGTTTAAGGGGGAGTGGGACGAGTAGAGCTGGATAGAGGGCCAGTGATAGGTGGAGATAACCAAAATATGTCACAGACAAAAGAACAAAGAGGTGTTGAAGGTGGTGATATTATCTAAGGAATGTGCTAATTAAGGGTAGAAAGCAGGACAAGCAAGGTACAGATAGAAACGCCCTAGTGGGGGTGGGGTGGGGTGAAGGAATCGAAATAGGCTAAAAGGTAGAGATAAAATAATGGATGGAAATACATTTAAAAATAATGGAAATAGGTGGGAAAGAAAAATCTATATAAATTATTGGAAAAAGGGGATCAGAAAGGGGGTGGGGATAGAGGAGAGAGTTCATGATCTAAAATTGTTGAACTCAATATTCAGTCTGGAAGGCTGTAAAGTGCCTAGTCGGAAGATGAGGTGCTGTTCCTCCAGTTTGCGTTGACCTTCACTGGAACAATGCAGCAGGCCAAGGACGGACATGTGGGCATTAGAGCAGGGTGGAGTGTTGAAATGGCAAGCGACAGGGAGGTCTGGTAATGCTTGCGGACAGACTGAAGGTGTTCTGCAGAGCGGTCACCCAGTCTGCGTTTGGTCTCTAGAGGAAACCGCATTGGGAGCAACGAATGCAGTAGACTAAATTGAGGGAAGTGCAAGTGAAATGCTGCTTCACTTGAAAGGAGTGTTTGGGCCCTTGGACAGTGAGGAGAGGGGAAGTAAAGGGGCAGGTATTGCACCTTCTTTGGTTGCATGGGAAGATGCCGTGGGAGGGGGTTGAGGTGTAGGGGGTGATGGAGGAGTGGACCACGGTGTACCGGAGGGAACGATCCCTGCGGAATGCCGCCGGTGGGGGTGAAGGGAAGATGTGTTTGGTGGTGGCATCATGCTCGAGTTGGCGGAAATGGCGGAGGATGATCCTTTGAATGTGGAGGCTGGTGGGGTGATAAGTGAGGACAAGGGGGACCCTATCATGTTTCTGGGAGGGAGAGGAAGGTGTGAGGGCGGATGTGCGGGAGATGGGCCGGACACGGTTGAGGGCCCTGTCAACCACCGTGGGTGGAAAACCTCGGTTAAGGAAGAAGGAAGACATGTCAGAGGAACTGTTTTGGAAAGTGGCATCATCAGAACAGATGCGACGGAGGCGAAGGAACTGAGAGAATGGAATGGACTCCTTACAGGAAGCAGGGTGTGAGGAGCTGTAGTCGAGGTAGCTGTGGGAGTCGGTAGGCTTGTAATGGATATTGGTGGGCAGTCTATCACCAGAAATTGAGACAGCGAGGTCAAGGAAGGGAAGGGAAGTGTCAGAGATGGACCATGTGAAAACGATGGAGGGGTGGAAATTGGAAGCAAAATTAATAAATTTTTCCAGGTCCAGACGAGAGCATGAAGCAGCACCAAAGCAGTCATCGATGTACCGGAGAAAGAGTTGTGGGAGGGGACCGGAGTAGGACTGGAACAAGGAATGTTCCACATACCCCATAAACATGATAGGGTCCCCCTTGTCCTCACTTATCACCCCACCAGCCTCCACATTCAAAGGATCATCCTCTGCCATCTCCGCCAACTCCAGCATGATGCCACCACCAAACACATCTTCCCTTCACCCCCCCCGGCGGCATTCCGTAGGGACCGTTCCCTCCGGGACACCCTGGTCCACTCCTCCATCACCCCCTACACCCCAACCCCCTCCCATGGCACCTTCCCATGCAACCGCAGAAGGTGCAACATCTGCCCCTTTACTTCCCCTCTCCTCACCGTCCAAGGGCCCAAACACTCCTTTCAAGTGAAGCAGCATTTCACTTGCACTTCCCTCAATTTAGTCTACTGCATTCGCTGTTCCCAATGATGTTTCCTCTACATTGGAGAGACCAAGCGCAGACTGGGTGACCGCTTTGCAGAACACCTTCGGTCTGTCCGCAAGCATGACCCAGACCTCCCTATCGCTTGCCATTTCAACACTCTACCCTGCTCTCATGCCCACATGTCCGTCCTTGGCCTGCTGCATCGTTCCAGTGAAGCTCAACGCAAACTGGAGGAACAGCACCTCATCTTCCGACTAGGCACTTTATAGCCTTCCGGACTGAATATTGAGTTCAACAATTTTAGATCATGAACTCTCTCCTCTATCCCCACCCCCTTTCCGATTCCCCCTTTTCTTTTTTTCCAATAATTTATATAGATTTTTCTTTCCCACCTATTTCCGTTATTTTTAAATGTATTTCCATCCATTGTTTTATCTCTACCTTTTTGCCTTTTTCGATCCCTTCCCTTCACCCCACCCCCACTAGGGCTATCTGTACCTTGCTTGTCCTGCTTTCTATCCTTAATTAGCACATTCCTTAGATAATATCACCACCTTCAACATCTCTTTGTCCTTTTGTCTATGGCATCTTTTGGTTATCTCCACCTATCACCGGCCCTCTATCCAGCTCAACCCGTCCCACCCCCCCTTAAACCAGCTTATATTTCACCTCTTTTCTATTTTTACTTAGTTCTGTTGAAGAGTCATACGGACTCGAAACGTTAACTGTGTTCTTCTCTGCTGATGCTGCCAGACCTGCTGAGTTTTTCCAGCTATTTTTATTTTTGTTTTGGATTTCCAGCATCTGCAGTTTTTTGCTTTTATTGAGTTCAACAACTTCAGATCATGAACTCTCTCCTCCATCCTCACCTCTTTTTGGTCCCCACCCCCTTTTTCTTATTCATTTTTAATTTATTTCTTTTCGCACTTATTTTCGTTTTTATTATTTTTAAAATTTATTTCCATTTTTATTCATTGTTTATCCCCAGCTTTTAGCCTTTTCGATCTTTTTTCCCACCACCGCCTCCTTCCCCCATCCCACTCCCACTAGGACCATCTGTCACTTTCCAGAGTACTTACCCTGGTCCTGCCATTATCACATTCTGCTTTCCACTCTTAATGTCACCATCAGCACCTCCTTTAGACAGAACCCCCACTATTAACAACCCTTTGACCTTTTGTTTATGACATCATTCGCAATCTCTCCTTTGCCTCCACCTATCACTGGCCTTCTATCCAGCTTCACCTGTCCCACTCCCCCCTTAAACAGCATATATTTCACCACATTTCTGCTCCCCTTAGCTCTGAAGAAGAGTCATACGGAGTCAAAACATTAAATCTGTCTTTTTCTCTACAGATGCTGTCAGACCTGCTGAGTTTTTCCAGCATTTTTTGTTTTTGTTTCAGATTTCCAGCATCCGCAGTATTTTGCCTTTACCTTAGTGTAGTAACCTGACAGCACTTCCATCAGAATATCAGGCACCAATTCATCTCGAAGCACCTCCAAAATGAAAGAATCCAGAAAATTCCAGGCAAACGACTTGTTTTCCCTGAAGAAACTGCATGCTGCACGTTCCTATAAGCAGACCAGATGGGGTCAAATCACACAGCTGGAAAGACATGTCAGTGCTGAGCTGAGGATTATCCAATGTGACACTATCTGACTGTGCTGTGGCAGAGAAACTTCCTCAGTTTGATGCTTCACTGTGGGGAAGGAGAGTACATCTGGGAGCAACTCCTTTCCCATGACACCCTACCCCAGAAAACAAATCAACAGAGACACTGGTAGCCTGGGGCAGAATGTCTCTCTACCAGCCAAGTGGAAACCCTGGGAAGTAAAAAGACACATTCCTGAAAGGGAGCCCATACAACACCTCTCTGACTCTCAGTTGCTCTCTGAAGAGCTAAATTTTTTGGATGGGGCGGGGGGGTGGTGGTGCGTATTGGAGTCTACCTGATTCTTTTCTCCCCACCTGTCTTCTAGGGCAATGAAGCTAGAAACAGGACCCTCTCCTCCTGAGATCAGCTAACTCAGCATTGGCCAGGGATAACGATCCTTTACTCTCTTACCCGCTGAAGCCCTGGGCTGTGGCTCCAAGTTCTTGATGATCTCTTTTTGTTGCCTTCATGTTCTTCTTGTCTAACTGAGGGCCTGTTCTAAAAACAAGTACAATCAGACAAGTTCAAATAGTCTTATTCTTCCATATTAATTAGAAATAATGAAGACAACTAACAGCTGTAAGATCTCATGAGCAGCAAGTGAATCTGGTTTTTGTGTTGCTTGTTGAGGGAGCAGTGTTGGCCGGGACACTAGGAGACTTTCTTGTTCTTCAGGCAATGCCATGGGATCTTTTACATCCGCTTCCCTCGTTACTTCTCTGGAGTTTGAATTCTAAGCTTCTGATCCAGAACAGGCCAAACCAAGCCAATCTCCCTTAAAATTCAAGATTGTTTGGGGATTGCATCTTCCTGCTCAAATACCATGCCCAGGAATAAATTTTGTGTGATTGTTGGGGATAGTTTCCCAAAACAAATGAATCTCCGGAGCTGTGCTGGAAATCTGAAAGGTTTTCAGGAATGATATTAAGCTGAGGTTTATCACTGATGAGGTGAATTCAAACTCAAAGGCAGAGCTACAACATTGTAATGCCAATTCTCATGAGATAGACTTTTGGTATGGGAAGCAGGCAGGAAAATGGAGTTCAAGCCCTTGATCAGCCACGATCATATTGAATGGCAGAACCAGGCTTGATAGGCTGTATGGTCTACTCCTGCTCCTATTTCCTTTGACCATGGATCCTACTGAGAGCGTAGAATCAGTAAAAGTGCGATGTACAATTAATTAGTTGCATTACCTTTAATGGGCTACAAATTACAGTCAGTACTGTTCTTGCACAAATACTTAATGCATTCGTGCTAAATTTCTTTCTGCACTATTTTATTGCAAGTGCTAACCTTTATGGGAAGTAACTGGTTAAGTATTAGACATAATACAATAGATATCAGCTGTGGCTCTGTGGTAGCACTCTCACTACTCAGTCAGAAGGTCGCGGGTTCAAATCTCACTCTAGAGAGTGCAGTTCTGAGGAAGTAATGCACTATCAGAAGTGTCATCTTTCAGATGTGATGTTAAATTAAGGCCTTGTCAGGAGGATATGGAAGGCCCCAATGCAATATTCGAAGAAGAAGTGGGGAGTTCTCCCACTGTGCTGGATAAATCCCTCCTTCAACATCACAAAAGCAGATTATGCAATTGATGTCTATGGGATAAAAACAGAAAATGCTGGAAAAATGAGAGATTGTTGTGAGTAGATTGGCTGCTATGGTTCCTACATCACAACAGTGGCTACACTTTCCAGACTTCATTGGCTGTAAAGCACTTTAGGACATTCTGATATTGTGAAAGGCACCACAGAAATACAAGTTCTCTCTTTAATTCTTAAGCATCTGAACAAGAATTGTGCTGACCATGATCTCTCCTAATACCTCCTACTCCAAAATCCAATCTGAGGTTGTTGACCATCAAGAGTGTAGGGTTGACATTAATTCAATGTGCAAATGCATCTTGGTGAGTACTGATTGCCCATAGCGCCCACGAGCAAGGGGATGGAAAAGCCTAAAAGCATTCCTGCTCCCGATCACTATCCAGTGAGTCCATTTGGGAAGTGCGAGTGCCAGGAGAAAACCTGATCACACTCAACTCTGTGGCCATCCAAGCTTGATTGGCAGGTACTCGGTGCCACTTGCAGAGGAGAATAGCCATTTTGATGAGGCACTGAAGAGCAGTCCACGCTGTGGAACTGCACCCCTGTTAAAAACAAAACTCTTTGGCAAAGAAAAGGAGAACACTGAAAAGAAGAACCATCTCTCTGAGAAAATAACAATGAACAAAAGTTTTTCATCAAACACATATACAAAAACCTCAAACACCCTCCCCTGGCAAAGTCTTACCTGCAGCTGGAGATTGGAGGAGAGAATCACGGGACCATCCAGGATGTTGGAACATTTTAGTTGATTGACTGGTTGCTGAAAGCTGCAGTTCACTGATTTTCTCGGAGTCTCTTTTCTGGGCAAAAAGCAGATTCATGGAAAACAAATCACTGGGAACAGCAGCACCATAACACAACCATAAGAATAATTCTTCACTAATATAAACTGTGACAAAAACCTTAATATTCCTTCCTCACCCAATGCAACCAAAATTCAGATTAACTGGTCATTCATCTCATTGCTGTTTGTGGGATTGGAAAATAGCTGTCAGACTTCATACATAACAACAACTGTGATACTTCAATGTTATTCATTATATGTCACACTAACCTTTATGAATGTTATACTGGTAAGAGAGACAGTTATGTTGTCGTTGTTAGGCATGGGGAAATGAAAAAAACCCAGAATATTAAAAGAGAGTCAATGACCTTTTGTTAGAAATGCCGAGTGTTCAGAGAGTTCATGGAAAGTGTTTTTCAGTGAGAATGAAACTTCACCTTTAGCCCTCCCTGGGCACACACTGAACAACACACGCTGGACAACACACGCTGGACAACACACGCTGGACAACACACGCTGGACAACACACGCTGGACAACACACTCTGGACAACGTACACTGGACAACTTAGAAATTAATTTGTACAAAAACAATGTACCAGCTGATGTGACACACTTGACTTCAGGATATTTCCCTTCTCCGATCCTTAGACCAAAACCTTTTAAAAAGGTGGTGCAGATAGCAAAGCTTCTTTCATGTAAAATATTATCATGATCCAGTATTATTTTCATAATATATTCAAAGTGTTTTCTTTAAACCAAATGTTTATTCCCCTTACCTGCCATTGGCCTTTTCATTGAACAGTGGAGGGACCACTACCCGAGGACCCCGTCTCAGATCAGTGGAGGGTCTGTTAGGAACTCCATCAGGTGTAGTCAACAGTCTAGGAGAGCACGTTAGTGCAGAGGAGGAAATGATCACCCAGCTAATTCCAGGAAGGCAACAGAGAATATTCAACATTATACAAAGCAAAATGGGAGGGGGTGCAGGGAGGGGGAGGGACAGGATGAGCAGAGAGGTATTGGACAGGGATGGCGAGATGGACAGGGTGGAAGGACAATATTTACTGCACTGTTTCAGAGCATCATGAGGATGACAAAGCTGAAAGCAGTTCTGGATCTCATATTTTTCTTCATTCTTTGTGAGTGTTGAGCCTTTAGGTTTCCTTAAATTATGATCAGCATCTGTCCCAAACAGCAAGCTGTCTTTTGCATTATGATTGAATAAGCATGGTGTGCATTCCCGAAGATTAAGAGGTGTTTTATTCGGGCTGGTTAAAATTGTAAAAAGATTTAATAGGGTTCCTCAACTGGAGGAAGTTCAGGACAAGGGGCCAGAAATTTAAAATTAGTGGTGACCATTCAGAGGTGAACCCAGGAAGCACATTTTTACACAAAGGATTGTGGAAATCTGCAACTCTCTCCCCTAAAAGGCTGTGGATGCTGGGGAGAGGTTCAACTGAAGTCTTCAAGACTGAGAGTGGCAAATTTTTGTTGTGTAAGGCTATCAAAGAATACGGAGTAAAGGCAGGTAAATAGGGTTGAGACACAGATCAGCCGTAATCTAATCGAGTGAGGGATCAGACCTAAGTTGTTAAATAACCTACTTTATTCCTATGTTCCACAGGAAATTTTGGAAATAATCTTACCTGGGCAGGTAAGATGGGGAGTGCATCTTCTGTCTGTTATGCTGGCTGGTTGAATTCTGTCTGTTATGCTGGCTGGTTGAATGTACCTGTAGATGAGCATCTCCAGCCATAAGGTTATCCCACCCTGCCCGAGAAACAAAGCCAAGCTGCTGTCGAACACGGTTTAAACTGCAGAGAAAGACACAGTGCGTTCAGAGCCTGCCACAGGATCACTGCCTAATGAACCTAAACTCAGTTCATAGCCCTCTTGCCTGAGTCAGAAGGTTGTGGGTTTGAGTCCCACTCCAAAGACTTGAGCACAAAATCTAGGTCAACACTCCGAGTGAAGTACTGATGCAGTGCTGACTGTCGGATGGGGTGTAAAACTGAGGGCTTATCTACCCTCTCAAATGGACATAAAAGATCCCATGGCACTATTCAAACAGCAGGGAGTTCTCTCTGGTGTCATAGTTGATATTTATTCTTCAACTAACACCAGAAAAGATTACCAAGGGCAGCAGGTAGACGGGAACACCACCACCTGGAAGTTCCTCTCCAAGTCACTCACCATCCTGACTTGGAAATATATCACTGTTCCTTTACTGTCGTTGGGTTAAAATCCTGGAACTCCCTCCCTAACAGCACTGTGGGTGTACCTACACCACATGGGCTGCAGCGGCTCAAGAAGGCAGCTCACCACCACCTTCTCAAGGGCAACTAGGGATGGGCAATAAATGCTGGCCCAGCCAGCGAAGCCCGCATCCCGTGATTGAAAAAAAAATTTATCTGGTCATTAACAAGTTCATGTTTATAGGACTTGCAACACACTAATTGGCTGCTGTGTTTCCCACATTACAGTCAAACTTCAAAAAATATCTGATTGGCCACAAAGCGCTTTGTGACATCCTGAGGTTGTGGTGTGTGCCATTGAAATACATATCTGTCTTTCCAATGGGAGGAAGCAAACAAGTTGCCACAAACAGTATCTTCAATTAATAATAATTTGAGAAGAAAAGGTCAGTTTCAAGATTTAAAGGAACAGAATATTTTGAAGGTCTGAAATGTTCCAAATCTAACATTGCTTCCTAAAACTACCAAGAGATTAATTGCAGACTGCAGGAGTCCAGGGAAGGCCTTAGAACCGGAATATCAGACAGAGCTGCAGGACCAGTCTTTCCAGTCCTCTCTCCTCACAACAAAAAGCAAGTAGCAGGTGAACAGAGATGTTTTATCAGATGATTTGCTTTTGTAATCCTTGCCCTTAATATGATGATGTGTTCTCTTTTCTCTTGCTATTACCAGGTGTTGAGTCTGTGTTGGCTCAAAGTTAAGTTGCAAGGAAGAAGAGCGGCATTGACAAAAAGTTTAGTTCAAAAGGATAAAACTGTCAAGTGTCCCTGAGGCAGTATCAGGTTAAAAGCTACAAGTGCCCACCAAAAGTAGACTCCAATTTCCATGTCATGATTTAAAAAAATAAAAACAGAAAATGCTGTAAAAACTCAGCAGGTCTGGCAGCATCTGTGGAGAGAGAAACAGGGTTAATGGTTCGAGTCCGTATGATTCTTCTTCAAAGCATACGAACTCGAAATGTTAACTCAGTTTCTCTCTCCACAGATGCTGCCAGACCTGCTGAGTTTTCCCAGCATTTTCTGATTTTATTTCAGATTTCCAGTATCCCCGGTATTTTGCTTCTATCATGATTTAAAGAATTGATCTATAATGTAGGCATCTAATCAAATGGCAAGTATTTAACTTTAACAGGTAATATTGTGAATGGGTGACTTCTACAAGGGCCAAAGATACCTTCCTTCCTTTCTTTTATTAGCTGCACTTGTGAAAATGAGGGATTTCAATTCTGGGATATACTGAATTCTGCAACCCATATCCTGTCAGGGTGAAAGATAGCCAGATCATTTACAATGCTGTTGTAATATGGGCTAAAGCTCCTGCTTCATAGCAATAGGCTGTAATTACCCCAGATAGATTAGACGGAAAAAGACAGTAGAGAGTATTACCCTGTCATCTGATAGTGGTTGGGAAGTAGAGGATGGCCGAGTCCTCACAAGGCAGCTCAGTTCCATACGTGCATGAATGAAACCCTGAGGCAATGCTGCATTGAACATTGATGCCATTTGTAATAACCCCTGGAGGTTAATGTGAATTACTTTCCATGCTATAGGCATTGCACTCTTTCTGTAATAAAATCAGAAAATGCTGGAAATACTCAGCAGGTCTGGCAGCATCTGTGAAGAGAGAAACAGGGTTAATGCTTTGAGTCAATCTTAAGGAAAGCTGCAAAGCTGTCCTGAAGAAGTCACATTCAACTTAACATTAACTCAGTTTCTCTCTCCACAGATACTGTCAGACCTACTGAGTATTTCCAGCATTTTCAGTTTTTATTTCATGTTCCCAACATCCACGTTATTTTGTTTCATTACAGCATTTCTCGTACCTCTCCTGCAGATCACTCCAGGTTTTTTCAGTTTTATAAGATGCCATGAGTCAGGTTTCAAACCCTAGTAGAAACAAATCTCAGAATAATTAAAAGTTCACCACACAGCAGAGATTATTTCCCAGCCCTGGTTATCTTAAGAAGTTGATGGTGAATCTTCCTTTTGAAGCACTGAGGTAGTGTGGCGAAGGGATTCCCAACATTTAGTTAGAAGCCATGATTCCTTTCAAATTTAGTTAGGTGTGGCCAGTTTTTTCAGTGCATGGTCATTTTAAGTTTTGTTACATGGCCACATACACATTGTATTTATCATGGAACCCAGGCATGTCCAGCAACCTCCAGGCTGCTGTGCAGCTGTACCCTTATTGGTCAGGAGTTCTAGGATTTTGGCCGAGTTGCTTTCCTTTGATGTGGCTGGGAGTAAGTCATTAGGTGCATTAACTCTCCTCATCCGCTCTGCAGCCTTTTTCATGGTTGCCCCACTCAGGCCTCTCCCCTCCCCTCCCCCTTCCCTCTCAGGCCACTCTGCCCTCCCCCGCTCAGGCCACACCCCTACCCCTCCTCCGCTTGGGCCACACACTTTTTCCAGCATTTTCTGATTTTATTTCAGATTTCCAGCATCCCCAGTATTTTGCTTCTATCATGATTTAAAGAATTGATCTATAATGTAGGCATCTAATCAAATGGCAAGTATTTAACTTTAACAGATAATATCCCCCTCCCCACCTTGGGCTAACCCCACCCCCACCCCATCCCCACCCCAGGTCACTTCCCTCTCCCCCTCGGGCTCTCTCCCCCCTCCTCCTCCCTTGGGCCCCTCTCCCCCTCCTCCCTCGGGCCACTCTGCCCCGATCAACTCCTTCCCCTCTCCCCTACACTCGGGCCACTCCCCTCCTCAGGCCACTTATCCCACTCGGGTGACTCCCCCATAACACCACAAGGTGTAGGAGCAGAAGTTGGCCATTCGGCCCATCTAGTCTGATCCGCCAGTCAATGAGATCATGGCTGATCTGATAATCCGCAACTCCACTTTCCTGCCTTTTCCCCTTGATTCCCTTACTGATTAAACATCTGTCTACTGCGGAGGCTGGAAATCCAAAACAAAAACAGAATTACCTGGAAAAACTCAGCAGGTCTGGCAGCATCGGCGGAGAAGAAAAGAGTTAACGTTTCAAGCCTTCATGGCCCTTCGGTCTATCTCAGCCTTGAATATACTTAACAACCCAGCCTCTACAACCCTCTGTGGTAAAGAATTCCACAGATTCACTACCCTCAGAGAAGAAATTCCTCCTCATCTCTGTTTTAAATGGGCGCCCCCTTACTCTGAGATTATGCCCTCTGGTTCTAGACTCTCCCACAAGGGGAAACAACCTCTCAGCATCTACCCAGTCAACTCCCCTAAGGATCTTAATGTTTCAATAAGGTCGCCTCTCATTCTTCTAAACTCCAATGAGTACAGGCCCAACCGACTCAACCTCTCCTCATAAGAAAATCCCTCCATACCCGGGATCAACCTAGTGAACCTTCTCTGGACTGCCTCCAATGCCAGTATATCTTTCCTTAGATAAGGGGATCCAGCTGTGTCCAGTATTCCAGCTGTTGTCTAACTCGTGCCCTGTGCAGTTAGAGCGAGACTTCCCTATTTTTATACTTTATTCCCTTTTCCATTCGACGTTAATATTTTGCTTCCACTCACCTCAGGGCCTCTGCCTTCCCCTCACCCTCCGGGGGGGGGGGCGGAGCG